>NC_053024.1:732149000-732329483 GCF_003073215.2 Triticum urartu | reverse complement strand
TTCTTGTCCATTATTTTGTGTAGTTGCAGTTCCAATATGAATTATATATGCTAAATGACAATAAACACACTTAATGGTTTATATATTAAACGAAGATGAAATGATGCCAAATGGGGACATATAAGATGTAATATTGTATGTGAAGTGTAGAAAAAGGTTCATGGCAAACTAAAGAAGAAGAAAATCCAGTCTAATATTTAATTACTTGCATATTATTGAAAATTATTTTCTGTAAAATATAAATATTTTCAACAAAAATTAACACATAGTATACTAGACACGCATATTTATTTTTAAAAATTAGAAAAATATTGCTCCCCGAGTTGGCCTCGAGCCACAAGATGGCGATCTTAAATTTTCGTTGGACTCTGCTTCGAGCAAGTACAGTAAGGTGATGTAAGCAGGTTGTAAAGATTAAATTATTATATTTTTATTGAGTTGGACGAGACATAAGAGGAGAAAGAAGGAAAGCAGGTTGTAGATTAATTATAGGCTTGTTGGGCCATGTATTAATAAAGTAGTACTTCCTCCGTTCAAGAATATAGGGTGCATAAAATTTCATGCTAGTCAAACTTATGTATGTTTGACTAAGATTATAGAGTAAAATATCAACATCTATAATATAAGATAAATAAAATATAAAAAATACTATTTATGATGGATCTAATGATACAAATTATGTATTGTAGAGATTGATACTTTTCCCTAAAAACTTGGTCAAAAGTGCACATGTTTAACTGAACAAAAACCGTATATACCTTATATTTTGAAAGGGAGGTAGTACTTCCTAGTAACTAGCTACTACTATACATGGTAGTTATTAGATTGGTTATATGTGACATGGCAACTTCATGTAGCGCTCTTCCCTGTTCATTCACGAGGATTGTGAGTTTCAGAAAGGTGCCTGGATGTGTGTACCTTCATGGTCAACTACTGTTCCTGCTTTCCTAAACAAGAATTAGCGGCAGCTGAAACCTCGCATGTTACTTGATTAAGGTCGCACTTCACACATAAGGTAGTCTTATTTGTTGTTATATCACTAGTGCAGAACCGGGCTGTATCACCGGTTCGTAAAGCCCGTTAATGCCGGTTCTGTAACCGGCACTTAAGGGTGGGGACTAAAGGTTCCCCCTCCTCCCTAATATCGGTTCAGCACGAACCGTCACTAAAGGGTCACCACATGGCACGAGTCAACGCCGGCGGCGGGGAGACCTTTAGTATCGGTTGGTAATACCAACCGGTACTAAAAGGTTTGGAGGTTTTGGGTTCATAATTCTTTTTTTTTAATTTTGTATTTTCCACTTAATTCTTTTTCATTTGCTGGTATTTTACCATATTACATATTATACACTTATGCATATATATAAATAAAATTTCTTGTAGAACCGATCATATATATATATATATATATATATATATATATATATATATTAGTAAGGTACGTGCTATGCACGTGGTGTCAAATTGTTGTTGTGTTGCTTGCGAGTGATTTGACATGTAAAATCTGCTCGTAGATGAAAGGAATTTCCTTTTCAACAGCACCAGACCGCTAGGTGCAGGCATGTAGCGCGCCGTGACGACTCTGGAAAGATCCAGGTTGGGAGCGTTTTAGCGCGCATCCGTACAAGCGCGAATCCAAGAAACATCAACCGTTGGATCATTCAAGTTCGGTGCTGATGAAGGATGGCGATTTACCCTGCGTAGCAAATCAACGGCTACCAGATTGCCTCTACACTGCTGCGGATGGCTACCCAAATTCAAAAATTGCTGTACTATAGTAGTAGAGATATATATCGTCGAATGTCTCGCACCCCACCATTCACACATACACATGTATACGTATATACAATTTGGTATATACAATTTCTCCTACATGGAGGCATTACTGCGGTAGCGGGTAATATTATTCTCCTTTGAGATCTATGACTTGATCGAGCAAAAATCCCGCTATTTTCTTTTGAATTGCTCGTACGCGATCCTCCGGTAGGAGATTTTCGCGCACCTCATTGAACTTTTAAGAAGGAGATCAATATGCATGTATTAGTTGTTGTGTGATTAGATATCGATAATGATGTAAAAATTGTGAATAGTGTTCTGGCAAACATACCCATAGCTGTTTATCAGATTCGGTCATTTCGGACGCCATCATGCGAATGTTCTCGCAAACGTAGTATGCATATAAATCAGTCTCCGGTGCCTGCTTTATGGCCTTTACGAGAATAGAATTCAATCAGATAATAATTAATCAAGCATGATACTTAATGTCATTGAAACTAGAATTAAAGAGATTGTAGCTAGCTAGTACTATACTTAATTGCTTACCTTGGGTCGAAACGAATGCAACTTTGGTTTCCATTCGCCTGGAACTGTTTTGATGTACTTTTGCCAACCCCTGTCCACGGGCAAATAAAATGAATAAAGGAGTAATTAATTAGTTGATATCAGGAAATGACGAATTAAAGATGCCGACATATAGTTCAATAATGATTGAAATTACCTGTCGACTTCATGATTGAGTAGTCAATAGGTTCTTTAAGTAGTGAGTCAGTACTTCAACTGTTCCTTCTTCAACTTTAATGATTAACAAGAACCAGTGGTAACTGCATGCGCATACGTTTGCATGTATAAATTAAGTGGGCATGTGCATAACACTCATCAACTACCTTAAACCCTATACACTTATTAACATCTAGCTAGTAAGCAAAACCAGAATTTCTAGCATAAGAAAGTGTGACTCACCGGAAGTTGTAAGAAAGTAGTATATCTGGATTGCTATTGAGGCGCTTCAAGAACTCTAGCATGTTTTTCTCTACTTCTGCTTTATACCATTCATATGTCCATGTCTCTTCATTAATGGTATTTGGGTCAATGAACCCAATGCCATAGCGTCCAGCTTTATTCAGTTCATACATCTTCATCCTGCATAATATGACAGAAAATAATATAGTGAGGATAATTACAGGTAATGATCAACGAGAGCACTACAACTAGCTTGAGACTTAAATTACAGAAAGAAATCACATATAGACAATAGCAATTGACGATAGATTTGTCGAATGCGTCTTGATTGAATAACTGAAATAGTTTTGTATACTCAACAGACAGAGCTAGCTAATGAAAGTAATGCTCTTCCTTGACTTTCACCATGAGGGACTCTCGATTGGTAGTCTTGGTAATTTCCATGTACCATTGATGCAATTCATACATTCTCGTTGAGAGCTTCTTGACCTCCTCAGGCTTGACCAGAGGTTCGCTGCGGACATATTTTCGTTTTAGTTCCTCCTCTTTAAAAGTTTCCATGGGCTCCAATCCTAGGAGTTGTTCTACAGTGCATCTGATCTCTGCAGCATGCCTTCTATGGTCGTCGGTTATTACCAGCTGATCGGCACTGGTACTCGCATGTGTTGGTACAATGAGCGGGGGATCAATTGCACCGCCTGTTCTCCTAGCTGGGGAACATTTTTCCCGCTTTTTTGGCATCTTCTTGGCTCGAGCTCGAGCTCGACTCCTTTTGTTGTCGTTCTCAATGTGCCTTTATGAGTTGGCGCTTATAGTCTAAGTCAACAGGCTTGGGAGGTGGTTTTTTAGCCATACGAATAAAGTGGTCAATGACTTTCTCAGGCACTTTCTCCTTTGGCGGTAGTGGTTTCGGTCCAAAATGGGCGTCCACTTGGGCCTTCACCGCAACTTTGTTTTGCTCGTCGGTCATGTCGTAAGGCCTCATCGGAAGAGGCGTGAGGCTTGGAACATATTGAAATCACTTGCCTCCGGCTATACCTCCTGTACTACCTTGACTTGTATCGCTACGCACCATAGCTGTGGCGGCTCTCTTGCGCTATTGCTGAGGCGGTAGAGACGGCTGACGTGGCTGACTTGGAGGAGGAGGAGGAGTGGGTTGTGATACGTCTCCAACGTATCTATAATTTTTTATTGTTCCATGTTGGTTTATTATCAATCTTGGATGTTTTATAATCATATTATAGCCATTTTATATCATTTTTTGGTACTAACCTATTGACATAGTGCCAATTGCCAGTTGTTTTTTCCATGTTTTTTACATCGTAGAAAATCAATATCAAACGGAGTCCAAATGCCATGAAACTTTACGAAGATTTTTTATGGGCCAGAATGAAGGCAATGGGCCCTGGTTTCACCTAGGGGTTGCCCCGAGGGGGCACAACCCACGAGGGTGTGCCAGGAATCCCAAGCACGCCCTAGTGGGTTGTGCCCACCTCGGGTGCCCCCCGGACCACCACTTTGCTCTATAAATACTCCAAAAATACCAGAACCCTAGGGGAGTCGACGAAATATTCATCCAGCCGACGCAAAGTCCAGAAACACCAGATCCAATCCAGACACCATCTCGGATGGGGTTCACCACCTCCTTTGGTGCCTCCCCAATGATGCGTGAGTAGTTCTTTGTAGACCTTCGGGTCCGTAGTTAGTAGCTAGATGGCTTCATCTGTCTCTCTCTTGATTCTCAATACAATGGTCTCTTGGAGATCCATATGATGTAAATCTTTTGCAGTGTGTTTCTTGGGATCCGATGAAGTTCAAGTTTATGATCAGATCTATGTTTTTATATCCATGCAAGTATTTGAGTTTCTTTGATCTCTTTTATGCATGATCTCTTATAGCCTCGTATTTCTTCTCTGATATTTGGGTTTTGTCTAGACAACTTGATCTATTTATCTTGAAATGGGAAGAGGTGCCCGGTAGTGGGTTCGATCTTACGGTGCTTGATCCTAGTGACAGAAAGAGAATCGACACATATGTATTGTTGCTACTAAGGATAAAAAGACGAGATCTATATCTACCGCCATATAGATAAACGCTTCTTTTCTACATCATGTCATCGTTCTTATTGCATTACTCTATTTTTCCATGAACTTAATACACTAGATGCATGCTGGATAGCGGTCGATGTTGTGGAGTAATAGTAGTAGATGCAGGCAGGAGTCCGTCTACTAATCTTGGATGTGATGCCTATGTAATGATCATTGCCTGGATATCGTCATAATTATTTGAAGTTCTATCAATTGCTCAACAATAATTTGTTTACCCCACTGTTTGCTATTTTTCTCGAGAGAAGCCACTAGTGAAACCTACGGCCCCTGGGTCTTCTTTCTCATATATTTGGCCTTTGCGATCTACTTTTCCTTTGCATTTTTATTCATATCTATTAAACCAAAAATCCAGAAATACCTTTCTACAATTTATTTTATTTGGCGTTCGATCTATCAATATTTAGAACTTTATCTCCCGTCACATGCCATTTCTGGCACCGTACCCCGAAAGGGATTGACAACCCCTTTAACACGTCGGGTTGTGAGGTGTTGTTATTTGTGTGCAGGGGCTGTTTATGTTGTGTTGCTTGGTTCTCCTACTGGTTCGATAACCCTGGTTTCATAACTGAGGGAAATACCTACCGTCGATGTGCTACATCATCGCTCCCTCTCCTGGGAAATACCGACGTAGTTCCAGCTGCCATCAAGGAGAATTTCTGGCGCCGTTGCCGGGAGGATCTTCAACATAACCAGGTTCCTAATCAAAAATCTCATCTCCTCGCTATTTACATTATTTGCCATTTTCCTCTCGTTTTCCTCTCCCCCACTTCACAAAAAATTGCCGTTTTATTTTCCCTCTTTTTCGTTCGCTGTTTTCTTGTTAGATCTCATGTTTGCTTGTGTTGCCATGTGCCTTCTATTTGCTTGCATCTTTGCTTGCTAAAAATGTATTGATATGGATCCTCATCCACTTATTAATCTTTTTAAGAGAACCACTTATCATGAACCAATTGCTAGTGATTTGAGTGCACTAGATTATCTTTATGAAGCTTTGCTTGAGATTTATGAATTTGAAAAATGTGTTGAAAAAATTTAGGAAGTGATTCATGATAGCTCCTTGAATGAAAAGCATGATTTCAATGATTTTACTATAAATTCTATTAATGTAAATTGTGCTTATAATATGCAAAACCCCAAGCTTGGGGATGATAATATTGCTATGTCCACTACTTATTGCAATGATCATGATTGGGGTGATAATGATTTTTATGATCTTGAAAATTTAATTAAGCCTCATGATGAATATGATATTGATAATTATGTTTGCAATAATATTGAAAGTGGGTTTGGAAGAGTGTCAACTTTAGCTAAAAATAATCCCACATATTTGGAGACTGTTCAATCTTATGATTTTTTTTATGAAAGTGGGTTTGGAGAGGCCATGACTTTATTTGATGATAATCCCACTATTTTGGAAGAGTGTCAACTTTGCATGCATGTGGATCATGTAGAGAATATGTTATATGATGGCTATATTGTTGAATTTGAATATTATCCCACATGTAATTATTATGAGAGGGAAATATGGTTGTAGAAATTTTCATGTTATAAAATTTCCTCTCTTCATGTTGAGATTGTCAATGTTTATTTATCCTTCCTTGAATATGCTAGTTTTTGCTAATTTTGATAATTTGTTTGCTTATAGAATTCCTATGCATAGGAAGTATGCTACAATTAAATGTGTTTGTCACATGTTTCATGATGCTCTCTTTGTGTTTCAATTATTATCTTTCATGTGAGCATCGTTGAAATCTTATGCCTAGCTAAGGGCGTAAAACTATAGCGCTTGTTGAGAGGCAACCCAATGAATAAATTTATTTTTGCTTTTTAATTTCTATTCTTGTTTGTTTAAACAATTATGATACTATTATGATTGTGTTTTTTATGTTTTAATTAGTGTTTTTGCCAAGTAAAGCCTTTAGAATCTTCTTGGGAAATAGTTGTTTGATCTTGCTAAAAAAACAGAAAGTTTGCGCTCACGAAAATATTTATCATCTTTTACCAGAGAGCGATAAAATATCCATTCCGAATGCAGTAGATCAATATACAAACTTCTCACGTCGTCCTAATTTTTCAGAATTATTGGAGTTACTGAAGTATTCGAAATTGTCAGATAGCTACAGACTGTTCTGTTTTGACAGATTCTGTTTTCTTTGTGTTGTGTGCTTATTTTGATGGCTCTATGGTTTTCTTTGATGATTTTTTCCATAGAAAAGTTGGAATACAGTAGATATAATACAAAAACAAAATATGAATTGTTTTGATACAACACTTATAGTAGTAGTTTATTATTCTTATACTAACGGATCTCATGAAGGTTTGTTGAGTTTTGTGTGATTGAAGTTTTCAAGTTTTGGGTTATCTTACGATGGATGAAGGAAGGATGTAAGAGCCTAAGCTTGGGTATGCCCCGGCATCCCAAGCTATTATCCAAGAATGAGAAACCAACTAAGCTTAGGGATGCCCCCGAGTGGCATCCCTGCTTTCTTCCAACAACTATCGGTATTTTACTCGAGACTATATTTTTATTCGTCACATGATATGTGTTTTGCTTGGAGTGTTTGTATGATATATGTCTTTGCTTGTTTTATTTTGTGTTTTGAGTCATCAATCCTTGCTGGACACACCTTTTTGAGAGAGCCAAAATTATATAATGACTTTTTAGAAGTGCTCTATATGCTTCACTTAAATCTTTTATGTGCTAGGACTTGCTCTAGTGCTTCACTTATATCTTTTCAAGAACGGTGTGCTTTGTTACTTTTGAAGAAATTCTCTCTTGCTTCACTTAGATTTGTTTGAGAGTTAGTAAAATTTTGAAGAAATGCTATCTTGCTTCACTTAAATTATTTTGAGAAAAAGAAAATTTGTTATGCTCATGATCTTCACTTATATTTGGTTGAGCTTATGAAAAGCAACACATGAAAATTAGTGCCAACGTGATAGATATCCAAGAATTATAAAGTAACTAAAATGTCATGAAGATCATTGGACAAAATAAACTTGATTCTTAGTAATAGTTTTGAGATATGATGATGCGATATATGAGTTATGTTGATGAGTAATTGTGCTCTAGTAAGAATATGGGTCTTAAGGTTTGTGATTCCCTATGCATGCACGAAAGTCAATATTCATGCAATGAAAATTATATCCTACTTGTGGTGCATTATTCGGTGTTAATTATCCTTAGTGCTTGCTGATACGACTCCAACTTATTTATAATTTTTGATTATTCCATGCTATTATATTATCTGTTTTGGATGTTTAATGGGCTTTAATATGCTCCTTTATATTATTTTTGGGACTAAACTATTAATCTAAGGCCTAGTGCCAGTTTCTGTTTTATTGCCTATTTCAGTGTTTCGTAGAAAAGGAATATCACACGGAATCCAAACGGAACGAAACTTTCGCGAGGATTTTTCTTGGAACAAACGCAATCCAGGAGACTTGGAGTGGAAGTCTGGAACTCCGTGGGGTGTCCACGAGGTAGGAGGGTGTGCCTAGGGGGGTAGGCGTGCCCCCAGCCTCGTGGGCCCCACGGAGCTCCACCGACGTACTTCTTTCTCCTACATATACTCTTATACCCTGGAAACATCAGAGGGAGCCATGAAACCACTTTTCCACCGCCGCAAGCTTCTGTACCCATGAGATCCCATCTTGGGGCCTGTCGGTGTCAAAACCGGCGGATCTCGGGTAGGGGGTCCCAAACTGTGTGTCTAAGGCGGATGGTAACAGGAGGCAGGGGACACGATGTTTTACCCAGGTTCGGGCCCTCTTGATGGAGGTAAAACCCTACGTCCTGCTTGATTATTCTTGATAATATGAGTAGTACAAGAGTTGATCTACCACGAGATCGGAGAGGCTAAACCCTAGAAGTTAGCCTATGGTATGATTGTATGTTGTCCTACGGACTAAAACCCTTCGGTTTATATAGACACTGGAGGGGGCTAGGGTTACACAAGGTCGGTTACAAAAGGAGGAGATATACATATTCGTATTGCCTAGCTTGGTTTCCACGCCAAGTAGAGTCCCATCCGGACATGGGAAGAAGTCTTAAATCTTATGTCTTCATAGTCCAACAGTCCGGCCAAAGCATATAGTCCGGCTGTCCGGAGACCCCTAAATCCAGGACTCCCTCAGTAGCCCCTGAACCAGGCTTCAATGACGTTGAGTCCGACGCGCAGTGTTGTGTTCGGCATTGCAAGGCGGGTTCCTCCTCCGAATACGCCATAGAAGAGTTTGAATACAAGGATAGTGTCCGACCCTGCAAAATAAGTTCCACATACCACCGTAGAGAGAATAATATTTCCACAAATCCAATCTGCTAACACGTTTTGGTAGCATGACATCATGCCATGGTCCGGTAATTATTCGAACCGTTTTTCTTTAACCAGCCCCGCACATAACGCGAGACGGTTTCTTGACACATCTTGTCAAGGAAGATATCGTGTTCCCCTTATTATGAGATTCTTATCAATACGGACGTGGGTAACCCAACCGCACCATCAATTACGGCGCTTGGGAGATAAGCAAGTTTTACCAGGCTAGTGGGGGCGCATAGTTTAGTCCGCCTTTATAAAGGGATAAGATCTCACCTTTTTCTACCCACGCCTTCTTCCTCCTTGCTCATCCATTCTCGTGCACTCGAGCTCCAGCGCCCAAGTCCGTATCCTCCTCCTCAACTCTCTCCAAACATGTCCGGAGCGGGAGGCAAGTGGATGGCCTCCGTCACGGAGGGGCACATCAAAAAGTTGCGTGGAGCCGGATACTTAGCCGCGGACATCACGCACTGAGGCCGTGGGGTAGGTCGTCCCTACCCCGGAACCTCACGAAAGGGTGGTTTTCCTCCCCCACTTCGTCCGCGGATTGGGGTTTCCCCTCCATCCATTCGTCCGCGGCCTCATGTTCTACTACGGGCTGGACTTTCATGATCTGGCCCCGAATTTCATCCTCAACATCTCGGCATTCATCATCGTGTGCGAGGCTTTCCTCCGCATCCGGCCCCACTTCGACCTATGGCTGAAGACCTTCAATATCAAGCCGAAGGTTGTAGGCGGCCAACAAACGGAATGGGCGGAGCCATGGTGGGCAAAATGCCCAACGTTGCATGGCTCGAGGGCTCCTTCGTGGAGATCGTAAAGGGGTGGCAATCAGGGCGGTTCTACATCACCGAGCCGCGCAACACCAACTGGGCGGCGGCTCCCGAGTTTCGATCTGGAATCCCCACGCAGCTCACTTCCTGGAAGGAGAAGGGCCTGTCCTGGGGTTCATCGGTGGAGCTGGACGGACTCTAGAAGTGTATCCGGAACATGACAAGCAAGAAACTTAAGCTTGTCAACATAGTCCAGGTCATGCTCTTCCGCCGGATCCTCCCGTGTCAACAACGGGATTTCAACTTATGGGAGTTCGACTCGGCCCGGCACCATACTCTAAGTGAGCTCTTTGACACGACGCACCATGATGTCTGGAGGGTGCTGCTTAAGGGCGCCGAGGTCCCTCCCTCTCTCACCGAGGACCGCGGGCTAAGCGCGAAGCGCCCTGCGAATCCGGTAAGTTCTGTACATCTGGTAGGATATTTATTTCCCATAGCTTAACCACGTGCGGGGTCTGAGCTCTCATGCCTTTAACAGGACTAGGTGGAGGCATCGGAGCAGATTGACTGTTCGCCCCCCTGCCCGAAGACACCGCGGACGCTCTCCTGACGGAGATGCTGACTTCGGCTCCTTATAAGGTGCCGGAGAAGACAAGAAGGCCAAGGGAACCCGAAAGAGTTCCCGCTGCCAGGTGGTATCGGACTCATCGTCCGATAACTCCACGATGCACTCCTCCCATGAAGATGAGGAGGAAGATGAAGATGCTCCCCCTCCAGCCGGGGGAGACAAGAAAAGGAAGGCCGCCCCGACCGGGGAGGCTGAAGGGTCCAAGAAGGGAAGGACTCTTCTTCCGGACTGCTCCACCACCGCCGCCGAAGGCAAAGACGAGTGGCTACTCAGGGCCAAGCCCCTGGCGAAGTCGTAAGTATTCAGATACCAGAGTAACTCATAGCATACCTTTGTCGCACTGCTTCTCCTAACGCCGAATATGATTATGCAGACCGCCCCAAGCCCGTATCGACGTATCCTCGTCGAACGGCTCCTTGGATTCGTCGGATATGGATAGCGATCCACTTCTGACAGCCTCCTCCCCTTGCCCTACAGACAATGCCTAGGTATTGTCTCAAGGGGCATCGAGCCGGGGGGAGACAGTCCCAGAGGCGCCTCAAGGCGACCTTCCGGACTCCAGGAGCAAAGGGAGCAAGGCTCCCCGGGGCTCCAAGTTCGGCTCTCAGCCGAACACTGCGCCGGAACCTCCAGTGGTTCCGGACTTGGGCAGGTGGCCCCCTTCCAAAAGGGGTAAGACGCCCGTGCTGGTGACCTCTGTCCATCCAGAGGCACCAAACAACTTGATGGGACCGCTTCGCGGCGCTTCCATCGACGAAGAGCAGCGCACTATTATGAGTGCGGTGATCAAGAAGGTTCAGTCCGCCAAGAGCGGACTGACTGAAGCCTGTGCCAGCCTTCTAACAGGCTTTGAGGTAAGTATCCAAAATATTGGGAAATATTACCGCATAGACAGTAGCCCCTGATGCTCTATTTGGTGTTAACAAAGAAAAGCCGAATAGAGGATCAAATAATGTCTGCAGGCTTTGAGGTAACTATCTATATGCATATGCAGGCTTCGCTGCTGACCTCTGCCGCACTGACTGCAGAGGTCGCCGCACTGAAGCAAGACCTCGAGGGGTCCGAGAAAGATCTCGGCCTTGCCAAGAGGCAGCTCAAGGAGAACAAAGGTAAGTAATACCTTGTCTATATATATATACCAAAAAGATGCAATTGCAAAATGACAGGATCATCATGAATTTGCCAGGGGCCACGACCGAAGTGGCGACCCTGAAGCAAGCGTTGTCCGAGGCCGAAAACAAAGCGGCCCAGGAGCGCACCGAGCGGGAAAAGCAAGAGGCATGGGTGGGCGAGGTGCAGCAAGCTCCAAGTTCCCGTGACGAAGCACGAGGCGTTGGATCTTGACTCGAAGACGCGAGAGTCTGAGCTTGCCGCGGCCCTTGAGAGCGCAAAGAATGCCAAGGCGGAAGCCCAAAAGGCCTTCCAGGAGATTGAGGCGATGAGGAAGATAGCGGCGGGTAAGGCATTCAATATGCAAAGCAAGCTTGTGAAAGTAAATTACTTGTTACTTACCCGAGTCCGGAGCTCTCCAAGAGCATTCGCAGATTTGCCCCGCAGCGTGTTGGATGCCACAAAGTTTTACCAGGCCGAGGAGGGAAGCTCGACGGAGAAGCTGTTCTGGTCTCAGTATACTAGGACCGAACACCCGATGCCTAAGTGCGACCAACTGAAGCAACTGGTCGAGCTGCACAAGGCAGCTGAACAGGCCATGAAGGGCTTTATAGTCTGGATGTGGCCTGGCGACGCCCTTCCCAACAGCTACTTCGGTCTAGTGAGGCGGCTTGTGGATGCCTGCCCACGGCTGGAAGTCATCAAGCGGTCCGTCTGCATCGAGGGTGCACGTCGGGCTTTTGCCCGTCCGAAGATGCACTGGGCTAAGATGGACGCCGAGAAGCTGGTGAAGGAGGGGCCACCGCAGGGCAAGGAGCATCGCCACCCCGAGATGTATTATGAGGGTGTCCTGAAGGGTGCCCGTCTTGTAGCGGACGAGTGTGCGAAAGATGTAATATTTGAATGAACTTGCTCGTGTGATCCTGTGGTATGAAAACTTGTTCATATGCGCTATGCAACGCTTGTTTGAATTTAAAATATTACCTTCTGTTCAACTGTTTATCAAATCTCAGTGACGGCAGTTCGTCGGCTTCTGCCCCCATGCCACAAGTGCTGGGGTGTTCGGGATAAACCTGAGCACTCTTGTTCCCATTTTTGGGTCCTTCGAGGGAGGTGCTCAGCGCAACGAACAAGGAAATCGGACTATAATGCTTTATCACTCTCACTTAGTCAAAGAATTCTATAATTTTAAATTTTGGCGAAGCCCCTTGTATTCGGAAGGCCAAATTTGGGGCGCTGTACACGCCTTAAGCCGGACAAAGCCGACTCCTCGCTCTAAGCGGCATAAGTCTTTAGGGACTCGAAACCTCTCGAACAGCGACCAGTCTCTCGCCTTATCATGATAGTCAGTTTTAGCTTTCTCTACTGAGGTGCTTAGCCCAGCTGAACCGGGGCACAATCGTAGTAGTTCTCCCAGTGCTACCTTAGCCGATATAGCGGAACGTAAGGTACCAAAACATGGGAGCCGGGCAAACCTAACTATTGACCCAAGACATGATTCGGAGCTGATGCATATGATGCTATAAGTTCGGGTTGCCGCATTGTCTAAAGTGTTCAGACTTCTCACGCCGTATTATGGGGCATGCTTAATCCCCTAGCGTATTGGCCGTACCAGCGTGTACGGGTGCTGGATGTCATGAATGAACATATGTATATATAAAAAAGAAGAATAAAGAATGCGATAATAGTATAGTGCTATTCATTGTTTATTCAAAAAGGTGCGTTAAAGTAGAATGATACAAGTGGTGCGGTAAGAAAAAAAGTAGGACTATTTGACATGTCCCCTCCAAGGGCAAGCTGAGGAATGGTATTTAGAGCGAGTATTTCACTCGTTGTCAGAGACCACCTGGGAGTTCCGTGGTGCGACGTAGCTTTCTGCCTCCTTGGTTGCTGCATCATGTGTTCGACAATCATATTGCCGGATAGGGTTTCCAGAGATTAAGGTCCTGAAAGAGAGAAAAATAACAAAGCTGGAAGCCCCTAGTGCGGTTGAGCCGCGTCTTGGGGCGTGCCTTAGTCGTGCCCCCCTCCCCACCTGTGCCCATGGTATTTTCAATGCGTAATTATGTACGCGTGGCGCGGATTTCGCCGTTTGGATGGTACTGGGGTGGGGGCCGCATTGCTATGCGAGCTCGGAATGTGCCAGGCGGTCTTGCTGCCGATTACGCCGGGCACGCTTGAAGGTGTCCGGGTCCTTAATCGCCGAACTAGTGGATTGCCTTAAGAGGCTGCTTTGCGCTTCTGCTGCGAGGGCCGCAGTGTGCTCCTCCGTGCGGAGAGAGCGCTCTGTGTTTCCATTAACTGTGATGACCCCCTGGGGTCCTGGCATCTTGAGCTTGAGGTATGCATAATGCGGTACCACATTGAATCTCGCAAATGCGGTTCGCCCGAGCAGTGCATGATAGCCACTACGGAACGGGACTATATCGAAGATTAATTCCTCGCTTCGGAAGTTATCTGGGAATCAGAAGACCACTTCCAGTGTCATTGAGCCTGTGCAATGGGCCTCTACACCTGGTATGATGCCTTTGAAGGTCGTTTTTATGGCTTTGATCCTTGAGGGGTATATACCCATTTTGCGCACTGTGTCCTGATAAAGCAGATTCAGGATGCTGCCGCCATCCATAAGGACTCGAGTGAGGTGAAATTCGTCAATGATTGGGTCTAGGACCAGTGCGGCGAATCCTCCATGACGGATACTAGTGGGGTGGTCCCTGCGATCGAAGGTGATCGGGCAAGAGGACCATGGGTTGAACTTTGGGGCGACTGGCTCCAACGCATATACGTCCCTTAGCGCACGCTTCCGCTCCCTCTTGGGGATGTGGGTTGCGTATATCATGTTCACCGTCCGCACTTGTGGGGGGAACCTCCTCTGTCCTCTGGTGTTCAGCTGCCGGGGTCCTCCTCGTCATCGCTATGCGGCCCCTTATCTTTGTTTTAGGCATTTAACTTGCCGGCCTGCTTGACCACCCAACAATCCTTGTTGGTGTGGTTGGCTGGCTTGTCGGGGGTGTCGTGTATTTGACACGAGCGATCGAGTATACGGTCCAAACTGGACGGGCCCGGAGTGCTTCTTTCAAATGGCTTTTTCCGCTGACCGGGTTTAGAGCCTTTGAATCCGGCATTGACTGCCGTATCCTCTGTATTGTCGCTGTTAATGCAGCGCTTGCGTTTGTTGCGACGTGACCTGCCATTGCCACCCTTGGTATCCGAAGTACCATGGTTCTTTGATATGTTATTGCTGCGAGCCAGCCAGCTGTCTTCTCCCGCACAAAAGCGGGTCATGAGTGTCGTGAGGGCTGCCATAGATTTCGGCTTTTCCTGGCCAAGGTGCCGGGCGAGCCACTCGTCGCGGATGTTATGCTTAAAAGCTGCTAGGGCTTCTGCATCCGGACTGTCGACGATTTGATTCTTCTTTGTTAGGAACCGTGTCCAGAATTGCCTGGCCGATTCCTCTGGCTGCAAAATTATGTGGCTCAAGTCATCGGCGTCTGGTGGTCGCACATAAGTGCCCTGGAAGTTGTCGATGAATGCGGCTTCCAGATCTTCCCAACAACCAATGGACTCTGCTGGCAAGCTGTTGAGCCAATGCCGAGCTGGTCCTTTGAGCTTGAGTGGGAGATATTTGATGGTGTGTAGATCATCACCGCGGGCCATGTGGATGTGCAGGAGGAAATCCTCGATCCATACCGCAGGATCTGTTGTGCCGTCATATGATTCGATATTTACGGGTTTGAAACCCTATGGGATTCGCTGATCCATTACTTCGTCTGTGAAGCATAGGGGGTGTGCGGCGCCTCTATACTGGGCTATATCGTGACACAGCTCAAATGAGTCTTGCCCGCTGTGTTCGGCCCGGCCGGATTTACTTTTACTGTATCCGGTGTGACAGTTATTGTCTCGCATAGTGGCGCGCCCTCGTGATCCGTAGATCGATCTTGCATGTTTTGTTTTGTCCTCCAATACGTCTCGCGGGTCTAGCATGTTTCCCCGTGCCTTGTCAATTTTATTTGAGTGGCGTCGGGGTGCGGGCTGAGTTTTTGGCTGAAATGCCTCTCTGTCGCGGCCACGAGGTGGCCCGTCAGCCGCATCATATGCTCGAGATGTAGGTTTGAGTGCTTCCTCCTCCAGTCGGGGTAGCAACCTACGCTTTGGGTAACTCTTGGAGGGGCGTTCGAGTTTATATTCCTCGTCCACAAGGACTTTAGTCCATTTGTCAGCTAGCAAATCTTGATCAGCTTGAAGCTGCTGTTGCTTTTTCTTAAGGCTATTTGCCGTGGCTATAAGCCGGCGCTTGAAGCGCTCTTGTTCGACGGGATCCTCAGGCATGACGAATTCGTCATCGTCAAGGCTTGCCTCGTCTTCGGAGGGAGGCATGTAATTATCATCCTCCACCTCTCCATTTGCCGCTCTCTCTGGAGGGCTGGCTTCTCCATCCTCCTGCCCTAAATCTTGCTGGA
Organism: Triticum urartu; assembly: GCF_003073215.2. Classification (NCBI taxonomy): domain Eukaryota; kingdom Viridiplantae; phylum Streptophyta; class Magnoliopsida; order Poales; family Poaceae; genus Triticum; species Triticum urartu. The sequence goes on along the minus strand of NC_053024.1, from coordinate 732,313,349 downwards.
GGGGATGGTTGTCGTCTTCGGCACTGTCCAGAGTGCTATTATCTCCTGTGCCGGGGTTACCGCTTTTGCTTTGGCGAGACTTAGAGCGGCGCCGCTGACGCCGGCGCTTGGGTTGCTTCTTGGAGGGGTCATCCTCCGCTGTCTCATCGCCATTGCCTTCTTTGGGTGTGTCCACCATGTATATATCATATGATGAGGTGGTTGTCCAGTGCCCGGAGGGCAGTGGTTCCTCTTCCCCTCCCGCATCATCGTCCATACCGTCGATGTCTTTGGAGTCGAAGTCGAGCATGTCGGTTAAGTGGTCGACAGTGGCTACTAAGTGGGTGGTGGGTGGGCGGCGAATTTCTTCGTCATCCGCATCCCAATCCTGCCGAACATAGTTCTATTGGAAATATGCCCTAGAGGCAATAATAAAATGATTATTATATTTCCTTGTTCATAATAATTGTCTATTATTCATGCTATAATTGTATTAACCGGAAATCGTAATACATGTGTGAATACATAGACCACAATGTGTCCATAGTGAGCCTCTAGTTGACTAACCCGTTGATCAACAGATAGTCATGGTTTCCTCGCTATGGACATGGGGATGTCATTGATAACGGGATCACATCATTAGGAGAATGATGTGATGGACAAGACCCAAACCTAAGCATAGCACAAAGATCGTGTAGTTTGTTTGCTGTAGCTTTTCTGAATGTCAAGTATCATTTCCTTAGACCATGAGATTGTGCAACTCCCGGATACCGTATGAGTGCCTTGGGTGTGCCAAACGTCACAACGTAACTGGGTGACTATAAAGGTACATTACAGGTATCTCCGAAAGTGTCTGTTGGGTTGGCACGAATCGAGACTGGGATTTGTCACTCCGTATGACGGAGAGGTATCTCTGGGCCCACTCGGTAATGCATCATCATAATGAGCTCAATGTGATCAAGAGGTTGATCACGAGATCATGCAATACGGTGCGAGTAAAGTGGCTTGCCGGTAACGAGACTGAACAAGGTATTGGGATACCGACGATCGAGTCTCGGGCAAGTAACGTACCGATTGACAAAGGGAATTGAATACGGGATTGATTAAGTCCTCGACATCGTGTTTCATCCGATGAGATCATCGAGGAGCATGTGGGAGCCAACATGGGTATCCAGATCCCGCTGTTGGTTATTGGCCGGAGAGTCGTCTCGGTCATGTCTGCTTGTCTCCCGAACCCGTAGGGTCTACACACTTAAGGTTCGGTGACGCTAGGGTTGTAGGGATAGGAGTATGCAGTAATCCGAAAGTTTTTCGGAGTCCTGGATGAGATCCTGGACGTCACGAGGAGTTCCGGAATGGTCCGTAGGTGAAGAATTATATATAGGAAGTGTAGTTTCGGCCATCGGGAAAGATTCGGGGTCACCGGTATTGTACCGGGACCACCGGATGGGTCCCGGGGGTCCACCGGGTGGGGCCACCCATCCCGGAGGGCCCCATGGGCCGAAGTGGGGAGGGGAACCTGAAGGAAATATGCCCTAGAGACAATAATAAAGTTATTATTTATTTCCTTATATCATGATAAATGTTTATTATTCATGCTAGAATTGTATTAACCGGAAACATAATACATGTGTGAATACATAGACAAACAGAGTGTCACTAGTATGCCTCTACTTGACTAGCTCGTTAATCAAAGATGGTTATTTTTCCTAACCATGGACAAAGATTTGTTATTTGATTAACGAGATCACATCATTAGTTGAATGATCTGATTGACATGACCCATTCCATTAGCTTAGCACCCGATCGTTTAGTATGTTGCTATTGCTTTCTTCATGACTTATACATGTTCCTTGACTATGAGATTATGCAACTCCCGTTTGCCGGAGGAACACTTTGTGTGCTACCAAACGTCACAACGTAAATGGGTGATTATAAAGGTGCTCTACAGGTGTCTCCAAAGGTACATGTTGGGTTGGCGTATTTCGAGATTAGGATTTGTCACTCCGATTGTTGGAGAGGTATCTCTGGGCCCTCTCAGTAATGCACATCACATAAGCCTTGCAAGCATTACAACTAATGAGTTAGTTGCGAGATGATGTATTACGGAACGAGTAAAGAGACTTGCCGGTAACGAGATTGAACTAGGTATTGGATACCGACGATCGAATCTCGGGCAAGTAACATACCGATGACAAAGGGAACAACGTATGTTGTTATGCGGTCTGACCGATAAAGATCTTCGTAGAATATGTAGGAGCCAATATGGGCATCCAGGTCCTGCTATTGGTTATTGACCGGAGACGTGTCTCGGTCATGTCTACATTGTTCTCGAACCGTAGGGTCCGCACGCTTAAAGTTACGATGACAGTTGTTATGAGTTTTATGCATTTTGATGTACCGAAGTTTGTTCGGAGTCTCGGATGTGATCACGGACATGACGAGGAGTCTCGAAATGGTCGAGACATAAAAATCGATATATTGGAAGCCTATATTTGGACATCGGAATCGTTCTGGGTGAAATCGGCATTTTTCTAGAGTACCGGGGGGTTACCGGAACCCCCCGGGGGGTTTATTGGGCCTACATGGGCCTTGAGGGAGAAAAGAGAAGGAGGCAGGAGGTGGCCGCGCGCCCCTCCCCTTCCTAGTCCGAATAGGACAAGGGAAGGGGGGCGGCGCCCCCCCCTTTCCTTCCTCTCTTCCTCCTCTTTCCCCCTCTCTCCTTATCCAACTAGGAAAGAAGGGAGTCCTACTCCTGGTGGGAGTAGGACTCCCCCTTGGCGCGCCCCACCTTGGCCGGCCGCCCCCTCCCCTTGGCTCCCTTATATACGGGGGCAGGGGGCACCCCTAGACACACAAGTTGATCTTCGTGATCGTTCCTTAGCCGTGTGCGGTGCCCCCCTCCACCATATTCCACCTCGGTCATATCGTTGTAGTGCTTAGGCGAAGCCCTGCGTCGGTAGAACATCATCATCATCACCATGCCGTTGTGCTGACGGAACTCATCCCCGAAGCTTTGCTGGATCGGAGCCCGGGGAGCGTCATCGAGCTGTACGTGTGCTAAGAACTCAGAGGTGCCGGAGTAACGGTGCTTGGATCGGTCGGATCGGGAAGACGTACGACTACTTCCTCTACGTTGTGTCAACGCTTCCGTTGCGATCTACAAGGGTACGTAGATCATACTCTCCCCTCTCGTTGCTATGCATCACCATGATCTTGCATGTGCGTAGGAATTTTTTTGAAATTACTACGTTCCCCTATAGTGGCATCCGAGCATAGGTTTTATATATTGATGTTATATGCACGAGTAGAACACAAGTGAGTTGTGGGCGATATAAGTCATACTGCTTACCAGCTTGTCATACTTTGATTCGGCAGTATTGTTGGACGAGGCGACCCGGACCGACATTACGCGTACGCTTACGCGAGACCGGTTCTCCCGACGTGCTTTGCACATAGGTGGCTTGCGGGTGACAGTCTCTCCAACTTTAGTTGAACCGAGTGTGGCTACGCCCGGTCCTTGCGAAGGTTAAAACAGCACCAACTTGACAAACTATCGTTGTGGTTTTGATGCGTAGGTAAGATTGGTTCTTGCTTAAGCCCGTAGCAGCCACGTAAAACTTGCAACAACAAAGTAGAGGACGTCTAACTTGTTTTTGCAGGGCATGTTGTGATGTGATATGGTGAAGACATGATGCTAAATTTTATTGTATGCGATGATCATGTTTTGTAACCGAGTTATCGGCAACTGGCAGGAGCCATATGGTTGTCGCTTTATTGTATGCAATGCAATCGCGCTGTAATGCTTTACTTTATCACTAAGCGGTAGCGATAGTCGTGGAAGCATAAGATTGGCGAGACGACAACGATGCTACGATGGAGATCAAGGTGTCGCGCCGGTGACGATGGTGATCATGACGGTGCTTCGGAGATGGAGATCACAGGCACAAGATGATGATGGTCATATCATATCACTTATATTGATTACATGTGATGTTTATCTTTTATGCATCTTATCTTGCTTTGATTGACGGTAGCATTATAAGATGATCTCTCACTAATTATCAAGAAGTGTTCTCCCTGAGTATGCACCGTTGCGAAAGTTCTTCGTGCTGAGCCACCACGTGATGATCGGGTGTGATAGGCTCTACGTTCAAATACAATGGGTGCAAAACAGTTGCACACGCGGAATACTCAGGTTATACTTGACGAGCCAAGCATATACAGATATGGCCTCGGAACACGGAGACCGAAAGGTCGAGCGTGAATCATATAGCAGATATGATCAACATAGTGATGTTCACCAATGAAACTACTCCATCTCACGTGATGATCGGACATGGTTTAGTTGATTTGGATCACGTGATCACTTAGTGGATTAGAGGGATGTCTATCTAAGTGGGAGTTCTTAAGTAATATGATTAAATTGAACTTAAATTTATCATGAACTTAGTCCTGGTAGTATTTTGCAAATCATGTTGTAGATCAATAGCTCGCATTGTTGCTTCCCTGTGTTTATTTTGATATGTTCCTAGAGAAAATTGTGTTGAAAGATGTTAGTAGCAATGATGCGTATTGGATCCGTGATCTGAGGTTTATCCTCATTGCTGCATAGAAAAATTATGTCCTTGATGCACCGCTAGGTGACAGACCTATTGCAGGAGCAGATGCAGACATTATGAACATTTGGCTAGCTCAATATGATGACTACTTGATAGTTTAGTGCACCATGCTTAATGGCTTAGAATTGGGACTTCAAAGACGTTTTGAACGTCATGGACCATATGAGATGTTCCAGGAGTTGAAGTTAATATTTCAAGAAAATACCCGAGTTGAGAGATATGAAGTCTCCAACAAGTTCTATAGCTAAAAGATGGAGGAGAATCGCTCAACTAGTGAGCATGTGCTCAGATTGTCTGGGTACTACAATCGCTTGAATCAAGTGGGAGTTAATCTTCCAGATAAGATAGTGATTGACAGAATTCTCTAGTCACCATCACCAAGTTAGTAGAACTTCGTGATGAACTATGATATGCAAGGGATAACAGAAACGATTCCCAAGCTCTTCGTAATGCGGAAATTGACGAAGGTAGAAATCGAGGAAAACATCAAGTGTTGATGGTAGACAAGACCACTAGTTTCAAGAAAAGGGCAGAGGGAAGAAAGGGAACTTCAAGAAGAACAACAAGCAAGTTGCTGCTCAAGTGAAGAAGCCCAAGTCTGATCCTAAGCCTGAGACTAAGTGCTTCTACTGCAAAGGGACTGGTCACTGGAAGCGGAATTACCCCAAGTGATTGGCGGATAAGAAGGATGGCAAAGTGAACATAAGTATATTTGATATACATGTTATTGATGTGTACTTTACTAGTGTTTATAGCAACCCCTCAGTATTTGATACTAGTTCAGTTGCTAAGATTACTAACTCGAAACGGGAGTTGCAGAATGAACAGAGACTAGTTAAGGGTGAAGTGACGATGTGTGTTGGAAGTGGTTCCAAGATTGATATGATCATCATCGCACACTCCCTATACTTTCGGGATTAGTGTTGAACCTGAATAAGTGTTATTTTGGTGTTTGCGTTGAGCATGAATATGATTTGATCATGTTTATTGTAATACGGTTATTCATTTAAGTAAGAGAATAAATTGTTGTTCTGTTTACATGAATAAAACCTTATATGGTTACACACCCAATGAAAATAGTTCGTTGGACCTCGATCGTAGTAATACACATAATCATAATATTGAAACCAAAAGATGCAAACTTAATAATGATAGTGCAACTTATTTGTGGCACTACTGTTTAGGTCATATTGGTGTAAAGCGCATGAAGAAACTCCATGCTGATGGGTTTTGGAATCACTTGATTATGAATCAGTTGATGCTTGCGAACCATGCCTCATGGGCAAGATGACTAAAACTCTGTTCTTCGGAACAATGGAGCGAGCAACAGATTTGTTGGAAATCATACATACTGATGTATGTGGTCCGATGAATATTGAGGCTCGCGACAGGTATCATTATTTTCTGATCTTCAGAGATGATTTGAGCAGATATGAGTATATCTACTTGATGAAACACAAGTCCGAAACATTTGAAAAGTTCAAAGAATTTCAGAGTGAAGTGGAGAATCATCGTAACAAGAAAATAAAAGTTTCTACGATATGATCGCAGAGGTAAAATATTTGAGTTACGAGTTTGGCCTTCAGTTAAAACAATGTGAAATAGTTTCACTACTCACGCCACCTGGAACACCACAGTGTAATGGTGTGTCCGAACATCGTAACCGTACTTTATTAGATATGGTGCAATCTATGATGTCTCTTGCTGATTTACCGCTATTGTTTTGGGGATATGCTCTAGAGACGGCCGCATTCACGTTAAATAGGGCACCATCAAAATCCGTTGAGACGAAGCCTTATGAACTATGGTTTGGCAAGAAATCAAAGTTGTCATTTCTGAAAGTTTGGGGCTGCGATGTTTATGTGAAAAAGCTTCAACCTGATAAGCTCGAACCCAAATCGGAGAAATGTGTCTTCATAGGATATCCAAAGGAAACTATTGGATACACCTTCTATCACAAGACCGAAGGCAAGACTTTTGTTGCTAAATTCAGAAACTTTCTAGAGAAGGAGTTTATCTCGAAAGAAGTGAGTGGGAGGAAAGTAGAACTTGATGAGGTAACTGTACCTCCTCCCTTATTGGAAAGTAGTACATCACAGAAACTGGTTTCTGTGACACCTACACCAATTAGTGAGGAAGCTAATGATGATGATCATGAAACTTCAGATCAAGTTACTACCGGATCTCGTAGGTAAACCAGAGTGAGATCCGCACCAGAGTGGTACGGTAATCCTGTTCTGGAAGTCATGTTACTAGACCATGACGAACTTGCGAACTATGAGGAAGCGATGATGAGCCCAGATTCCGCAAAATGGTTTGAGGCCATGAAATCTGAGATATGATCCATGTATGGGAACAAAGTATGGACTTTGATGGATTTGCTCGATGATCGGCAAGCCATAGAAAATAAATGGATCTTCAAGAGGAATACGGACGCTGATAGTAGTGTTACTATCTACAAAGCTAGAATTGTCGCAAAAGGTTTTTGACAAGTTCAAGGTGTTGACTACGATGAGAGTTTCTCACTCGTATCTATGCTTAAGTCTGTTCGAATCATGTTAGCAATTGCCACATTTTATGAAATCTGGCAAATGGATAAACAAAACTGCATTCCTTAATGGATTTATTAAAGAAGAGTTGTATACGATGCAACTAGAAGGTTTTGTCGATCCTAAAGGTGTTAACAAAATATGCAAGCTCCAGCAATCCATCTATGGACTGGTACAGGCATCTCGGAGTTGGAATATACGCTTTGATGAGTTGATCAAAGCATATAGTTTTATACAGACTTACGGTGAAGCCTGTATTTACAAGAAAGTGAGTGGGAGCACTACAGCATTTCTGATAAGTATATGTGAATGACATATTGTTGATCGGAAATAATGTAGAATTATTCTGTAAAGCATAAAGGAGTATTTGAAAGGAGTTTTTTCAAAGAAAGACTTCGGTGAAGCTGCTTACATATTGAGCTTCAAGATCTATAAAGATAGATCAAGACGCTTGATAATTTTTTTCAATGAGTACATACCTTGACAAGATTTCGAAGTAGTTCAAAATGGAGCAGTCAAAGAAAGAGTTCTTGCCTGTATTACAAGGTGTGAAGTTGAGTAAGACTCAAAGCCAGACCACGGCAGAAGATAGAAAGAGAATGAAAGTCATTCCCTATGCCTCAGCCATAGGTTCTATAAAGTATGCCATGTTGTGTACCAGATCTATTGTATACCCTACACTGATTGGCATACAATAGTGATCTAGGAGTAGATCATTGGACAGCGGTCAAAATTATCCTTAGTGGAATAAGGATATGTTTCTCGATTATGGAGGTGACAAAAAGGTTCGCCGTAAAAGGTTACGTCGATGCAAGTTTTGACACTGATCTGGATGACTCTAAGTCTCGATCTAGATGCATATTGAAAGTGGGAGCAATTAGCTAGAGTAGCTCCGTGCAGATCATTGTAGACATAGAAAATTGCAAAATACATAACGGATCTAAATGTGAAAGAGTGTTGACTAAGATTCTCTCACAAGCAAAACATGATCACACCTTAGTACTCTTTGGGTGTTAATCGCATAGCGATGTGAACTAGATTACCGAATCTAGTAAACCCTTTGGGTGTTGGTCACATGGCGATGTGAACTATGGGTGTTAATCACATGATGATGTGAACTATCAATGTTAATCACATGGTGATGTGATCTAGATTATTGACTCTAGTGCAAGTGGGAGACTGAAGGAAATATGCCCTAGAGACAATAATAAAGTTATTATTTATTTCCTTATATCATGATAAATGTTTATTATTCATGCTAGAATTGTATTAACCGGAAACATAATACATGTGTGAATACATAGACAAACAGAGTGTCACTAGTATGCCTCTACTTGACTAGCTCGTTAATCAAAGATGGTTATGTTTCCTAACCATGAACAAAGAGTTGTTATTTGATTAACGAGGTCACATCATTAGTTGAATGATCTGATTGACATGACCCATTCAATTAGCTTAGCACCCGATCGTTTAGTATGTCACTTCGATTGTCGGAGAGGTATCTCTGGGCCCTCTCGGTAATGCACATCACATAAGCCTTGCAAGCATTGCAACTAATGAGTTAGTTGGGGGATGTTGTATTACAGAACGAGTAAAGAGACTTGCCGGTAACGAGATTGAACTAGATATTGGATACCGACGATCGAATCTCGGGCAAGTAACATACCGATGACAAAGGGAACAACGTATGTTGTTATGCGGTCTGACCGATAAAGATCTTCGTGGAATATGTAGGAGCCAATATGGGCATCCTGGTCGCTCTATTGGTTATTGACCGGAGATGTGTCTCAGTCATGTCTGCATTATTCTCGAACCGTAGGGTCTGCACGCTTAACGTTACGATGACAGTTATTATGAGTTTATGCATTTTGATGTACCGAAGTTAGTTCGGAGTCCCGGATGTGATCACGGACATGACGAGGAGTCTCAAAATGGTCGAGACATAAAGATTGATATATTGGAAGCCTATGTTTGGATATCGGAAGTGTTCCGGGTGAAATCGGGATTTTACCGGAGTACCGGGAGGTTAACGGAACCCCCCGGGAGCTATATGGGCCTTAGTGGGCTTTAGTGGAAAGGTGAAAGGGGCAGCCCAAGGTGGGATGCGCGCCTCCCCCCTCCCCTAGTCCTATTAGGACAAGGAGAGGTGGCTGGCCCCCTCTCTCTTTCTCCCCCCTCGGGGAATCCTATTCCAACTAGGATTGGGGGGGGGGGGAGTCCTACTCCCGGTAGGAGTAGGACTCCTCCTGCGCCCTCCTCCTGGCCGGCCGCACCCTCCCCCTTGGCTCCTTTATATACGGAGGCAGGGGGCACCTCTAGACACACAAGTTGATCCTTGAGATCGTTCCTTAGCCGTGTGCGGTGCCCCCTGCCACCATATTCCACCTCGATCATATTGTAGCGGTGCTTAGGCGAAGCCCTGCGACGGTAGAACATCAAGATCGTCACCACGCCGTCGTGCTGACGGAACTCTTCCCCGACGCTTTGCTGGATCGGAGCCCGGGGATCGTCATCGAGCTGTGCGTGTGCTAAGAACTTGGAGGTGCCGGAGTAACGGTGCTTGGATCGGTCGGATCGGGAAGACGTACGACTACTTCCTCTATGTTGTGTCAACGCTTCCGCAGTCGGTCTGCGTGGGTACGCAGACAACACTCTCCCCTCTCGTTGCTGTGCATCACCATGATCTTGCATGTGCGTAGGAAAATTTTGAAATTACTACGTTCCCCAACAGTTTGGATATCGGAAGTGTTCCGGGTGAAATCGGGATTTTACCGGAGTACCGGGAGGTTACCGGAACCCCCCGGGAGATATATGGGCCTTAATGGGCCTTAGTGGAAGAGAGGAGAGGTAGCCAAAGATGGGTCGCGCGCCCCTCCCCTCCCTTGGTCCGAATAGGACAAGGAGAGGGGGCCGGCCCCCCTTCCTCCTCTCTCTCCTCCGCGAATCCTATTCCAACTAGGAAAGGGGGCGGGAAGTCCTACTCCCAGAGGGAGTAGGACTCCTCCTGGCGCGCCTCCTGTTGGCCCCCCCTTTGAGCCTTTATATACGGAGGCAGGGGCACCCCCTAGAGACACAAGTTGATCCACGTGATCATATTCTTAGCCGTGTGCGGTGCCCCCTTCCACCATAGTCCTAGATAATATTGTAGCAGTGCTTAGGCGAAGCCCTGCGACGGTAGTACATCAAGATCGTCACCACGCCGTCGTGCTGACGGAACTCTTCCCCGACACTTTGCTGGATCGGAGTCCGGGGATCGTCATCGAGCTGAACATGTGCTAGAACTCGGAGGTGCCGTAGTTTCGGTGCTTGATCGGTCGGGCCATGAAGACGTACGACTACATCAACCAAGTTAACGCTTCCGTTGTCGATCTACAAGGGCACGTAGATCACACTCTCCCCTCTCGTTGCTATGCATCACCATGATCTTGCGTGTGCGTAGGAATTTTTTTGAAATTACTACGTTCCCCAACAGTGGCATCCGAGCCTAGGTTTTATGTGTTGATGTTATATGCACGAGTTGAACACAAGTGAGTTGTGGGCGATATAAGTCATACTGCTTACCAGCATGTCATACTTTGGTTCGGCGGTATTGTTGTACGAAGCGGCCTGGACCGACATTACGCGTACGCTTACGCGAGACCGGTTCTCCCGACGTGCTTTGCACATAGGTGGCTTGCGGGTGACAGTTTCTCCAACTTTAGTTGAACCGAGTGTGGCTACGCCCGGTCCTTGCGAAGGTTAAAACAGCACCAACTTGACAAACTATCGTTGTGGTTTTGATGCATAGGTAAGATTGGTTCTTGCTTAAGCCCGTAGCAGCCACATAAAACTTGCAACAACAAAGTAGAGGAAGCCTAACTTGTTTTTGCAGGGCATGTTGTGATGTGATATGGTCAAGACATGATGCTAAATTTTATTGTATGAGATGATGATGTTTTGTAACCGAGTTATCGGCAACTGGTAGGAGCCATATGGTTGTCGCTTTATTGTATGCAATGCAATCGCGCTGTAATTCTTTACTTTGTCACTAAGCGGTAGCGATAGTCATGGAAGCATAAGATTGGCGAGACGACAACAATGCTACGATGGAGATCAAGGTGTCATGCCGGTGACGATGGTGATCATGACGGTGCTTCAGAGATGGAGATCACACGCACAAGATGATGATGGCCATATCATATCACTTATATTGATTGCATGTGATGTTTATCTTTTATGCATCTTATCTTGCTTTGATTGACGGTAGCATTATAAGACGATCTCTCACTAAATTATCAAGAAGTGTTCTCCCTGAGTATGCACCGTTGCGAAAGTTCTTCGTGCTGAGACACCACGTGATGATCGGGTGTGATAGGCTCTATGTTCAAATACAACGGGTGCAAAACAGTTGCATACGCGGAATACTCAGGTTATACTTGACGAGCCAAGCATACAGATATGGCCTCGGAACACAGAGACCTAAAGGTCGAGCGTGAATCATATAGTAGATATGATCAACATAGTGATGTTCACCAATGAAACTACTCCATCTCACGTGATGATCGGACATGGTTTAGTTGATTTGGATCACGTAATCACTTAGAGGATTAGAGGGATGTCTATCTAAGTGGGAGTTCTTAAGTAATATGATTAATTGAACCTAAATTTATCATGAACTTAGTACCTAATAGTATCTTGCTTATGTATGTTTGATTGTAGATAGATGGCCCGTGCTGTTGTTCCGTTGAATTTTAATGCGTTCCTTGAGAAAGCAAAGTTGAAAGATGATGGTAGAAATTACACGGACTGGGTCCGTAACTTGAGGATTATCCTCATTGCTGCACAGAAGAATTACGTCCTGGAAGCACCGCTGGGTGCCAGGCCTGCTGCTGAGCAACACCAGATGTTATGAACGTCTGGCAGAACAAAGCTGATGACTACTCGATAGTTCAATGTGCCATGCTTTACGGCTTAGAACCGGGACTTCAACGACGTTTTGAACATCATGGGGCATATGAGATGTTCCAGGAGTTGAAGTTAATATTTCAAGCAAATGCCCGGATTGAGAGATATGAAGTCTCCAATAAATTCTATAGCTGCAAGATGGAGGAGAATAGTTCTGTCAGTGAGCATATACTCAAAATGTCCGGGTATAATAATCACTTGATTCAAATGGGAGTTAATCTTCCAGATGATTGCGTCATTGACAGAATTCTCCAATCACTGCCACCAAGCTACAAGAGCTTCGTGATGAACTATAATATGCAAGGGATGAATAAGACTATTCCCGAGCTCTTCGCAATGCTGAAAGCTGCGGAGGTAGAAATCAAGAAGGAGCATCAAGTGTTGATGGTCAACAAGACCACTAGTTTCAAGAAAAAGGGAAAAGGGAAGAAGAAGGGGAACTTCAAGAAGAATAGCAAGCAAGTTGCTGCTCAAGAGAAGAAACCCAAGTCTGGACCTAAGCCTGAAACTGAGTGCTTCTACTGGAAGCAGACTGGTCACTAGAAGCGGAACTGCCCCCAAGTATTTGGCGGATAAGAAGGTTGGCAAGGTGAACAAAGGTATATGTGATATACATGTTATTGATGTGTACCTTACTAATGCTCGCAGTAGCACCTGGGTATTTGATACTGGTTCTATTGCTAATATTCGCAACTCGAAACAGGGACTACGGATTAAGCGAAGATTGGCTAAGGATGAGGTGACGATGCGCGTGGGAAACGGTTCCAAAGTCGATGTGATCGCGGTCGGCACACTACCTCTACATCTACCTTCGGGATTAATATTAGACCTAAATTTTTTTATTTGGTGCCAGCGTTAAGCATGAACATTATATCTGGATCTTGTTTGATGCGAGACGGTTATTCATTTAAATCAGAGAATAATGGTTGTTCTATTTATATGAGTAATATCTTTTATGGTCATGCACCCTTGAAGAGTGGTCTATTCTTATTGAATCTCGATAGTAGTGACACACATATTCATAATGTTGAAGCCAAAAGATGCAGAGTTGATAATGATGGTGCAACTTATTTGTGGCACTGCCGTTTAGGTCATATCGGTGTAAAGCGCATGAAGAAACTCCATACTGATGGACTTTTGGAACCACTTGATTATGAATCACTTGGTACTTGCGAACCGTGCCTTATGGGCAAGATGACTAAAACACCGTTCTCCGGTACTATGGAGAGAGCAACAGATTTGTTGGAAATCATACATACAGATGTATGTGGTCCGATGAATATTGAGGCTCGTGGCGGATATCGTTACTTTCTCACCTTCACAGATGACTTAAGCAGATATGGGTATATCTACTTAATGAAACATAAGTCTGAAACATTTGAAAAGTTCAAAGAATTTCAGAGTGAAGTTGAAAATCATCGTAACAAGAAAATAAGGTTTCTACGATCTGATCATGGAGGAGAATATTTGAGTTACGAGTTTGGTGTACATTTGAAACAATGCGAAATAGTTTCGCAACTCACGCCACCCGGAACACCACAGCGTAATGGTGTGTCCGAACGTCGTAATCGTACTTTACTAGATATGGTGCGATCTATGATGTCTCTTACTGATTTACCGCAATCGTTTTGGGGTTATGCTTTAGAGACGGCCGCATTCACGTTAAATAGGGCACCATCAAAATCCGTTGAGACGACACCTTATGAACTATGGTTTGGCAAGAAACCAAAGTTGTCATTTCTTAAAGTTTGGGGCTGCGATGCTTATGTGAAAAAGCTTCAACCTGATAAGCTCGAACGCAAGACTTTTGTTGCTAAGTTCGGAAACTTTCTGGAGAAGGAGTTTCTCTCGAAAGATGTGAGTGGGAGGAAAGTAGAACTTGACGAGCTAACTGTACCTGCTCCCTTATTGGAAAGTAGTACATCACAGAAACCTGTTTCTGTGACACCTACACCAATTAGTGAGGAAGCTAATGATAATGATCATGAAACTTCAGGACAAGATACTACTGAACCTCGTAGATCAACCAGATTAAGATCCGCACCAGAGTGGTATGGTAATCCTGTTCTGGAAGTCATGCTGCTAGTTCATGATGAACCTACGAACTATGAAGAAGCGATGGTGAGCCCAGATTCCGCAAAATGGCTTGAAGCCATGAAATCTGAGATGGGATCCATGTATGAGAACAAAGTGTGGACTTTGGTTGACTTGCCCGATGATCGGCAAGCAATTGAGAATAAATGGATCTTCAAGAAGAAGACTGACGCTGACGGTAATATTACTGTCTACAAAGCTCGACTTGTCGCAAAAGGGTTTCGGCAAGTTCAAGGGGTTGACTACGATGAGACCTTCTCACCCGTAGCGATGCTTAAGTCTGTCCGAATCATGTTAGCAATTGCCGCATTTTATGATTATGAAATTTGGCAGATGGATGTCAAAACTGCATTCCTGAATGGATTTCTGGAAGAAGAGTTGTATATGATGCAACCAGAAGGTTTTGTCGATCCAAAGGGAGCTAATAAAGTGTGCAAGCTCCAGCGATCCATTTATGGACTGGTGCAAGCCTCTCGGAGTTGGAATAAACGCTTTGATAGTGTGATCAAAGCATTTGGTTTTATACAGACTTTCGGAGAAGCCTGTATTTACAAGAAAGTGAGTGGGAGCTCTGTAGCATTTCTGATATTGTATGTGGATGACATATTACTGATTGGAAATGATATAGAATTTCTGGATAGCATAAAGGGATACTTGAATAAGAGTTTTTCAATGAAAGACCACGATGAAGCTGCTTACATATTAGGCATAAAGATCTATAGAGATAGATCAAGACGCTTAATTGGACTTTCACAAAGCACATACCTTGACAAGATTTTGTAGAAGTTCAAAATGGATCAAGCAAAGAAAGGGTTCTTGCCTGTATTGCAAGGTGTGAAGTTGAGTCAGACTCAATGCCCGACCACTGCAGAACATAGAGAGAAAATGAAAGATGTTCCCTATGCTTCAGCCATAGGCTCTATCATGTATGCAATCCTTTGTACCAGACCTGATGTGTGCCTTGCTATAAGTCTAGCAGGGAGGTACCAAAGTAATCCAGGAGTGGATCAGTGGACAGCGGTCAAGAACATCCTGAAGTACCTGAAAAGGACTAAGGATATGTTTCTCGTATATGGAGGTGACAAAGAGCTCATTGTAAACGGTTACGTTGATGCAAGCTTTGACACTGATCCAGACGATTCTAAATCGCAAACCGGATACGTGTTTACATTAAACGGTGGAGCTGTCAGTTGGTGCAGTTCTAAACAAAGCGTCGTGGCGGGATCTACATGTGAAGCAGAGTACATAGCTGCTTCGGAAGCAGCAAACAAAGGAGTCTGGATGAAGGAGTTCATATCCGATCTAGGTGTCATACCTAGTGCATCAGGTCCAATGAAAATCTTTTGTGACAATACTGGTGCAATTGCCTTGGCGAAGGAATCCAGATTTCACAAAAGAACCAAGCACATCAAAAGACGCTTCAATTCCATCCGGGATCTGGTCCAGGTGGGAGACTTAGAGATTTGCAAGATACATACGGATCTGAATGTAGCAGACCCATTGACTAAGCCTATTCCATGAGCAAAACATGATTAGCACCAAGGCTCCATGGGTGTTAGAATCATTACCGTGTAATCTAGATTATTGACTCTAGTGCAAGTGGGAGACTGAAGGAAATATGCCCTAGAGGCAATAATAAAGTTATTATTTATTTCCTTATATCATGATAAAAGTTTATTATTCATGCTAGAATTGTATTAACCGGAAACATGATACATGTGTGAATAAATAGACAAACAGAGTGTCACTAGTATGCCTCTACTTGACTAGCTCGTTAATCAAAGATGGTTATGTTTCCTAACCATGGACAAAGAGTTGTCATTTGATTAACGGGATCACATCATTAGTTGAATGATCTGATTGACATGACCCATTCCATTAGCTTAGCACCCGATCGTTTAGTATGTTGCTATTGCTTTCTTCATGACTTATACATGTTCCTATGACTATGAGATTATGTAACTCCCGTGTACCGGAGGAACACTTTGTGTGCTACCAAATGTCACAACGTAACTGGGTGATTATAAAGGTGCTCTACAGGTGTCTCCAAAGGTTCATGTTGGGTTGACGTATTTCGAGATTAGGATTTGTCACTCCGATCGTCGGAGAGGTATCTCTGGGCCCTCTCGGTAATTCACATCACTTAAGCCTTGCAAGCATTGCAACTAATGAGTTAGTTGCGGGATGATGTATTACGGAACGAGTAAAGAGACTTGCCGGTAACGAGATTGAACTAGGTATTGGATACCGACGATCCAATCTCGGGCAAGTAACATACCGATGATAAAGGGAACAACGTATGGTGTTATGCGGTCTGACCGATAAAAGATCTTCATACAATATGTAGGAAACAATATGGGCATCCAGGTCCCGCTATTCGTTATTCACCGGAGACATGTCTCGGTCATGTCTACATTGTTCTCGAACCCGTAGGGTCCGCACGCTTAAGGTTTCGATGACAGTTATATTATGTGTTTATGCGTTTTGATGTACCGAAGGTTGTTCGGAGTCCCGGATGTGATCACGGACATGACGAGGAGTCTTGAAATGGTCGAGACATAAAGATTGATATATTGGAAGCCTATGTTTGGATATCGGAAGTGTTCCGGGTGAAATCGGGATTTTACCGGAGTACCGGGAGGTTACCGGAATCCCCGGGAGATATATGGGCCTTAATGGGCCTTAGTGGAAGAGAGGAGAGGTAGCCAGAGATGGGCCACACGCCCCTCCCCTCCCTTGGTCCGAATAGGACAAGGAGAGGGGGCCGGCCCCCCTTCCTCCTCTCTCTCCTCCGCGAATCCTATTCCAACTAGGAAAGGGGGCGGGAAGTCCTACTCCCGGAGGGAGTAGGACTCCTCCTGGCGCGCCTCCTCTTGGCCGGCCGCCCCCCCTTTGAGCTTTTATATACGGAGGCAGGGGCACCCCCTAGAGACACAAGTTGATCCACGTGATCATATTCTTAGCCGTGTGCGGTGCCCCCTTCCACCATAGTCCTCGATAATATTGTAGCAGTGCTTAGGCGAAGCCCTGCAACGGTACTACATCAAGATCGTCACCACGCCTTCGTGCTGACGGAACTCTTCCCCGACACTTTGCTGGATCGGAGTCCGGGGATCATCATCGAGCTGAACGTGTGCTAGAACTCGGAGGTGCCGTAGTTTCGGTGCTTGATCGGTCGGGCCGTGAAGACGTACGACTACATCAACCAAGTTAACGCTTCCGTTGTCGATCTACAAGGGTACGTAGATCACACTCTCCCCTCTCGTTGCTATGCATCACCATGATCTTGCGTGTGCCTAGGAATTTTTTTGAAATACAATGTTCCCCAACAATGTGATCTACGTACCCTTGTAGACCGACAGCGGAAGCGTTAGCACAACGCGGTTGATGTAGTCGTACGTATTCACGGCCCGACCGATCAAGCACCGAAACTACGGCACCTCCGAGTTCTAGCACACGTTCAGCTCGATGACGATCCCCGGACTTCGATCCAGCAAAGTGTCGGGGAAGAGTTCCGTCAGCACGACGGCGTGGTGAAGATCTTGATGTACTACCGTCGCAGGGCTTCGCCTAAGCACTGCTACAATATTATCGAGGATTATGGTGGAAGGGGCCACCGCACACGGCTAAGAATATGATCACGTAGATCAACTTGTGTGTCTATGGGGTGCCCCCTGCCCCTGTATATAAAGGAGTGGAGGAGGGGAGGGCCGGCCCTCTCTATGGCGCGCCCTAGGGGAGTCCTACTCCCACCGGGAGTAGGATTCCCCCTTTCCTAGTCCAACTAGGAGTCCTTCCATGTAGTAGGAGTAGGAGACAAGGAAGGGGAAGAGGGAAGAGAAGGAAGGAGGGGGCGCAGACCCTCCCCCTAGTCCAATTCGGACTAGGCCTTGGGGGGCGCACGGCCTGCCTCTCCCTCTCCCCTAAAGCCCAATAAGGCCCATATACTTCTTCTCCCGTATTCCCGTAACTCCCCGGTACTCTGAAAAATACCCGAACCACTCGGAACCTTTTCGATGTCCGAATATAGTCGTCCAATATATCGATCTTTACATCTTGACCATTTCGAGACTCCTCGTCATGTCCCCGATCTCATCCGGGACTCCGAACTCCTTCGGTACATCAAAACTCATAAACTCATAATATAACTATCATCGAAACCTTAAGCGTGCGGACCCTACGGGTTCGAGAACAATGTAGACATGACCGAGACACGTCTTCGGTCAATAACCAATAGCGGAACCTGGATGCTCATATTGGCTCCTACATATTCTACGAAGATCTTTATCGGTCAGACCGCATAACAAGATACGTTGTTCCCTTTGTCATTGGTATGTTACTTGCCCGAGATTCGATCGTCGGTATCTCAATACCTAGTTCAATCTCGTTACCGAAAAGTCTCTTTACTCGTTCCGTAATACATCATCTCGCAACTAACTCATTAGTTGCAATGCTTGCAAGGCTTATGTGATGTGCATTACCGAGAGGGCCCAGAGATACCTCTCCGACAATCGGAGTGACAAATCCTAATCTCGAAATACGCCAACCCAACATGTACCTTTGGAGACACCTGTAGAGCTCCTTTATAATCACCCAGTTACGTTGTGACGTTTAGTAGCACACAAAGTGTTCCTTCGGTAAACGGGAGTTGCATAATCTCATAGTCACAAGAACATGTATAAGTCATGAAGAAAGCAATAGCAACATACTAAACGATCGAGTGCTAAGCTAACGGAATGGGTCAAGTCAATCACATCATTCTCCTAATGATGTGATCCCGTTAATCAAATAACAACTCTTTGTCTATGGTTAGGAAACATAACCATCTTTGATTAACGAGCTAGTCAAGTAGAGGCATACTAGTGACACTCTGTTTGTCTATGTATTCACACATGTATTATGTTTCCGGTTAATACAATTCTAGCATGAATAATAAACATTTATCTTGAAATAAGGAAATAAATAATAACTTTATTATTGCCTCTAGGGCATATTTCCTTCACATCTTACTAAATTAAATGATATAGCCACCTTGTTCACTAATGATGAGGGAACTCGCTACTTTTATATCCTTAAAATATTTCCGTTCTCATTAAAGGGTGATGCTAAGATATGGTTTAATTCTCTTGATCCTGGTTGTGTGCGTAGTCCCTAGGATATGATTTATTACCTCTCTGCTAAATATTTCCCTGCTCATAAGAAACAAGCTGCTTTGAGGGATATATATAATTTTGTGCAAATTGAAGAAGAGAGTCTCCCACAAGCTTGGGGGAGGCTTCTCCAATTACTAAATGCTTTGCCTAATCATCCTCTTAAGAAAAATGAAATACTTGATATCTTTTATAATGGACTAACCGATGCTTCCAGAGATTACCTGGATAGTTGTGCCGGTTTTGTTTTCAGGGAAAGAACATCAGATGAAGCTGAAATTCTATTGAATAATATGTCGACAAATGAAAATAATTGGACACTTCCTAAGCCAATTCCTGAGTCTATTCCTAAACCAACTCCGAAGAAGAGAGGTGTTCTGTTTCTCAGTCCTGAAGATATGCAAGAGGCAAAGAAATCCATGAAAGAAAAAAGGTATTAAAGATGAAGATGTTAAGAATTTACCTCCTATTGAAGAAATACACGGTCTTAATTTACCGCTTGTTGAAGAAACATACGATCTTAATCCATTACCTATTGAAGAAATTCATGGTCTTGATAACCCGACACAGGTAGTAAAGGTAAATTCTCTCTATAGATATAAGAAAGCTGAAATCCCATTTACCAAGTTTGCTAGTCCATGCTTAGATGAGTTTGATAAATTTATGGTTAAGCAAGAAGATTTTAATGCTTACTTTGGTAGACAATTGAAATACAATTCAAATATGCTTGTACACTTGGGTGATTATATGGTTAATGTTAAAGGTGAACTTAAACTTGTTAGTAAACATGCTTCTATGGTTACCACTCAAGTAGAACAAGTACTTAAAGCTCAAAATGATTTGCTCAATGAATTGAATAGTAAGAATAATGATTATGCTGTTAGAGTGGCTACTAGAACTGGTAGAATGACTCAGGAACCTTTGTATCCTAAAGGCCACCCTAAGAGAATTGAGCAAGATTCTCAGAGAAATAATATAGATGCACCTAGTCCTTCTAAAAGGAAGAAAAAGAAAAATGATAGGACTTTGCATGCTTCTAGTGAACCTGTTATTGATACACCTGAGAATCCAAATGATATTTCTATTTTTGATGCTGAAACACAATCTGGTAATGAGCCTGAAACTACTGATAATGTTAATAATAATATTCATGATGATACTCAACCTAGTAATGATAATGATGTAGAAATTGAACCTGTTGTTGATCTTGATAACCCACAATCAAAGAATCAACGTTATGACAAGAAAGACTATGTTGCTAGGAAACACGGAAAGGAAAGAGAGCCTTGGGTTCAGAAACCCATGCCTTTTCCTCCCAAACCATCTAAGAAAAAGGATGATGAGGATTTTGAGCGCTTTGCTGAAATGATTAGACCTATCTTTTTGCACATGCGATTACCTGATATGCTCAAAATGGATCCTTATGCTAAGTATATGAAAGATATGGTTACAAATAAAAGAAAGATACCGGAAGCTGAAATTTCCACCATGCTTGCTAATTATACTTTTAAGGGTGGAATACCAAATAAACTTGGAGATCCAGGAGTACCCACTATACCATGCTCCATTAAAAGAAACTATGCTAAAATTGATTTATGTGATCTTGGAGCCGGTGTTAGTGTTATGCCTCTCTCTTTATATCGTGGACTTGATTTGAATAAGTTGACACCTACTGAAATATCTTTGCAAATGGCTGATAAATCAACTGCTATACCCGTCGGTATTTGTGAGGATGTGCCTGTTGTGGTTGCAAACGTTACTATTTTAACGGACTTTGTTATTCTTGATATTCCCGAGGGCGATAGTATGTCTATTATTCTTGGAAGACCCTTTTTGAATACTGTAGGGGCTGTTATTGATTGCACCAAAGGCAATGTCACTTTTCATGTTAATGGTAATGAGCATACGGTACACTTTCCGAGGAAACAACCTCAAGTCCACAGTATCAATTCTATTGGAAAAATTCCATCGATTATTTTTGGAGGTTTTGAATTTCCTCTTCCTACTGTTAAGAATAAATATGATATTCTTATTATTGGGGATGTGCATATCCCCGTTGAGGTAACATAGTGTTATTCGAAATTTCTCCGGTTCCATATTATTCGGAATGAGTTCGTTAACAAGACTTGATCAACCTTGTTAGTGGATTCCTTTTGATGAGCATGAGATGGATGAAACTAGAAGGCACAACCTTCTGTACCCTACTTTTACTTTCTGTTATTTATTTTAAATAAAATAAAAATAGTATTTCCTATCTGTTATCTGAATTATCCATGCAATATAAAAATGCCACAAAAATAAAAGTTCTCCAAATGCCCTAAAATTTAGATATGATTTTTTCTGGAATATTTGAAAATATTTGGCACTGAGAACACAGCAGGAGGAGCTGGCACCTGGCCACGAGGGTCAGGGGCGCGCCCCCTGCCTTGTGGGCCCACGGTGACCCTCCTACACTTATTCCTGCACCCACACACTCCTTCCTCCCACAAACACAAATATCCAGCTCAAACCCGAGTCCAAGCTCATTTTGCTGCCATTTTCGATCTCCTTGCTCAAAGCACCTCTCACAAAACTGCTTGGGGAGATTGTTCCTTGGTATGTGACTCCTCCATTGGTCCAATTAGTTTTTGTTCTAGTGCTTTATTCATTGCAAATTTGTGCTGCCTAGGTGACCATGTTCTTGAGCATGCCTGTCAAATTTATATGGTTCCAAGTAGTTTTGATGCATGATATAGGCTCTAGGCACTTGTATGAGTAGTTGCTACCAATATTATTGAGTTTGGATTACTTTTATTTTGAAGTTACTAAAAATTTCAGAATTTTTCAGAGAATAATGAAGAGATTTTTGAGGGGCTCATCGAGCCGAACCTCGAAGGAAAAGCAAAATGAAGAAGCGATGAAGCCCAAATATAATTTGCCTCGCACCGCGGAGGTTAGGCCGTGTGAATGGCCCTCCGATGATTTCTTCAAAGCAACCGGGATTTATGAGGATTTTTATGAATTGGCTAAGAATGCAGGCCTCACCGACTTCCTCCGTGACCAACGCGAACCGTACCTCTTACTCACCAATACTTTTGTGCAAAACTTCTACTATTATCCTAGGGAATCACCTCCTTCAGTAGAGTTTCATTTATATGATGTGGTTAAGAAGATGTCACTTCATGATTTTTGTCAGGTTTGTTTGATCCCTTTCGAGGGTAAAATAGAGGAACCACATCGTGACGATGTGGATGGGTTTATTGATACCATCACTGTAGGGGAAACGAGGAAGGTTTCCGATGCACGAATCACTAGCATACATTTTCCTGTTTTACGCTACTTTAGGATATTTGCTAGTCGTTGCTTAATTGGTTGCGGAAACTGTGGAAACCTTAGTGTTCCTGATATTATTATTTTGTTCCACGGTTTATTCTGTGATAACTCTGTGAGTATGGGCAGTATTATTGCTAAACAGTTAAGTCTGAACCGTACAAAGGGTCCCATTTTTGGTAGTATCTATGCTTCACGCCTTGCTGCATATTATAACATACCTATTAGGCACTATGAAAAATAAGAAAAATTGCTTCCTACTGTTTATTTAGATTATAAGAGTATGGTAGCGCATGATTTCATTATAAAGAATAGGGAAGGGGAGCTTAAATACAAATTGTTCTTTGATAAACGTCATCCGGAGACTATTACCTTGCCTGCTCCTTCCTTGTTTGATTTATCTGCAGGCCAGTACGTTGTCTCGCCGGAGGACATTCACGCCTACCGGAACCCTGCACCAGCCATAGAGCCAGAGTCGGAACCACAAGTTGATCCTCAATGACAGTCCAATTACCAGTGGGATCC
This sequence comes from Triticum urartu, assembly GCF_003073215.2. Lineage (NCBI taxonomy): Eukaryota > Viridiplantae > Streptophyta > Magnoliopsida > Poales > Poaceae > Triticum > Triticum urartu. Next base: position 732,290,177 of record NC_053024.1, on the reverse strand, counting down.
GGAGATGATTGCCAACCAGTGGCAATCAGAGTCTTCTTCTTCGAAGTACGACCCCAACTATTACTATGGATATCCGCCAGGCCATCCGTGGCCATAGACCAACTTAGGCCAAAAGCCTAAGCTTGGGAGAGTACGTATTTCTCACCGACATTAGATTCATGTTCACACACTCATTGCTAGATGTCGGTGCTCATACTTTTTCATTGTATCATCCATGCTAGTTTATTTTCCTTTTTATGCTTTCTTCTTGTGTGCTTAATAAACCTTAAGAAAAACCAAAAAAATTAGTTGTAGTTTTTAATTAGTTTACTTTCCATGCTTGTAGTAGCAATTAAAAAGAAAACCCAAAAAGATTTCCTGTTCTTCTTTTTCTTGTTGGGAGCTTTCCCGTGTAGATAGTTTTATTTCCTTTCTTTTCTTTGGGGGTCAATAGGAGAAGACCATGATTAAATTGTTGAGGTGGCTCTTATATGCATTATTGTTGATCTGACAAAAGACCCCATATTGCCTTGTCTTCTCCTGTTTATTGAATGCTTGCAGATTCCAGCTTAGTCCAATGCACGTGCACTATTATTATTATTCACATCATCCGGTCGTGCAATTGAAAGGCAATTATGACGATATATGATGGATTGACTGAGATGAGAAAAGCTGGTATGAACTCGACCTCTTTTGTTTTTGTAAATATGATTAGTTCATCGCTCCTAATTCAGCCTATTATGAATAAACATGTTTGCAATGACAACTAGAGATCATAGTTTCTTGTGCCATGCTTGATTAGCTAGGAGCTTATAATGGTTTACCTTGCGTGCCAACATGCTATTAAAATGGTTATGATGTGGTATGATAGGGCGGTATCCTCCTCTGAATGATTTAAGTGACTTGACTTGGCGCATGTTCATGCATGTAGTTGAAACAAAATCAACATGGCCTTCACGATATTTATGTTCATGGTGGTTTATATCCTACTCATGCTTGCATTCGGTGTTGATTAATTTTAATGCATGTTCGTGACTGTTGTCGCTCTCTAGCTGGTCGCTTCCCAGTCTTTTGCTAGCCTTCACCTGTACTAAGCGGGAATACTGCTTGTGGATCCAACTCCATAAACCCAAAGTTGTTCCATATGAGTCCACCATACCTACCTATATACGTTATCTACCTACCGTTCCAAGTAAATCTGTATGTGCCAAACTCTAAACCTTCAAATAAATATCCTATTTTGTATGCTCGAATAGCTCATGTATCAACTAGGGCTGTCCGTATCTTCCATGTTAGGCGGGTTATTCTCAAGAGGAGTGGACTCCGCTCCTCACTCACGAGAAAGTGGCTGGTCACTGGGATGCCAAGTCCCATTCTTTATGCAAACTAAACCAAAATAATTGCAAACAAAACTCCCCCTGGGACTCTTGTTAGTTGGAGGCACTTGTTGTTTCGAGCAAGCCATGGATTGATGCTTGTTGGTGGAGGGGGAGTATAAACTTTACCATTCTGTTTGGGAACCGCCTATAATGTGTGTAGCATGGAAGATATCGCCATCTCTTGGTTGTTATGTTGACAATGAAAGTATACCGCTCAAAATATTATTCATCTCTATTTAAAAACCGAGCTCTGGCACCTCTACAAATCCCTGCTTCCCTCTGCGAAGGGCCTATCTATTTACTTTTATGCCGAGTCATCATTCTCTTATTAAAAAGCACCAGTTGGATAGCACCGCTGTCATTTGCATTAATTACTATTAGTTTACATTGAGTATGACTTGACTAGATCTCTTTTACCATGAATTACAATGTCTAGTTAGTCTTAATCTTTAAAGGTGCTCTGCATTATGTTTTGCAGTCTCAGAAAGGGCTAGCGAGATACCATCTTGTTATATCATATTATGATTGTTTTGAGAAAGTGTTGTCATCCGAGATTTATTATTATTGCTCGCTAGTTGATTATGCCATTGATATGAGTAAACATGAGACCTATGCGTTATTGTGAATATGGTTAGTTCATAATCTTTGCTGAAAACTTGAATGCTGGCTTTACATATTTACAACAACAAGAGCAAACAGAGTTTGTAAAAGTTTTTCTTTATCACTTTAAGTTTATAAACCGAATTGCTTGAAGACAAGCAAAGGTTTAAGCTTGGGAGAGTTGATACGTCTCCGTCGTATCTACTTTTCCAAACACTTTTTTCCTTGTTTTGGACTCTAACTTGCATGATTTGATTGGAACTAACCCGGACTGACGCTGTTTTCAGCAGAATTGCCATGGTGTTATTTATGTGCAGAAACAAAAGTTCACGGAATGACCTGAAACTTCATGGAACGTCTATTTGGAAATAAAAAAAATCCTTGCAAAAGATGAAGACCGGGGGGGAACCACCTGTCCACGAGGGTGGGGGGGCGCGCCCCCCTACTTCGTGGGCCCCCTGGAGCTCCTCCGACCTCAACTCCAACTCTATATATTCGGTTTCAGGGAGAAAAAAATCAGAGAGAAGGATTCATCGCGTTTTAGGATACGGAGCCGCCGCCAAGCCCTAAAACCTCTCGGTAGGGCTGATATGGAGTCCGTTCGGGGCTCCAGAGAGGGGAATCTGTCGCCATCGTGATCATCAACCATCCTCCATCACCAATTTCATGAGGCTCACCGCCGTGCGTGAGTAATTCCATCGTAGGCTTGCTGGACGGTGATTGGTTGGATGAGATTTATCATGTAATCGAGTTAGTTTTGTTAGGGTTTGATCCCTAGTATCCACTATGTTCGGAGATTGATGTTGCTATGACTTTGCTATGCTTAATGCTTGTCACTAGGGCCCGAGTACCATTATTTCAGATCTGAACCTATTATGTTTTCATCAATATATGAGAGTTCTTGATCCTATCTTGCAAGTCTACAGTCACCTATTATGTGTTATGCTCCGTTATCCCCGAAGTGACAATAATCGGGATACTTACCGGTGATGGCCGTAGTTTGAGGAGTTCATGTATTCACTATGTGTTAATGCTTTGGTCCGGTACTCGATTAGAAGGAGGCCTTAATATCCCTTAGTTTCCGTTAGGACCCCGCTGCCATGGGATGGTATGACAAAAGATGTCATGCAAGTTCTTTTCCATAAGCACGTATGACTATATTCGGAATACATGCCTACATTACATTGATGAATTGGAGCTAGTTCTGTGTTACCCTAGGTTATGACTGTTACATGATGAACCGCATCCAGCATAATTCTCCATCACCGATCCATTGCCTACGAGCTTTCCATATATTGTTCTTCGTTTATTTACTTTCCCGTTGCTATTGTTACAATCACTACAAAATACCAAAAACATTACTTTTGCTATCATTACCTTTTGCTACCATTACCACTACTATCATATTACTTTGCTACTAAACACTTTGCTGCAGATATTAAGTTTCCAGGTGTGGTTGAATTGACAACTCAGCTGCTAATACTTGAGAATATTCTTTGGCTCCCCTTGTGTCGAATCAATAAATTTGGGTTGAATACTCTACCCTCGAAAACTGTTGCGATCCCCTATACTTGTGGGTTATCAATGACGCACGTCCTAGTTCACCTATGCGAAGAGATTAACATTCTAGGTCCTGTATTTCTACACAATATGTTCCCCTTTGAGAGGTTCATGGGAGTCTTAAAGAAATATGTTCATAACCGTGCTAGGCCAGGAGGAAGCATCTCCAGGGTCCATGAAAATGAGGAGGTCATTGAGTTTTGTATTGATTTAATTCCTGACCTTAAGCAGATTCGTGTTCCTGAATCGCGGCATAAGTGCAGACTGGGTGGAAAACGCACGCTAGGAGGGGATCAAATAATATGTATGGAAGGGCATTCTCTCACTCAAGCACACTACATGGCTCTACAGAATTCTGCCTTGGTGGCTCCGTATCTGGAGGAACACAAGAATTTTCTACGCTCCAAACACCCGGAGCAGTCTAACGATTGGATTACACGTGAACAAACGGAGAATTTCGCCGGTTGGTTGCAGACACGTGCCATGCATGACGCCGTTATTGAAGATGACCTATACTTGCTGTCCAAGTTACCATCTTCGAATATAATGACTTTCAAAGGGTACGAGATAAATGGAGATACACTTTACATGATCGCCCAAGATAAGAAGAGCACCAACCAAAACAGTGGTGTCCGATTTGATGCAGCAACCAAGACGGAAAAGGACACATATTATTGTTACATAGAGGACATATGGGAAATGGACTATGGACGTGGTTTGAACATCCCTTTGTTTCGGTGCAAATGGGTCAATATGACACGAGGCAGGATAACGGAAGACCCGCAATATGGAATGACAACAGTGGATCTCTACAATCTTGCGTACGCAGACGAACCATTCGTCCTAGCCAATGATGTGGCGCAGGTTTTCTATGTGAAGGACATGTCTACCAAGACAAGAAAAAGAAAAGATAAGGAAACGAATACATCGTACAATGAGCCAAAGCGCCACATAGTTCTTTCAGGGAAAAGAAACATTATGGGAGTTGATGATAAGACAGACATGTCCGAAGATTATGAAAAGTTTGATGAAATTGCTACATTCGGAGTGAATATTGACCCGAGCATCCAGTTAAATGATGAAGATTGTCCATGGTTACGGCGCAAAGGGACACACGCGAAGAAAAAGGTTCACACCCAAAGATCCCACTCTGGGATGTGATCGGCCTCACTTTCATCACTTTCTTCTCTAGTGAGTTTTTGTACTTGTAGATGTTTGTAATAGTTAGCGTGCTTATGTGTTTTGGCACTTAAAACGTGTACTTTTGTGCTTCGGACAAACGTGTACCATTCTGACAACATTTGCTATTTTTCATGCATTTACTGAATTTTTTGAGCTAACTGACCCTGAAATTGAAAAGCACTACAAATGAACTCTAAAAAGGTTGAAAGTTAGCATGGTATCATATTTCACCCACATAGCATGTGCAAAAAAGTAGAGAGGGTTACGTAAAAAACTGGAACACTTCGTGTACAAAATGGACAATCTCTTTCGAAGTGTCAGGTTTTCAGACGAAAACTCATCTGTTACAATGGCATTTCATTCTTTAAAACTTATTTCAACTCCGGACTTTTTGTGCGTACAGTATGCACCATTCAAAGCCACGTCATCAATTATCAACCCTATGTGACATCATTTGCTATTTTTCATGCATTTACTGATTTTTTTAGCTAAATGACCCTGAAATTGAAAAGTAGTACAAATGAACTCTGAAAAGGTTTAAAGTTGGCATGGTATCATCATTTCACCCACATAGCATGTGGAAAAATATTAAGAGGGTTACGGCAAAAACTGGATGCACTTCGTGAATAAAATGGACGATCTCTTTCGAAGTATCAGGGTTTCGACGAAAACTCATCTGTTACAAAGGCATTTCAGTTTTTAAATAACCTAAGTATTAACAAATTGAATATAATGATAAAACACGCTAATATTAAACATAAGAAAAAAGAATCATTGAAAAATCTATTTTTAAGTAAAGTTATTCACAAACTAGTGATTCACATAAATTTCAAATAATTCAAATTTAAACTATTCAAAATGGAAAACTACTGGCACTAACAGAAAGTTTATAATTTTTTGTACCTAAAGCAAAAATATTCACAAAGAAACTCTAAATACAGCAAAAAACAACTCGGAAATAAATAAAGCACAAAAGAAAAAACTAAATAAAAAGCCCGCCTACTGGGCCATAGCGGCCTGCATACGACTAAAAACCCAACCTGTTGTTGGGCCATGATGTAGGCCCGCTAGCCCATTAGGCCCAACAGGGCATCGCAGCAGAGGTAGGCCTAGAAGGCCTGCATTAGAGAGGATCTCGAGACAGCAGCCGCGGCGGGGCTTATAAGCTGGTGCGGGTGCCCCTCGGCTAGCAAGGTGGGACTAAACTTGTCTGCACCGCACCTGCGCCAGCGCACCCCTTTAGTACCGGTTGGTGGCTCCAACCGGTACTAAAGGGGGGGAGGGTTGTCTTTAGTACCGGTTGGAGCCACGACCTGATACTAAAGGGGTGTCGTTCCCGTCGCTTGGCCTAGCAAAATTTGACCTTTAGTACCGGTTGGTGGCTCCAACTGGTACTAAAGGTCATTCCTATATATACAACACTTATGAAAATTTTGTAGTTTCATCTCCACTTCTTCTCTGCTTCGACGTCGCCGCCGCCCCCGTCCCACGCCGTCGCCCGTCGCCGTCCCCATTGCCACCACCCCCCCCGCCGCGCGCCGTCGCCGTCCCCATCGCCCCCGCCACCGATTCCCCAGCCCCTCCTTGCCGTCCCCTTCGTCCCTGTCTCGCCGCCGTCCCGTACGCCGCCGCCCCCGTCACCTCTCCGCACCTCGGCCCGTCGCCCCGCTGTGAGAACACCGGCCGCCATGGCCGGCTGTCCCCAAGACCCCCCCACACACACTTAGATGTTTATCTGTTTTTAGTTTTTTCTGTTTTTCTACTTTTCATACAAAGGTTTTAGATGAATTAATTAATTAGATTATAATGTCAAATGTTAGATGAATTAGCTAGATATAGTAATGTTAGATGAATTATTTTTTATACTTTTACTTCGATGAATTAGATATATTAATTCATGTTAGATGAATTAGTTTTTTATACTTTTGTCAAAATGTTAAATGAATTAGCTAGCTAGAGATATATATATATATATATATTAATGTTAGATGAATTAGCTAGAATTTGCATATAGAATTTAAAAATTGTTATATTTGCATATAAGAAATCAGTCCAATCATTTAAAAAAATGTTACGTTTGCATATAGTATTTGTTCTCGACGATGCCCGACCCGCATCCTCGCCATCGACCCGTTCGCGACGACGTCCTGCTTCAGAGGACCCATGTCCGGGACGGGGCTCCGCCGAGCTGGCACTGGGAGGTTCTACCTTCAGGGGCGCGCCACTTTGTGAGGAACCCGGCACCGGGTCCCGTCGTCGACCCTGAGCTCCTTTGGTGGCGTTCGCGTGGGGGGCGTTGGACCCGAAGAAAGGCAAGGTTTTGAAGAAGTCAAGTCTTAAAGGAGCCGAGGACAAGTTACTTGTTGAAGTAGAAGAGGCTCGAACGGGGGGGTTCACGCCCAACAGAGAGAATGACAAGCTTACACGCGCCTTGGGAAATCCTGAACACCCGGGAAGAACACGATGCAAAGGCGTTGTTCCGTGGTATGAGTGGTTTGCGGACTGGAACGCCGACTACAGAAGCCGTGCAAGAAGGAAGATGGAGGAGGAGAAGAAGATGAAGCTGGAGGAGGAGCATAGGAAGTAGGAAGAAGAACGCCTTAAGGACCTAGAATCAAAGGACGCAGAGTTGGCACTCCAATTCCAGCGGCGGCAGCAGCAGATCGACTCACTTAGCCAAGAAAGGGGGTCTCAACAGCGGCAACAGCTAGCGGATGATCGAGCATTGGATAGCACCATCCCATCTATGCAGAGAAGCAACGTGGGTGATGTCTACTACACAACCTTCTTCTTGTAGACGTTGTTGGGCCTCCAAGTGCAGAGGTTTGTAGGACAGTAGCAAATTTCCCTCAAGTGGATGACCTAAGGTTTATCAATCCGTAGGAGGCGTAGGATGAAGATGGTCTCTCTCAAGCAACCCTGCAACCAAATAACAAAGAGTCTCTTGTGTCCCCAACACACCCAATAGAATGGTAAATTGTATGGGTGCACTAGTTCGGCGAAGAGATGGTGATACAACTGGTATATGGATAGTAGATAATAGTTTTTGTAATCTGAAAATATAAAAACAGCAAGGTAACGAATGATAAAAGTGAGCGTAAACGGTATTGCAATGTGTTGAAACAAGGCCTAGGGTTCATACTTTGGCTAGTGCAAGTTCCCTCAACAATAATAACATAATTGGATCATATAACTATCCCTCAACATGCAACAAAGAGTCACTCCAAAGTCACTAATAGCGGAGAACGAACAAAGAGATTATGGTAGGGTACGAAACCACCTCAAAGTTATTCTTTCCAATCAATCTGTTGGGCTATTCCTATAAGTGTCACAAACAGCCCTAGTGTTTGTACTAGAATAACACCTTAAGACGCAAATCAACCAAAACCCTAATGTCACCTAGATACTCCAATGTCACCTCAAGTATCCGTGGGTATGATTATACGATATGCATCACACAATCTCAGATTCATCTATTCAACCAACACATAGAAACTCAAAGAGTGCCCCAAAGTTTCTACCGGAGAATCATGACAAAAACGTGTGCCAACCCCTATGCATAGGTTCATGGGTGGAACCCACAAGTTGATCACCAAAACATACATGAATGAATCACGTGGTATCCCATTGTGACCACAGATACGCACGACAAGACATACATCAAGTGTTCTCAAATCTTTAAAGACTCAATCCGATAAGATAACTTTGAAGGGGAAACTCAATCCATTACAAGAGAGTAGAGGGGGAGAAGAAACATAAGATCCAACTATAATAGCAAAGCTCATGATACATCAAGATCGTGCCAAATCAAGAACATGAGAGAGCGAGAGAGAGACATCAAACACATAGCTACTGGTACATACCCTCAGCCCCTGGGGAGAACTACTCCCTCCTCGTCATGGAGAGCACCGGGATGATGAAGACGGCCACCAGAGAGGGATTCCCCCTCCGGCAGGGTGCCGGAACGGGTCTAGATTGGCTTTCGGTGGCTACAGAGGCTTCTGGCGGCGGAACTCCCGATCTATTGTGCTCCCCGATCGTTTTAGGGTATATGGAGATATATAGGCGGAAGAAGTATGTCAGGGGAGACACGAGGGGCCCGCGAGGGTGGAGGGCGCGCCCAGGGGGTGGGCGCCCCCCTACCTCGTGGCTTCCTCGAAGCTCCCTTGATGTGGACTGCAAGTCTCCCGGGTTGCTTTCCTTCCAAAAATAAGTTCCGTGAAGTTTCAGGTCAATTGGACTCCGTTTGATTTTCCTTTTCTGCGATACTCTAAAACAAGGAAAAAACAGAAACTGGCACTGGGCTCTAGGTTAATAGTTTAGTCCCAAAAATCATATAAAATAGCATATAAATGCATATAAAACATCCAAGGTTGATAATATAATAGCATGGAACAATCAAAAATTATAGATACTTTGGAGACGTATCAGCATCCCCAAGCTTAATTCGTGCTCATCCTCGAGTAGGTAAATGATAAAAACAGAATTTTTGATGTGGAATGCTACCTAACATATTCATAATGTATTTCTCTTTATGTAGAAAGAATATTCAGATCCATAAGATTCAAGACAAAAGTTTAATATTGACATAAAAATAATAATACTTCAAGCATACTAACTAAGCAATGATGTCTTCTCAAAATAACATGGCCAAAGAAAGTTCATCCCTACGCAATCATATAGTTTGGTCATGCTCCATTTTCGTCACACAAGAATTCTCTCATCATGCACTACCCCGATGACAAGCCAAGCAATTGTTTCGTAATTTAGTAATCTCAAATCTATAAACCTTCACGCAATAGATGAGCGCGAGCCATGGATATAGTACTATGGGTGGAATAGAATACAATGAGGGGGTTATGTGGAGAAGACAAAAAGGAGAAAGTCTCACATCAATGAGGCTAATCAATGAGCTATGGAGATGCCCATCGATTGATGTCAATGCAAGGAGTAGGAATTGCCATGCAACGGATGCAATAGAGCTATAAATGTATGAAAGCTCAACAAAAGAAACTAAGTGGGTGTGCATCCAACTTGCTTCCTCACGAAGACCTAGGGCACTTGAGGAGGCCCATTGTTGGAATATACAAGCCAAGTTCTATAATGAAAAATTCCCCACTAGTATATGAAAGTGACAAAACAAGAGACTCTCTATCATGAGGATTATGGTGCTACTTTGAAGCACAAGTGTGGCAAAGGATAGTAGCATTGTCCCTTCTCTCTTTTTCTCTCATTTTCTGGGCCTTCTCTTTTTTATGGCCTTTCTCATATTTTTGGGCCTTCTCTTTTTTATGGCCTTTCTCTCTTTTTTTATATTCCTCACTTGGGACAATGCTCTAGAAAATGATGATCATCACACTTCTATTTATTTACAACTTAATGATTACAACTCGATGCTAGAACAAAAGATGACTCCATATGAATGCCTCCGGCGGTGTACCGGGATATGCAATGAACCAAGGGTGACATGTATGAAAGAATTATGAATGGTGGCTTTGCCACAAATACTATGTCAACTACATGATCATGCTAAGCAATATGACAATGATGAATGTGTCATGATAACAGAATGGTGGAAAGTTGCATGGCAATATATCTCGGAATGGCTATGGAAATGCCATAATAGGTAGGTATGGTGGCTATTTTGAGGAAGATATAAGGAGGTTTATGTGTGAAAGAGTGTATCATATCACGGGGTTTGGATGCACCGGCGAAGTTTGCACCAACTCCCAATGTGAGAAAGGGCAATGCACGGTACCGAAGAGGCTAGCAATGATGGAAGGGTGAGAGTGCGTATAATCCATGGACTCAACATTAGTCATAAAGAACTCACATACTTATTGCAAAAATCTACAAGTCATCAAAAACCTCGGCACTACGCGCATGCTCCTAGGGGGATAGATTGGTAGGAAAATACTATCGCTCGTCCCCGACTGCCACTCATAAGGAAGACAATCAAAGAACACCCCATGTTTCAAATTTGTTACATAATGTTTACCATACGTGCATGCTACGGGACTTGAAAACTTCAATACAAGCACTTCTCAAATTCACAACTACTCAACTAGCACGACTTTGATATTATTACCTCTATATCTCAATACAATCATCAAGTATCAAACTTCTCTTAGTATTCAATGCACTTATATGAAAGTTTTTATTATACCCATCTTGGATGCCTATCATATTAGGACTAGATTCATAACCAAAGCAAACTACCATGCTGTTTTAAAGGCTCTCAAAATAATATGAGTGAAGCACGAGAGTTCATCCATTTCTTCAAAATAAAACTACCACCATGCTCTGAAAGATATAAGTGAAGTACTAGAGCAAACAACAAACTACTCCAAAAGATATAAGTGAAGATCAATGAGTAGTTGAACAATTATGAAACTATATGAAGACTCTCTAACATTTAATAATTTCAGATCTTGGTATTTTATTCAAACAGCAAGCAAAACTAAAGAAAATAAAATGACGCTCCAAGAAAAACACATATCATGTGGTAAATAAAAATATAGCTCCAAGTAAAGTTACCGATGAACGAAGACGAAAAAGGGGATGCCTTCCGGGGCATCCCCAAGCTTAGACTCTTGGTTGTCCTTGAATATTACCTTGGGGTGCCTTGGGCATCCCCAAGCTTAGGCTCTTGCCACTCCTTATTCCATAGTCCATCGAATCTTTACCCAAAACTTGAAAACTTCACAACACAAAACTTAACAGAAAACTCGTAAGCTCCGGTAGCGAAAGAAAACAAAACACCACTTCAAGGTACTGTAATTAACTCATTCTTTATTTATATTGGTGTTAAACCTACTGTATTCCAACTTCTCTATGGTTTATAAACTATTTTAATAGCCACAGATTCAACAAAATAAGCAAACAACACACGGAAAACAGAATCTGTCAAAAACAGAACAGTCTGTAGTCATCTATAGCTAACGCAAACTGCTGGAACCCCAAAAATTCTAAAATAAATTTCTGGACATGAGGAATTTATCTATTAATCATCTGCAAAAAGAATTAACTAAATAGCACTTTCCAAATAAAAATGGAAGCAATTCGCGCGAGCGCTAAAGTTTCTGTTTTTGTTAGCAAGATCAACAAGACTTTCCCCAAGTCTTCCCAACGGTTCTACTTGGCACAAACACTGATTAAAACATATAAACTCAATAAAAACAGAGGATAGATAATTTATTTATTACTAAATAGGAAAAAAAGCAAGGAACAAAAATAGAGTTGGGTTGCCTCCCAACAAGCGCTATCGTTTAACGCCCCTAGCTAGGCATGATGATTTCAACGATGCTCACATAAAAGATAAGAATTGTAACATAAATAGAGCATCATAAAGAATATGACTAGCACATTTAAGTCTAACCCACTTCCTATGCATAGGGATTTTGTGAGCAGACAACTTGTGGGAACAAGAATCAACTTGCATAGGAAGGTAAAACAAGTATAACTTCAAAACTTTAAGAACATAGAGAGGAAACTTGATATTATTGCAATTCCTACAAGCATAAGTTCATCCCTCATAATAATTTTCAGTAGCATCATGAATGAATCCAACAATATAACCAGCACCTAAAGCTTTCTTTTCATGATCTACAAGCATTGAAAATTTACTACTCTCCACATAAGCAAAATTCTTCTCTTGAATAATAGTGGGAGCAAACTCAGCAAAATAATTATCATGTGAGGCATAATCCAATTGAAAACTAAAATCATGATGACAAGTTTCATGGATATCATTGTTCTTTATAGCATACAAGTCATCACAATAATCATCATAGATAGCAACTTTGTTCTCATAATCAATTGGAACCTCTTCCGAAATAGTGGATTCATCACAAAATAAAGTCATGACCTCTCCAAATCCACTTTCATCAATATAATCATCATAAATAGGAGGCATGATTCCATCATAATAAATTTTCTCATCAAAACTTGGGGGACAAAAAATATCATCTTCATCAAACATAGCTTCCCCAAGCTTGTGTCTTTGCATATCATTAGCATCATGGATATTTAAGGAATTCATACTAACAACATTGCAATCATTCTCATCATTCAAATATTTAGTGCCAAACATTTTAATGCATTCTTCTTCTAGCACTTGAGCACAATTTTCCTTCCCATCATACTCATAAAAGATATTATAAAGATGAAGCGTATGAGGTAAATTCAATTCCATTTTTTATAGTTTTCTTTTATAAACTAAACTAGTGATAAAACAAGAAACTAAAAGACTTGATTGCAAGATCTAAAGATATACCTTCAAGCGCTAACCTCCCCGGCAACGACGCCAGAAAAGAGCTTGATGTCTACTACACAACCTTCTTCTTGTAGACATTGTTGGGCCTCCAAGTGCAGAGGTTTGTAGGTCAGTAGCAAATTTCCCTCAAGTGGATGACCTAAGGTTTATCAATCCGTAGGAGGCGTAGGATGAAGATGGTCTCTCTCAAGGAACCCTGCAACCAAATAACAAAGAGTCTCCTGTGTCCCCAACACACCCAATACAATGGTAAATTGTATAGGTGCACTAGTTCGGTGAAGAGATGGTGATACAAGTGGTATATGGATAATAGATAATAGTTTTTGTAATCTGAAAATATAAAAACAGCAAGGTAACGAATGATAAAAGTGAGCGTAAACGGTATTGCAATGTGTTGACACAAGGCCTAGGGTTCATACTTTCGCTATTGCAAGTTCCCTCAACAATAATAACATAATTGGATCATATAACTATCCCTCAACATGCACCAAAGAGTCACTCCAAAGTCACTAATAGCGGAGAACGAACGAAGATATTATGGTAGGGTATGAAACCACCTCAAAGTTATTCTTTCCAATCAATCCATTCAGTAAGTGTCACAAATAGCCCTATAGTTCGTACTAGAATAACACCTTAAGACACAAATCAACCAAAACCCTAATGTCACCTAGATACTCCAATGTCACCTCAAGTATCCGTGGGTATGATTATACGATATGCATCACACAATCTCAGATTCATCTATTCAACCAACAAATAGAACCTCAAAGAGTGCCCCAAAGTTTCTACCAGAGAATCACGACGAAAACGTGTGCCAACCCCTATGCATAGGTTCATGGGCGGAACCCGCAAGTTGATCACCAAAACATACATCAAGTGAATCACGTGGTATCCCATTGTCACCACAGATACGCACGGCAATACATACATCAAGTGTTCTCAAATATTTAAAGTCTCAATCTGATAAGATAACTTCGAAGGGGAAACTCAATCCATTACAAGAGAGTAGAGGGGGAGAAGAAACATAAGATCCAACTATAATAGAAAGCCTAGTGATACATCAAAATCATGCCAAATCAAGAACACGAGAGAGAGAGAGATCAAACACATAGCTACTGGTACATACCCTCAACCCCGAGGGAGAACTACTCCCTCCTCATCATGGAGAGCACCGAGATGATGAAGATGGCCACCGGAGAGGGATTCCCCCTCCGGTAGGGTGCCGAACGGGTCTAGATTGGCTTTCGGTGGCTACAGAGGCTTCTGGCAGCGGAACTCCCGATCTATTGTGCTCCCTGATCGTTTTAGGGTATATGGAGATATATAGGTGGAAGAAGTATGTCAGGGGAGCCACGAGGGGCCCGCGAGGGTGGAGGGCGCGCCCCCTACCTCGTGGCTTCCTCGAAGCTCCCTTGACGTGGACTCCAAGTCTCCCGGGTTGCTTTCCTTCCAAAAATAAGTTCCGTGAAGTTTTGGGTCAATTGGACTCCGTTTAATTTTTCTTTTCTGCGATACTCTAAAACAAGGAAAAAAACAGAAACTGGCACTGGGCTCTGAGTTAATAGGTTAGTCCCAAAAATCATATAAAATAGCATATAAATGCATATAAAACATCCAAGGTTCATAATATAATAGCATGGAACAATCAAAAATTATAGATACGTTGGAGACTTATCAGTGGGTTCCGCCTCGGGGGAGGCACAACTGCTGGATAGATACCCTGTGGATGACATCATGGAGAGCACTAATTATGAGCTACACTTAAAAATGAAGAACATATCCATGAAGGTGGCGGACGCCATTGCTTATACAAATCCCGCCGAAGCAACCTTCCAACGCAACCCGATTCCAGCTGGCTATGCTCGTGTCATGGTTGATCAAGTGGTGGACCAATATTCGAGGCTAGAGCTTGACATTCCTGGAGGTGAAGAGGAGCACACACTAGGAGAGGCCAAACGTCGTATCATCCTATGGAGAAAGGATTGCATCATCTTTCTAAGGCCACTGACACCGCGTCAGCCGACTCCTCCTCGAAGTCCGCCACCGCGTCAGCAGACTCCCGCTTCTCCAAGTCATCAGCCACTGCCTCAGCACAGTCCTGCTCCTTCAAGTCCACCAACGCGTCAGGGCACTCCACCTCCTCCAAGTTCGACAACGCGTCAGGCCACTCCTCCCGCTCCAAGACCAGCACCACGTAGCCCACTCCTCCTCCTCCAAGTCCGGCACCGCGTCAGCCTGATGGCAGCTGGAACTACGTCGGTATTTCCCTGGAGAGGGAGGGATGATATAGCACAACGACGGTAGGTATTTCCCTCAGTTATGAAACCAAGGTTATTGAACCAATATGAGAATCAAGCAACACAACGTAAACAGCCCCTGCACACAAATAACAACACCTCGCAACCTGACGTGTTAAAGGGGTTGTCAATACCTTTCGGGGTATGGCGCCAGAAACAACGTGTGACAGGAGATAAAGTTTTAAATATTGATAGATCGAACGCCAAATAAAATAAATTGCAGCAAGGTATTTTTTGATTTTTGGTTTAATAGATCTGAATAAAAATGCAAAGGAAAATTAGATCGCAAAGGAAAAATATATGAGAAAGAAGACCTGGGGGCCGTAGGTTTCACTAGTGGCTTCTCTCGAGAGAAATAGCAAACAGTGGGTAAACAAATTGCTGTTGGGCTATTGATAGAACTTCAAATAATTATGACGATATCCAGGCAATGATCATTACATAGGCATCACGTCCAAGATTAGTAGACGGACTCCTGCCTGCGTCTACTACTATTACTCCACACGTCGACCGCTATCTAGCATGCATCTAGTGTATTAAGTTCATGCAAAAATGAAGTAATGCAATAAGAACGATGACATGATGTAGACAAGATCTGTTTATCTATATGGCGGTAGATATAGATCTCGTCATTTTATCCTTAGTAGCAACGATACATACATGTCGATTCCCTTTCTGTCACTGGGATCAAGCACCGTAAGATGGAACCAACTACCGGGGACCTCTTCCCATTTCAAAATAAATAGATCAAGTTGGCCAGACAAAACCCAAATACCGGAGAAGAAATACGAGGCTATAAGAGATCATGCATAAAAGAGATCAAAGAAACTCAAATACTATCATGGATATAAAAACATAGATCTGATCATAAACTCGAAGTTCATCAGATCCCAACAAACACACCACAAAAGAGTTACATCATATGGATCTCCAAGAGGATATTGTATTGAGAATCAAGAGAAAGAGAGAGAGAGATGAAGCCATCTAGCTACTAACTACGAACCCGAAGTTCTACAGCGAACTACTCACGCATCATCAGAGAGGCACCACCGGAGGTGGTGAATCTCATCTGAGATGACGTCTAGATTGGATCTGGTGTTTCTCGACTCTGCGGCGGCTGGTTGAATGTTTCATCGACTCACCTAGGGTTCTGGTATTTTTGGGGTATTTATAGAGCAAAGAGGCGGTCCCGGGGGCACCCGAGGGGGGCACAACCCCATTGCCTTCCTTCTAGCCCATACAAAATCTCCGCAAAGTTTCATGGCATTCGGAATCCGTTTGATATTGATTTTCTGCGATGTAAAAAACATGGGAAAAAATAGCAACTAGCACTTGGCACTATGTCAATAGGTTAGTACCAAAAAAATGATATAAAATGACTCTAAAATTATTATCAAACATCCAAGATTGATAATAAAACAATATGGAACAATAAAAAAATATAGATACGTTGGAGAGGTATCAGCATCCCCAAGCTTAGCTCCTACTCGTCCTCGAGTAGGTAAGTGATAAAAATAGAATTTTTTAAGTGGAGTGATGTTCATCAAGTCATGTCATATTATTTTCTTTATAGCATGGACATTTGGACTTTTATGTGATTCAAAGCAATAGTCTAGTTTTGACATAATAATTTAGATACTCAAGCATATCAACAAGCAACCATGTCTTTCAAAATATCAACGCTAAAATAAGTTATCCGTAGCCCATCATGCTCAAACATTGATCCATTAATGGAACACACTCGAATATTAACTACACCCAATACTTGAGCACAATCATATTGCCTCCTAGTTGGTGCTTTTGTGGGACAAGATGGAGACTCAAATAAAAATTGCATAAAGTAAAAGAAAGTCCCTTCACAGAGGGAAGTAGGGATTTGTACAGGTGCTAGAGCTCAGAGCAAAAAATTTGAGATAAAAACATTTTGGGAGGTGTATCCATCCCACCAACGAAAACGACTTAGAGTTCCCAATACTGTCCATGCTTAGATATATCATATGCGGTTCCCAAACAAAAAATAAAGTTTATTCCTTTTTCCACCATAACTTTCACTTTCCATGGCTAACTGTATCCACGGGTGTCCTCCATACCAACACTTTCCAAGGAATTTATTATTTGACAACATAAAGTAAATATTTTTTTTGTATTTCGGGACTGGGCATCCCTAATACCTTTTCCTTACTCTCGTGTAATGACAAGTGAATCAATGATATGTCTCCAACATATCTATAATTTCTGATTGCTCCATGCTATGTTATCTACTGTTTTGGGCAATATTGGGCTTTATTATCCACTTTTATATTTTTTTGGGACTAACCTATTAACCGGAGGCACAGCCCAGAATTGCTATTTTTTTGCCTATTTCAGTGTTTCGAAGAAAAGAATATCAAACGGAGTCGAAACGGAACGAAATCAACTGGAGAAGTTATTTTTGGAAGGAAAGCTACCGGATGGACTTGGACCCCACGTCAGGAGCCAATGGAGGTGCTCACAAGGGTGGGGGCGCACCCCCTGCCTCGTGGGCCCCCCGAAACTCCACCGACGAACTTCCTGCACCCATATATACTCACGTACCCTAAAACTTCCAGAACAGAGAATAGATCGGGAGTTCCGCCGCCAGAAGCCTCCGTAGCCACCGAAAACCAATCTAGACCCATTCCGGCACCCTGCCGGAGGGGGAATCCTTCTCCGGTGGCCATCTTCATCATCCCGGTGCTCTCCGTGACGAGGAGGGAGTAGTTCTCCCTCGGGGCTGACGGTATGTACCAGTAGCTATGTGTTTGATCTCTCTCTCTCTCTCTCGTGTTCTTGAGGTGATATGATCTTGATGTATCACGAGCTTTGCTATTATAGTTGGATCTTATGTTTCTCCTCCCCCTCTACTCTCTTGTAATGAATTGAGTTCACCCTTTGAAGTTATCTTATCGGATCGAGTCTTTAAAGATTTGAGAACACTTGATGTATGTCTTGCCGTGCGTATGTGTGGTGACAATGGGATACCACGTGCTTCACTTGATGTATGTTTTGGTGATCAACTTGCGGGTTCCGCCCATGAACCTATGCATAGGGGTTGACACACGTTTTCGTCGTGATTCTCCGATAGAACTTTGGGGCACTCTTTCAGGTTCTGTGTGTTGGTTGAATAGATGAATCTGAGATTGTGTGATGCATATCGTATAATCATACCCACGGATACTTGAGGTGACATTGGAGTATCTAGGTGACATTAGGGTTTTGGTTGATTTGTGTCTTAAGGTGTTATTCTAGTACAAACTCTAGGGCTGTTTGTGACACTTATAGGAATAGCCCAACGGATTGATTGGAAAGAATAACTTTGAGGTGGTTTCGTACCCTACCATAATCTCTTCGTTTGTTCTCCGCTATTAGTGACTTTGGAGTGACTCTTTGTTGCATGTTGAGGGATAGTTATATGATCCAATTATGTTATTATTGTTGAGGGAACTTGCACTAGCGAAAGTATGAACCCTAGGCCTTATTTCCACACATTGCAATACCGTTTACGCTCACTTTTATCATTAGTTACCTTGCTGTTTTTATATTTTCATATTACAAAAACTATTATCTACTATCCATATTGCACTTGTATCACCATCTCTTTGCTGAACTAGTGCACCTATACAATTTACCATTGCATTGGGTGTGTTGGGGACACAAGAGACTCTTTGTTATTTGGTTGTAGGGTTGCTTGAGAGAGACCATCTTCATCCTACGCCTCCTACGGATTGATAAACCTTTGTTCATCCACTTGAGGGAAATTTTCTACTGTCCTACAAACCTCTGCACTTGGAGGCCCAACAACGTCTACAAGAAGAATATTGTGTAGTAGATATCAAGCTCTTTGCTGGCGCCGTTGCCGGGGAGGTGAGTGCTTGAAGGTATATCTTTAGATCTTGCAATCGAGTCTTTTAGTTTCTTGTTTTATCACTAGTTTAGTTTATAAAAGAAAACTATAAAAAATGGAATTGAGTTTGTCTCATACGCTTCACCTTTTTAATATCTTTCGTGAGTATGATGGAAAGGAAAATTCTGCTCAAGTTCTAGAAGAAGAATTCTATAAAATGTTTGGCACTAAATATTTGAATGATGATCATGATTGCAATGTTGTTAGTATGAATTCCTTGAATATCTATGATGCTAATGATATGCAAAGCCACAAGCTAGGGGAAGCTATGTTTGATGAAGATGATATTTTTTGTCCACCAAGTTTTGATGAGCAAATTTATTATAATGAAAGCATGCCTCCTATCTATGATGATTATTGTGATGACACGTATGCTTTAAAGAATAATGATAACAATGAAACTTGTCATCTTGATTTCAATTTTCAATCCCATGATAGTTACTTTGTTGAGTTTGCTCCCACTACTATTAATGAGAAGAATTTTGCTTGTGTGGAGAGTAATAAAATTTCTATGCTTGTAGATCATGAAAAGAATGCTTTAGGTGCTGGTTATATTGTTGAATTCATTCATGATGCTACTTAAAATTATTATGAGGGAGGAACTTATCCTTGTAGGAATGTCAATAATATCAAGTTTCCTCTATATGTGCTTAAAGTTTTGAAGTTATGCTTGTTTTACCATCCTATGCAAGTTGATTCTTGTTCCCAAAAGTTGTCTGATCACAAAATCCCTATGCATAGGAAGTGGGTTAGACTTAAATGTGCTAGTCATATTCTTCATGATACTCTCTTTATGTTTCAATTCTTATGTTTTATGTGAGCATCATTGAAATCATCATACCTAGCTAGGCGCGTTAAACGATAGCGTTTGTTGGGAGGCAACCCAACTTTATTTTTATTCTTTGCTTTTTCACTAGTAGAAAAGGGGGCTTTGGTCCAGGCAGGGTAACCCCATTAGTCCCGGTTCAGTCCAGAACCGGGACCAATGGGGGCATTGGTCCCGGTTTGTGAGCCCTGGGGGCCGGCCGGGCCACGTGGGCCATTGGTCCCGGTTCATCTACACCTTTTGGTCCCGGTTGGTGGGATGAACCGGGACCAATGGGCCTCGCTCCTGGCCCACAACCATTGGTCCCGGTTCGTGCCTCAAACCGGGACTAAAGATTAGACCTTTAGTCCCGGTTTGAGGCACGAACCGGGACTAATGGGGATGAGACCTTTAGTCCCGGTTCGTGCCACGAACCGGTACTAAAGGTCCCATTTTCAAACTATACCCCCCCGGTGGATCACCTTTTCAGTTTTAAAAAAAATAAAAGAAAATGATGGAAATGTTAAAAAATAAAAGAAAATAAGTTTCCCATGTGATATGTGGTCTAGTTGTTGGGAAAATTTGCAAATGTGAATTTTGACTTTATTTGCAAAATCTCTCTGAAATTTGTAAAAATGGGCATAACTTTTGCATACTAACTCGGATGAAAAAGTTTTTTATATGAAAAATCATCTACTCGAAAAGTTACATCCAAATTTAACTAGGGGAACCGCGTTAAACATTTTCAAAATCCTCAAAAACCTAATAGAAAAAAAGTTACGGGGCTTTTAAGATCTAGAGTGAAAAAAAATCGAAAAAAATTGAAACAGTGGGCAAACTATGGTCAAACAATGGAACAATGGTCAAACTAATTATTCAAGAAATATTAGTGTTACTAAATAATTATTGTTTTTAAAACAAATTTTGGTCAAACTGTGGTCAAACAATGGTCAAACTAATTATTCAAGAAATATTAGTGTTACTAAATAATTATTGTTTTTTAAAACAATAGTTTCAAAATAAAACTATGAAATGTGTCACTTCGTCACTTCATGCTCAAGCAAAATTCCTGAAGGTTAATAGGATTGACATCTTAGTATTGTCAGGAAAACAACAAGTGTAGACTTGGAACGAGGGAGAATAGAACCCGGAAGTTAAGCGTGCTCAGGCTGGGGGAGTGGGAGGATGGGTGACCGTTCGTGAAGTTAGATGATTTGGAATGATGAGGGGTGATTAGAGGATAAATTGAGAAGTGATGAGGGGTGGTGATTACAGACTAGAGGTTAAAATAATTCAGAAATTTGAAAATAAATAAAAATTAAAAAAAATCAAATTTTTTTTCAAAAAAAATCATAAAATTTCCTTTAGTCCCGGTTGGTGTTACCAACCGGGACTAAAGGTGGAGCTCCACGTGGCCGCGCCCTTTAGTCCCGGTTCTGGTTTGAACCGGGACTAAAGGGAGGGGCATTAGTACCGACATTTTAGTCCTGGTTTCAGAACCGGGACTAAAGGCCCTTATGAACCGGGACTAAAGGCCCTTTTTCTACTAGTGTTTGTTCCTGTTTAGTAATAAAGAATTCATCTAGCCTCTGTTTATATGTGGTTTTATGCTTTTAATTAGTTTTTGTGCCAAGTAGAACCTTTGGGAAGACTTGGGGAAAGTCTTGTTGATCTTGCTAACAAAAACAGAAACTTTAGCGCTCGCGCGAATTGCTTCCATTTTTATTTGGAAAGTGCTATTTAGTTAATTCTTTTTGCAGATGATTAATAGATAAATTCCTCACGTCCAGCAATTTATTTTAGAATTTTTGGGGTTCCAGCAGTTTGCGTTAGCTATAGATGACTACAGACTGTTCTGTTTTTGACAGATTCTATTTTCCGTGTGTTGTTTGCTTATTTTGTTGAATCTGTGGCTATTAAAATAGTTTATAAACCATAGAGAAGTTGGAATACAATAGGTTTAACACCAATATAAATAAAGAATGAGTTAATTACAGTACCTTGAAGTGGTGTTTTGTTTTCTTTCGCTAACGGAGCTTACGAGTTTTCTGTTAAGTTTTGTGTTGTGAAGTTTTCAAGTTTTGGGTAAAGATTCGATGGACTATGGAATAAGGAGTGGCAAGAGCCTAAGCTTGGGGATGCCCAAGGCACCCCAAGGTAATATTCAAGGACAACCAAGAGGCTAAGCTTGGGGATGCCCCGGAAGGCATCCCCTCTTTCGTCTTCGTTCATCGGTAACTTTACTTGGAGCTATATTTTTATTTACCACATGATATGTGTTTTGCTTGGAGCGTCATTTTATTTTCTTTAGTTTTGCTTGCTGTTTGAATAAAATACCAAGATCTGAAATTATTAAATGTTAGAGAGTCTTCATATAGTTTCATAATTGTTCAACTACTCATTGATCTTCACATATAGTAGAAAAAGGGCCTTTAGTCCCGGTTCATAAGGGACTAAAGGTTCATAAGGGCCTTTAGCTAAGCACGCTTAACTTCCGGGTTCTATTCTCCCTCGTTCCAAGTCTACACTTGTTGTTTTCCTGA
The DNA here is from genome assembly GCF_003073215.2 of Triticum urartu. Classification (NCBI taxonomy): domain Eukaryota; kingdom Viridiplantae; phylum Streptophyta; class Magnoliopsida; order Poales; family Poaceae; genus Triticum; species Triticum urartu. The sequence continues at coordinate 732,267,635 of NC_053024.1, read as the reverse complement.
CAATACTAAGATGTCAATCCTATTAACCTTCAGGAATTTTTCTTGAGCATGAAGTGACACATTTCATAGTTTTATTTTGAAACTATTGTTTTAAAAAACAATAATTATTTAGTAACACTAATATTTCTTGAATAATTAGTTTGACCATTGTTTGACCACAGTTTGACCAGATTTGACCAAAATTGAAATAACTGAAATAATTATTTAGTAAACTAATATTTTAGAATAATTAGTTTGACCATTGTTTGACCATAGTTTGCCCACTGTTTGAATTTTTTTCGATTTTTTTCACTCTAGATCTTAAAAGCCCCGTAACTTTTTTCTATTAGGTTTTTGAGGATTTTGAAAATGTTTAACGGGGGTTACCCCAGTTAAATTTGGATGTAACTTTTCGAGTAGATGATTTTTCATGTAAAAAACTTTTTCATCCGAGTTAGTATGCAAAAGTTATGCCCATTTTCACAAATTTCAGAGAGATTTAGTAAATAAAGTCAAAATTCACATTTGCAAATTTTCCCAACAACTAGACCACATATCACATGGAAAACTTATTTTCTTTTATTTTTTTGACATTTCCATCATTTTTTTTAAAGTGAAAAGGCGATCCACCGGGGGGGGGGGGCGGTATAGTTTGAAAATGGAACCTTTAGTACCGGTTCGTGGCACGAACCGGGACTAAAGGTCTCATCCCCATTAGTCCCGGTTCGTGCCTCAAACCGGGACTAAAGGTCTAATCTTTAGTCCCGGATTGAGGCACGAACCGGGACCAATGGTTGTGGGCCAGGAGCGAGGCCCATTGGTCCCGGTTCATCCCACCAACCGGGACCAAAAGGTCTAGATGAACCGGGACCAATGGCCCACGTGGCCCGGCCGGCCCCCTGGGCTCACGAACCGGGACCAATGCCCCCATTGGTCCTGGTTCTGGACTGAACCGGGACTAATGGGGTTACCCGGCCTGGACCAAAGCCCTCTTTTCTACTAGTGTACCAGCCAGAACTGCCATTATATATTTATTAAGCTAGGAGGCTGCACCGGTCATGAATTTAAATAGGCTTGCTACCACTTTATTTTGGTCAACATTTTTGGCCCTGAACATGTTATGTTTCAATTTATGAGGTTAAATCATACTACTGCTTGCATAAACAGCAACCTGTTGAAAGTATTGTTGGGTCACTTGTAGGCTTCTAGCTATTTTTATTTTATGATATACAACACTTTTAGATCAGCAAATAATATGACCTCCCTTTTACATTAAACAATCGTGATTGTTCTCATACCATTTGGTATTTGCAGAGTGTCTCAGGCACACAAGCTAAAGGTTCACCAAGTTCAGGGAAATAAAAGTTTCCCTAGACAGGTGGCGGCGGCGGTCAAGACAAGAGCGGCGTTGTGAGCGACGGCCCTCGATCGTCTTCCTTGTGGAATCAGGTACATGTCGTCCATCGTGGCCCATCATGGGTGTTAGCGGGCGACTGGAGGCGGCTACAGTAGGCCAGTGTCCGTGATCATGACTGACACCGGGAAGGCTGCCGGTATGTAGTATGATCCTCATCTCCTCCAAGTTATGTTTTGGTAGCATGTCTCCATCGTTGTAAGGACAAATTTCTAGCTTTCAGTCCTACTCTACTATACCATGCTTGACCATTCCTCTTCCATCCAGGTCTACAGTTGTGCACTCGATTCAAATGATTATTCTCCGTTATTTGCCTCAGAACTACATATGAGAGGTACAAAGGATTGGCCAAGATACTCAATTAAGCTATTCGATTTGAGGTATACTTCTATCGCTTCCTTCTATCCTTTTTGTTCATCTCCTCATGTGTATTGTTAGCTTTCTCCCAAGCTTTTTTATATCTAGAACCTCAAATATAAGTATATTTTGCTGATTAGTGAGTAAATCAACCGGCAATAGCTGTAATGAGTACACGTTGGTCTCTCCAGAGGTCCTCTATATTCATGGTAGTCTTCCCCTATTGTTGCCTAGGTTCATATGCATATGCATATGTGCTTAGTTTAAGGTTATTATTGCCCATGTTTTGCAACTTGAGGTTCACCTTGATCTAATGCCAGACCGTCTACTTCAACGAGTTGCGAGATAGTGGCTATATTTTTTTACCAGAGTCATTTGAAATGAGAAAGATCTGCGTCATACGTTGGCCAGAGATAGTTAGTGTTTTGCACATTATATAATCGTCAGTCATTTGAAATGGGAAACATTTAATTAGTGATAAATATTTTCTGCTCACTTCCGCTTCACGGCTGCATTGAGGACATGGATTGCTAGCTAGAGTACTATACTAGATTTGGTGCAAATTGGCATGTATTTAACAGTCTGTTGCTTTAACGCTAGATAGTGGATGCATTTTGATGGATCACAGCATGCTCTATGGTGTTGTGGATCACCTGGATATCTTCTGATATTCATCTTCCCATGTTGCAACAAGGAGGGTGTATGAGCTTAGAGTGTTCTTAGTGTCCTTTCTCGTGATTGTTCAACTAAGGTGCTTTTTTTGGTGATCACAAATTTGATCATATAGTGTCCTATATGATTCATGTTTCTTATTTAATTACAAGTGATGAAGACATATGTTGCAGCTGAAATGATTTCCCTTGCATCGTGCTAATTAAATCACATCTGCATTCTGATGATCCCAGAATCTGATTATTAGGCATAGAAGTGAGAAAACTTCCACGATGAAGTGACTGCTTGCTTCATATGCACATGGCTTGCCTGATATAATCACGACCTTCGCGTGTGATCTGGAGTGGCCTGAGATAGTTCAGGGTCTTGAACATGGGCAAAAAGCAGTCGACAGGACTGATATTACCGTACGACTGCATCAGATGAAGCTTCTTGATTACCTGTAGAAAATCAGCACCGGGCAGGTGTTCGGCACTGTCGTTGCTAGTACTGTGCCCGGTGCCATTTCTTCCTCTAACCCACTTTTCCTTAGCCATACATCTTGCTTATCCTGTCTTTCATTTATCAGAACTTTCTATTCTCCAGTTGTCCACACCGTGGAGTTCCAAAAGGGGGGTCTGCCCCATGCACGTATCCTTGTTTGGCAGCAGAAGAACAGTGCCCAGGTGATTACACCAGCTTCCATAGATTCATCTGTTTCAACGACTGTTAGCATTTCTATTGGATCTAGCTTCCTCTTTCAATTTTTTGTTGCTTTCCTCTTGCATGGTTCCCAATGGTTAACTGGGCGCTGCCACAGGGATCTCAACTGACTGATGTTGACGATGGTACTGCTGCCACTGCACTTGCTAAGACCATGGAAACTGCACTTGCTCAGCCACCTAGACTTAAAATGTACGCCATCTCTCTGCAATGAAGCAAAAGATGCTATTACCTGCCTATCCAAACTGGAAATGCACGCGTGGATCATTAAAAAATTAGCTAGGAAACCCCGTGCAATGGATCTTCTGATGCTATAGCAATTATAGTTTTGATTCCACTGTTTCCTTAGTTTGCCTTGTTAGGTTTTTTCCCTGTTCATATACAATATGAATATATATATCTCATATACTCCTTTTGCTGAAAACATTCTGATCTTAGGGGTGCTGCTGCTACTACAAAGACCGGTTCATAAAAAAAATAGTAGCTGCTCCATGCTTGGGGATAAGCATGCGTGTGTGGTACGTCTATTCCAACGACCTATAGTTCTCTCACAGATTTGTTCATGCCTTTCTTTTGGTTATTTTCCACTTACCATGGTTTACATTGTGTTGTCTTTTATATGACATATAGATACCCAGAAATGCTGTCAGGTGATTCTAGAATATTGTTTAGTATCCTGATGATACCTATAGTCCTTTCACTGATTTATCCTTGCCTTATGCCTTCTATATCAACTGATGTATTTATTCCTGTCTACACCTTTTATCAGTAACTAATGGACTGCATACATAACGGGCTTTATTATGATACCAATTTAACTCTTATTAACTTGCGATGGCATGTGGATCTCTTGTCTTATGAACTTTTCTGTCTTTTCCATCAGGTTGATTTGTATATAGAAGCTTGATGCCTTGACCCTCGCTACTTCCACCCTCACTGCTAAGGGCGCCGTCCACAAGAACAAGTGAAGACTGCTTCATCGTCGCTGTTTTCAAGACCTTATCTTTGCACCCTTTTGAACAAACTACTGCTGTGTTGCTGCCGTGTTTACAAATGAGGTCTTTGGCGCTCATAGAGTCATGCCAAACCTTTGTTGATGCATTTCCCTGTTTAAGATCCAAACCAAGCTACTTTCATGTCTTATAAATGCCATTGTTTGCCTTTGGAACGATGCTATGTTGCTTTTCCAACACTTCGCTTATGCCCCTGCATATATTACCTCTGGTGATGTACATCCATCTATTAATATCCATGATGCCACTCTTATCTATAGTTATCTATTTTCACTGGTTTTCATTATTTAAAGCATCAATTGCTCAACAAGAAAACCAAATGTGCTGATTACAACGCATAACAATGAGGGAAAGTCGTGCCCTGCCTTTCGCTGTCCATCTTCCGCTCAAGAGCTGACATGATGTGATCTAAAGATGCATTTCTAAATGAAATACACATTCCAACCATACTTCTCTTGCTCTCGCCCCTTGCGCCATTGGCGCAACGGGTCATCTAGTTGATAGAAAAGAACATAGTTATGATCATATCTAAGGCAATGATCATGAATATAGGCATCACGTCCGTGTCAAGTAGACCGAAACGATTCTGCATCTACTACTATTACTCCACACATCGACCGCTATCCAGCATGCATCTAGAGTATTAAGTTCATAAGAACGGAGCAACGCATTAGGCAAGATGACATGATGTAGAGGGATAAACTCAAGCAATATGATATAAACCCCATCTTTTATCCTCGATGGAGACAATACAATACGTGGCTTGCCGCCCCTGCTGTCACTGGGAAAGGACACCGCAAGATTGAACCCAAAGCTAAGCACTTCTCCCATTGCAAGAAAGATCAATCTAGTAGGACAAACTAAACCGATAATTCAAAGAGACTTGCAAAGATATCAAATCATGTATATAAGAATTCAGAGAAGAATCAAATAATATTCATAGATAATCAAGTTCATAAACCCACAATTGATCGGATCTCGGCAAACACACCGCAAAAAGAGTTACATCGAATAGATCTCCAAGAGAATCGAGGAGAACTTTGTATTGAGATCCAAAGAGAGAGAAGAAGCCATCTAGCTAATAATTATGGACCCGAAGGTCTGTGGTAAACTACTCACACATCATCGGAGAGGCTATGGCGTTGATGTAGAAGCCCTCCGTGATCGAATCCCCCTCCGACAGATCGCCAGAAAAGGCCCCAAGATGGGATCTCATGGGTACAGAAGGTTGCCGCGGTGGAAAAGGTGTTTTGTTGCTCGCCCCGAAGGTTTCAGGGTATAAGAGTATATATAGGTGAAGGAAGTAGGTCGGTGGAGCTGCGAGGGGCCCACGAGGGTGGGTGCGCGCCCTCCTGCCTCGTGGCTTCCTCGCTGCTTCCTTGACATCCACTCCAAGCCGCCTGGATTGCGTTTGTTCCAAAAACGATCCTCGTGAAGGTTTCATTGTGTTAGGATTCCGTTTGATATTCCTTTTCTGTGAAACATTGAAATAGGCAAAAAAACAACAATTTGCACTGGGCTTTCGGTTAATAGTTAGTCCCAAAAATAATATAAAAAGGTATATTAAAGCCCATTAAACATCCAAAACAGATAATATAATAGCATGGAACAATAAAAAATTATAGATACGTTGGAGACGTATCAAGCACATCTCCCATTGCAAGAAAGATCAATCTAGTAGGCCAAACTAAACCGATAATTCGAAGAGACTTGCAAAGATATCAAATCATGCATATAAGAATTCAGAGAAGAACCAAATATTGTTCATAGATAAACTTGATCATAAATCCACAATTCATCGGATCTCGGCAAAACACACCACAAAAAGTATTACATCGAATAGATCTCCAAGAACATCGAGGAGAACTTTGTATTGAGGATCAAAGAGAGAGAAGAAGCCATCTAGCTAATAACTATGGACCCGAAGGTCTGACGTAAACTACTCACACATCATCAGAGAGGCTATGGTGTTGATGTAGAAGCCCTCCGTGATCGAATCCCCCTCCGGCTGATCGCTGGAAAAGGCCCTGAGGGAGTCCTGGATTAGGGGGTCTCCGGACTACCGGACTATATCCTTTGGCTGGACTGTTGGACTATGAAGACATAAGATTGAAGACTTCGTCCCGTGTCCGGATGGGACTCTACTTAGCATGGAAGGCAAGCTAGGCAATACGGATATGTATATCTCCTCCTTTGTAACCGACCTTGTGTAACCCTAGCCCCCTCCAGTGTCTATATAAACCGAAGGGTTTTAGTCCGTAGGACAACATACAATCATACCATAGGCTAGCTTCTAGGGTTTAGCCTCTCCGACCTCGTGGTAGATCAACTCTTGTACTACTCATATTATCAAGAATAATCAAGCAGGACATAGGGTTTTACCTCCATCAAGAGGACCCGAACCTGGGTAAAACATCGTGTCCCCTGCCTCCTGTTACCATCCGCCTTAGACACACAGTTCGGGACCCCCTACCCGAGATCTGCCGATTTTGACACCGACATTGGTGCTTTCATTGAGAGTTACTCTGTGTCGTCGCCATTAGGCTTGATGGCTCCTTCGATCATCGATAGCGATGCAGTCCAGGGTGAGACCTTTCTCCCTGGACAGATCTTTGTATTCGGCGGCTTCGCACTACGGGCCAACTCGCTTGGCCATCTGGAGCAGATCGAGAGTTACGCCCCTGGCCATCAGGTCAGGTTTGGAAGCTTAAACTACACGGCCGATATCCGCGGAGACTTGATCTTCGACGGATTCGAGCCCCTGCTTAGTGCGCCACGCGGTCACGATGAGCATGATTTAGCTCTGCCATCAGACAGTGTCCAGGAGATCGCGCCGGCAACCGCTTCGACCCTCTATTCGGAACCAGCTGCGCCATCCATGGACGGGTGGATAGACCCCGCCACGGAGGCCGCACTATCATCGGTGATTGAGCCGAGTATCGACCTTACCCTTCATGAGAGCCGTGACGCCGAAGTAGCTACCGGATTCCTCCCCGTCCATGGACTCCCGACCGCCTGTGCCCGTGCCTATCAAATCCGATTGGGCGCCGATCATGGAGTTTACCTTCGCGGATATCTTTCAGCACTCGCCCTTTGGCAACATACAGAACTCATTAAGGTCTCTCTCCTTGTCAGGAGAGTTGTGACGCCCCCGATTTAATCGTACATTAATCATACACGCAAACGTGTACGATCAAGATCAGGGACTCATGGGAAGATATCACAACACAACTCTACAAATAAAATAAATCATACAAGCATCATATTACAAGCCAGGGGCCTCGAGGGCTCGAATACAAGAGCTCGATCATAGACGAGTCAGCGGAAGCAACAATATCTGAGTACAGACATAAGTTAAACAAGTTTGCCTGAAGAAGGCTAGCACAAACTGGGATACAGATCGGAAGAGGCGCAGGCCTCCTTCCTGGGATCCTCCTAACTACTCCTGATCGTCGTCAGCGGGCAGCACGTAGTAGTAGGCACCTCCGGTGTAGTAGGAGTCGTCGTCGACTGTGGCATCTGGATCCTGGGCTCCAACATCTGGTTGCGACAACCAGGTAGAAGGGATAGAGGGAAAAGAGGGAGAAGCAACCGTGAGTACTCATCCAAAGTACTCGCAAGCAAGGAGGTACACTACATATGCATGGGTATATGTGTAAAGGCCATATCGGTGGACTAAACTACAGAATGCCGGAATAAGAGGGGGAAAGCTAGTCCTTTCGTAGACTACGCTTCTGGTAACCTCCATCTTGCAGCAGGAGAAGAGAGTAGACGGTAAGTTCACCAAGTAGCATCGCATAGCATAATCCTAACCGATGATCCTCCCCTCGTCGCCCTGTGAGAGAGCGATCACCGGTTGTATCTGGCACTTGGAAGGGTGTGTTTTATTAAGTATCCGGTTCTAGTTGTCATAAGGTCAAGGTACAACTCCAAGTCGTCCTGTTACCGAAGATCACGGCTATTCGAATAGGTTAACTTCCCTGCAGGGGTGCACCACATAACCCAACATGCTCGATCCCATTTGGCCGGACACACTTTTCTGGGTCATGCCCGGCCTCGGAAGATCAACACGTCGTAGCCCTACCTAGGCACAACAGAGAGGTCAACACGCCGGTCTAAATCCTATGGCGCAGGGGTCTGGGCCCATCGCCCATTGCACACCTGCACGTTGCGAGGGCGGCCGGAAGCAGACCTAGCCTAGTAGGCCTTCCAGTCCAATCCGGCGCGCGCCGCTCAGTCGCTGACGTCACGAAGGCTTCGGCTGATACCACGACGTCGAGTGCCCATAACTGTCCCCGCGTAGATGGTTAGTGCGTATAAGCCAGTGGCCAGACTCAAATCAAATACCAAGATCTCGTTAAACGTATTAAGTATCCGCGAACGCCGACCAGGGCCAGGCCCACCTCTCTCCTAGGTGGTCTCAACCTGCCCTGTCGCTTCGCCACAAAGATCCACTCGCGGGTACTCCTACGAGCCGACCCGTCTTTTAGTCATCACATGTATCATGTATAAAGTATATATCGTATACCCGTGATCACCTCCTGAGTGATCACGTCCCGATAGTATAGCACAACAGACGGACAAGAATGTAGGGCCACAGATGGTATTACTAGCATCCTATACTAAGCAAGTAGGATTGCAGGTAAAGGTATCAACAGTAGTAGCAAGGACAGGCTATGCATCAGTATAGGAATAAAGGAAAGCAGTAACATGCTACACTACTCTAATGCAAGCAGTATAGAGAAGAGTAGGCGATATCTGGTGATCAAAGGGGGGGCTTGCCTGGTTGCTCTGGCAAGAGAGAGGGGTCGTCAACTCCGTAGTCGTACTGGGTAGCAGCGGCGTCGGTCTCGGTGTCTAGCGAGAGAAGAGGGGCGAGAAACAATAAATATTTAAGCAAATAGATGCATACCGATGCATGACATGACAAGTATCGGTGCTAGGGGTGCCCTATCGTGGTATGAGGTGATACGGGTGAAGGGGGGGAAACATCCGGGAAAGTATCCCCGGTGTTTCGCGTTTTCGGGTAGAGGAGCCGGAGGGGGAAAGTTGCGTGTTTGATACGTTAGGGGTGTGTGGCAGATGAACGGGCTGCGTATCCGGGTTCGTCTCGTCGTTCTGAGCAACTTTCATGTTGAAAATATTTTAATCCGAGTTACGGATTAAAAGATATGATTTTATAAAGATTTTATTAATTTCTGGAATTTAATTAATTCTTTAAATTAATTGGAAAAACAGATTAATGACATCGGCATGATGTCATGCTGACATCAGCAGTCAACAGAGTTGACTTGGTCAACCTGACCAGTGGGTCCGATGGGACCCACCTGTCATACACTGGTTAGGTTAATCAGAGAATAGGCTAAACAAACTATTATTTAATTAACTAACATATTAGTTAGATTAATTAACTAGGATTAATTAACTTAATTAACTTAGTTAATTAGTTAATTAATTAAGTTTATTTATTTGTATTATTATTATTATTATTATTTTACATTTGTTCTAGGGCTAGGCCCCAGTTGTCATTGGGCCAGGGGTGGCTTAGTGGGCGCACGGGTTACGGGCGCCTCGAGCGGGTGCTGTGCACCCGCCCAGGCCGACAGAGGAGGGGGACGGGCGCTGGGCGCCGGTGTCCGCGGCTGCAGGGGAGGGGGAGCGGCAGCAGGGCGAGGTCGGAGCGGGGCTGAGCGGGCGTGGCCGGACCGTGGTCGGCGGCAGGAGGCGGAGCAGGGGTGGCGGCAGCAGCAGGAGCGGCAACGAGGCAGACAGCGGTCGCGGCGAGTGCGCTAGGCGAGGCCGTGGCCGGAGCGGCGAGCAGGGAAAGTGGGCGGCGAGGCGGAGCAGGGCCACGCGGGCAAGCGGCACAGTGCGGCGCGCAGCCCAGGCGCAGCGTAGGGAAGGAGGCCGCGGCCCCGGGGTGGTAGCGGGGCGCTGGGCGCATGAGCACGCATGCATCGACGGAGGCAGGCGCGGCGATGCGAGCCGCGGCGAGGGAGGCCGGAGCGGAGCGGGGGGAGCAGGGGTGAGCACGGGCCGCGGTGAGCGCGGGCCAAGCGGGGCGCGAGCGGGGGAGGCCCGAGGCGCGGGCGACGAGCAGCGCGTGCGGCGGGCGCGGCCGCCGCGCGGCGGGTGCGTGCATGTGCAGAGGGGGAGCGGGGCGAGGGAGAGAGAGGAGGCCGGGGGCCTCACCGGGAGTGTAGGGGCTAGGGCAATGGGCGCGTTGAGGTTCGGGGAGGCCGACGGGGACGACACGGCGGAGTGGGAGGCAGTCCGATGGGGGAGGGCGAAGCAAGCCGGCGAGGAAGAGGCGCTCCAGGCGGCGGTGGCCAACAGCGACGGCGAGGCGCGTCGGTGGCCTCCTCTCGATCCCGATCCAGATCGGGAGAGAGGAGGGGAGGTGATATTTTGCGGGAGAGGAGTGGGGGGTGTCGGTTGAGTGGGGGTGAGGTGGTGAGTGGATAAGGGGGCATTGGGTGGCCGGTTGGGCCGATGGGTTGGCCCAGTTGGGCCACGGCCCACGGGGGTGGTTTCTCTGATTTTTGTTTTCCGTTGGTTTGTCCCTTTTGTATTATCTTTTATTTTTTCTTTTCTGTTTTAATTCATTTAAAAGTATTTAGGCATTTTATAAAAATGTGTTTACTTCACCATAATTACCGATGCAATAATAGACATAGCCCGAACATTTTATTTTAATATTTGAAAACTTTTGTCGTTTGACTTATTTAGGATTTAAATTTGAAACGGTTTTTTGAATTAACCCGAGATTAATTACAGTGACAGAGGTGACGTGTCACCATTAACGTGAGATCACTATAGCATGATTATCCGGGCGTTACCAATCTCCTCCACTACAAGAAATCTCGTCCCGAGATTTAGGAGGTAGAAGGAAATAGTGCGGGGTATTCATCACGCAGGCGGTCCTCGCGTTCCCAAGTGGCTTCGTCTTCAGAGTGATTCGACCACTGGACTTTGAGGAATTTGATCGCCTTCTGACGTGTGCGGCATTCAACTTGGTCAAGAATGCGGACTGGATGCTCTTTATAAGAGAGGTCCTGTTGCAATTCGAGCACTTCATGATCCACCGCTCAGATTGGATCCTTGAAGCAACGGCGGAGTTGTGACACATGGAACACATCATGAACCTGTGAAAGGTTCGGCGGAAGCTCCAGTTGATATGCCACTTTTCCACGCCTTTCGGGAATAGTGAAGGGACCGATATAGCGAGGAGCTAGCTTGCCCTTGATCCCGAAGCAGTGGGCACCCTTCATTGGTGTAACTCGAAGATAAGCCTTTTCGCCAGGTTGATAGACCATGTCTTGGTGATGACGGTCATACTGACTTTTCTGACGTGACTGAGCAGTCTTGAGATTCTCGCGAATAATGCGAACTTGTTCTTCGGCCTGTTGGATAATATCCGGACCGAAGAGTGGATGTTCCCCCGTTTCTGACCAGTTCAGAGGGGTTCGACACTTTCGTCCATATAGCACTTCGAAGGGGGACATCTTCAGACTAGCTTGATAGCTATTATTATAAGAGAACTCGGCATATGGAAGAGATTCCTCCCATTTCTTGCCGAATGATATTACACAAGCTCGAAGCATGTCTTCGAGAACTTGGTTGACACGTTCAACCTGTCCTTGCGACTGAGGATGAAACGCAGTACTGAACGACAGATGAGTTCCCATAGCTTCTTGGAAACTCGCCCAAAACCTTGAAGTGAATAAGCTGCCACGGTCTGAACTGATAACCAGTGGGATACCGTGAAGTGAAACAATTCTGGCCATGTAGAGAGTAGCAAGCTGACTACCAGTGATTGTCTCTTTGACCGCCAGAAAATGGGCAACTTTGGAAAGCCGGTCAATGACGACAAGAATAGCATCATTACCTTTTTGCGATTTGGGAAATCCAATGACAAAGTCCATTTCAACATGGTCCCATTTCCATTCAGGAATAGAGATAGGTTGCAGTGTTCCAGCAGGCTTTTGATGCTCTGCTTTGATATGGTGACAAACGTCACACTCAGCAACATAACGAGCAATGTCCTGCTTCATATTAGACCACCAGAATCTTTGACGAATATCCTGGTACATCTTTGTACTACCAGGGTGGATGGACAGAGGTGTATCATGACCTTCTTGCATAACCCTTTCAGTCTTATCCAGGTTTTTCTTCGAACATGGTACCACTAGGCGGCCTTTGAAATACAAGGCGCCATCATCGGTGACAGTGAAGAATGAGGGCTTTCCTTCTGCTAGATGGCGTTTAATCTTATGGACTTCAGAGTCGTAACCTTGAATAGTCTTTATACCAGCTAAGAGATCTGGTACGACAGCCAGGTTATTTAGAGAACCCTTAGTAACAACAAGAAGATTCATCTTGCGGAACTCCGGGGGAGGGGGAGCGAGTGCTCCAGGAGGAACAATATGGAGGTTCAGCTTTCTAAATTCTTCGACAAGCGAGGGCTGAACTTTGTGAACCTGGAGGTGGTTGCAGTAAGACTTGCGGCTCAAGGCATCAGCCATTACATTAGCCTTGCCGGGGGTATAGGATATACCCACATCAAAGTCTGCAACAGTCTCCATCCATCTCTGCTGGCGGAGGTTCAGATCTGGCTGAGTAAACATATACTTCAGACTTTGGTGGTCGGTGAAGATCTCGCAACGATTACCGAGAAGGTAATGTCGCCACTGCTTTAGTGCATGAATGACAGCGGCAAGCTCGAGGTCGTGAACTGGGTAGTTTTATTCGTGAGGGCGCAATTGACGAGAGGCATAAGCAATCACTCTGCGCTCTTGCATTAGGACACAGCCTAATCCTTGACGGGAAGGGTCGAAGTAAATGACGAAGTCCTTCTTAGTATCAGGTGGAGCAAGCACGGGGGCAGAGGTCAACTTGTCTTTGAGCGCCTGAAAACTTTCCTGACACTTGTATGTCCATTCGAACTTGACACCCTTATGCAACAGATTAGTCAGAGGCCTAGCAATCTTGGAGAAGTTCTCGACGAATCGACAGCAATAGCTGGCAAGACCGAGAAAACTTCGGACTTGCTTGACGTTCTTCGGAGGAGTCCAATCGAGAATAGCCTGAACTCGTTCAGGGTTGACGGCAATACCATCCTTGGAGATGACATGCCCAAGATAGGTTACTTCGGGGAGCCAGAATTCACACTTGGAATACTTAGCATACAGTTGATGTTCTCGAAGCTTCTCCAGCACAAGACGCAGATGTCCAGCATGTTCTTCCTCATTCTTGGAAAATACAAGGATATCGTCCAGATAAACCACGACGAACATGTCGAGGTAATCCATGAATATATAATTCATCAGACGAGAGAAGGTGGCGGGAGCATTCGTTAAGCCGAATGACATGACGGTGTACTCGTATGACCCATACCGAGTCACGAAGGCGGTTTTTGGGATGTCCTCCTCACGAACACGGATCTGGTGGTAACCCAACCTCAAGTCGAGTTTGGAGAACACTGATGAGCCAGCCAGTTGATCATAAAGATCATTGATCCAAGGAAGAGGATATTCATTCTGAATGGTAGCTTGGTTTATAGGACGGTAGTCTTGGACTAATCGGTTTGTCCCATCCTTCTTCTTAACAAAGAGAGAAGGTGCTCCCCAAGGAGAGCAACTTGGGCGAATGAAACCTTTGACAAGAGATTTGTCGATTTCCTCCTTAAGCTCAATGAGTTCATGCGGCGGCATCTTGTAGGGTCGTTTAGCTATAGGGGTAGTGCCGGGTTTCAAGTCGATGATGAATTCGACAGCTCTAGCAGGGGGAATCCCCGGAAGTTCTTCTGGGAAGACATCTTGGAATTCACGAACGATGGGAATGTTTTCAATGCCCTCAAGTGGTGCAGCGTTCAACGCATTCAAGGCATAAAGACGTGCCTCGGCGTTCTGAACTAGATGAGCTTGGTAAGCAATTATTTCATCAGAAGGGTGTAGCAGATGGACGACTTAGTGGCGCAAACTATAGAAGCGGTATGCGCTTTCAACCAATCCATTCCCAGAATGAGGTCGATGCTACAAGACTTCAGTACGATGGGAGAGGTAAGGAATTCTAGTCCTTCGATTTCAACGGGGACGTCGTTGCAAATCATGGAGGTCCGACATTGGCCCGCGGGAGTGTGCACTAATAGCGAAGTGTTCAGGTCCTCGCTTTTAATGCCATGCATGAATGCAAAATCCTCCGACATGAATGAATGTGATGCACCTGTATCAAATAAAACAGATGCTGGTGCTGAATTTACGAGGAGTGTACCCATCACGGTAGCGGGCTGGTCTAGAACTTCATTGAGATCAACGTGGTTGGCATGAACACGACCATAAGACTTGGTACTGTTGTTGCAGGGCTGGTTGTTTCCACGGCCAGTTGCTGGAAGGGCCAGTTGATTCTGGTTCTGGTTGCATTCCCTAGCACGGTGCCCTGGTTGTCCACACCTAAAGCACAACCCATTATTGGGAGTGGGAACAGGAGCTTGTGGTGGTGGAGCTGGAAGTCTTGGCTGCCTAGTTGGAGGAACAGGCAGACGAGGTGCAGCATAGGTCTGCCTTGGGGTGGGTACATTCGGCTGGTACATGCTATTGGGAATCCATATCTTGCGCTTCTGCGAGGACGGGACCGAAGATGAGCCCGTGTCACGGTTGCGCCTGTGAGAGCCCTAGTATTCCTGCAGACCAGTTTCGACATTGATGGCCTTGTTCACCAGGGTGGCGAAATCAGCAAAGTCATGCACTAGAAGTGCGAGCTTGATGTCAGCTTGAAGGCCATCCCGGAACTTCTCCTGTCTGCGTGCATCAGTTGCAATGTCCTCTTCAGCATAGCGGGACAAGTCCAGAAACTCCCGCTGATAAGCTTCCACAGTTTTGTTGCCTTGGGTGAGATTGCGGAACTCACGCTTCTTCCGGTCCATGACTCCCTGAGGAATGAAGCGAGCACGGAAGGCAGCTTGGAAGTCTGGCCAGGTGATGATTGTTCCAGTTGGCAGAGTACGCCTGTGGCTGTCCCACCATTGAGCTGCGGGTCCTTTCAGGAAGAAGGAAGCAAAGGTGACATAGCTGGCAGGGGCTACATCAGCAGACTCCATCTCATAGGTGATGTCGCGGAGCCAGTCATCAGCATCCAGAGGCTGAGTTGAGCTGCGATACACAGTTGGGTTCAGGCGCATGAAATCCTGCAGAGTTACTGGGGTTGGCTGCTGGTTCATATTGGGGCGAGGAAACTGAGCCATCATATTCTCCATGAACTGGCGATTCATCTCAAGCTGTTGGATCATACCATCCATGTACTCAGGCGGTGGTGGGAGGTTGCCACCACGCCCACGACCACCTGGTCTAACCATCCTGCTAATATATAACAGGGGTAGTTCAGCATCGAGAAATTTGCAAAGACAAGAATCATTCATGATGAAACATGCACAACGAAAGCAACACGATAGATACTACATAGTAGTCGGCATATCTTACAAAAGAGATCATGCATAGAGTTCGGTACACAGAGTTCGGTACATAGACTAAGACATCATAGGCGGCACACAGGCTCGCGGCGAATGCATCTAACACTAACAAGCAAGTCTACATCAGTCCCACGCGGTACCGCGGAGGTAGGTGTAGCCCGACAGCTGGTAGTGACGCGAAGGGAAGACCTCCACGCGAGTAGCCTGGGGTCCGCGGATACTCTGGTGCGGAACCCGATGCGCAGGTGACAGGAGAGGACCAAGTGCAGGAGAGTAGCCTCCCACATCTGGCCAGCCGATGCCCTGGGGCATCACGGTCCTGGCAGGGTAGATCGCAGAACACGATAGATCACCAGATCGGACAGAGGGATGCAACAGCGTCAGAGCACGATACAGGTGCTGACGGGTGGTGTACAACTCGTGGCGAAGAGCTCGGTTAGCTCTATCCAGCCCATCAACATGCAGAACCAGGTTCTGATGGTAGAAGGGCTCTCGGGTTACAGTGGAGTAGGCCGCGGTGTAGTAACCCTCCGCACCAACATCGGATGCGATAGCAATGTGCCTGAAGGGGGAGGTGTCCAGCTCCTGATATTGCCCATGAAGACGTGTCAAAGCAGCATAAGCAGCATCATGGACCGCCATATCGATAGTCACTCCAACACCATGAGCAGTGTGCAGCACGGTAGTGGAGTCATACTCCCAAGAGTAGAGGTGGACGATGGCACGGTACTGCTCCTGGTTGAAGTCCTGATACTCCTCATAGACGGTGTACTCAGGGTGCCAGCGATAACCCAGATAGGTCATCATCTCAACCAACACAGCAGGTGATCCTGAGGCACCAATGGCCGTCGTGTGGCGCATGACCTGCCTCGTGGGTTCCATCTGAAAACAAAGATGTTTTCACAGGAGTCAAATGACAATGTGGATAATGTTCAAATACTACTCTAAAGAATAACTAGGGCTTATCCAACTTTGGGGTGAACGTGGTCACGGGATCCTAGTGTTAGAGTTAGTAAAATCGTTTAACCCGAGTAGGAGAGAGTTCAGAGTACCAGAGTAAGGATCGAGGAGTAAAAGATCCTAATACCACCCAGATGGCGACGTGGGCCCGTAAGGCACACAGCCATGTTAGTAAAAGTTTTTGTAATGTCTAGACTCAACTTCGGCCAAGGAGTGTGGAAGGGGGATTCCTACAGGCAGTCGGCTCTGATACCAACTTGTGACGCCCCCGATTTAATCGTACACTAATCATACACGCAAACATGTACGATCAAGATCAGGGACTCACGGGAAGATATCACAACACAACTCTACAAATAAAATAAGTCATACAAGCATCATATTACAAGCCAGGGGCCTCGAGGGCTCGAATACAAGAGCTCGATCATAGACGAGTCAGCGGAAGCAACAATATCTGAGTACAGACATAAGTTAAACAAGTTTGCCTTAAGAAGGCTAGCACAAACTGGGTTACAGATCAGAAGAGGCGCAGGCCTCCTGCCTGGGATCCTCCTAACTACTCCTGATCGTCGTCAGCGGGCAGCACGTAGTAGTAGGCACCTCCGATGTAGTAGGAGTCATCGTCGACTGTGGCGTCTGGATCCTGGGCTCCAACATCTGGTTGCGACAACCAGGTAGAAGGGATAGAGGGAAAAGAGGGAGAAGCAACCGTGAGTACTCATCCAAAGTACTCGCAAGCAAGGAGCTACACTACATATGCATGGGTATATGTGTAAAGGCCATATCGGTGGACTGAACTGCAGAATGCCAGAATAAGAGGGGGAAAGCTAGTCCTTTCGTAGACTACGCTTCTGGTAACCTCCATCTTGCAGCAGGAGAAGAGAGTAGACGGTAAGTTCACCAAGTAGCATCGCATAGCATAATCCTATCCGATGATCCCCCCTCGTCGCCCTGTGAGAGAGCGATCACCGGTTGTATCTGGCACTTGGAAGGGTGTGTTTTATTAAGTATCCGGTTCTAGTTGTCATAAGGTCAAGGTACAACTCCAAGTCGTCCTGTTACCGAAGATCACGGCTATTCGAATAGTTTAACTTCCCTGCAGGGGTGCACCACATAACCCAACATGCTCGATCCCATTTGGCCGGACACACCTTTTTGGGTCATGCCCGGCCTCGGAAGATCAACACGTCGCAGCCCTACCTAGGCACAACAGAGAGGTCAACACACCGGTCTAAATCCTATGGCGCAGGGGTCTGGGCCCATCGCCCATTACACACCTGCACGTTGCGAGGGAGGCCGGAAGCAGACCTAGCCTAGTAGGCGTTCCAGTCCAATCCGGCGCACGCCGCTCAGTCGCTGACGTCACGAAGGCTTTGGCTGATACCACGACGTCGAGTGCCCATAACTGTCCCCGCGTAGATGGTTAGTGCGTATAAGCCAGTGGCCAGACTCAGATCAAATACCAAGATCTCGTTAAACGTGTCAAGTATCCGCGAACGCTGACCAGGGCCAGGCCCACCTCTCTCCTAGGTGGTCTCAACCTGCCCTGTCGCTTCGCCACAAAGATCCACTCGCGGGTACTCCTACGAGCCGACCCGTCTTTTAGTCATCACATGTATCATCTATGAAGTATATACCGTATACCTGTGATCACCTCCCGAGTGATCACGGCCCGATAGTATAGCACAGCAGACGGACAAGAATGTAGGGCCACAGATGGTATTACTAGCATCCTATACTAAGCAAGTAGGATTGCAGGTAAAGGTATCAACAGTAGTAGCAAGGACAGCCTATGCATCGGGATAGGAATAAAGGAAAGCAGTAACATGCTACACTACTCTAATGCAAGCAGTATAGAGAAGAGTAGGCGATATCTGGTGATCAAAGGGGGGGCTTGCCTGGTTGCTCTGGCAAGAGAGAGGGGTCGTCAACTCCGTAGTCGTACTGGGTAGCAGCGACGTCGGTCTCGGTGTCTAGCGAGAGAAGAGGGGGGAGAAAAAATAAATATTTAAGCAAACAGATGCATAGCGATGCATGACATGACAAGTATCGGTGCTAGGGGTGCCCTATCATGGTATGAGGTGATACCGGTTAAGGGGGGGAAACATCCGGGAAAGTATCCCCGGTGTTTCGCGTTTTCGGGTAGAGGAGCCGGAGGAATAAAGTTGCGTGTTTGATACGTTAGGGGTGTGTGGCGGATGAACGGGCTGCGTATCCGGGTTCGTCTCGTCGTTCTGAGCAACTTTCATGTTGAAAATATTTTAATCCGAGTTACGGATTAAAAGATATGATTTTATAAAGATTTTATTAATTTCTGGAATTTAATTAATTATTTAAATTAATTCGAAAAACAGATTAATGACATCAGCATGATGTCATGCTGACATCAGCAGTCAACAGAGTTGACTTGGTCAACCTGACCAGTGGGTCCAGTGGGACCCACCTGTCATACACTGTTTAGGTTAATTAGAGAATAGGCTAAACAAACTACTATTTAATTAACTAACAGATTAGTTAGATTAATTAACTAGGATTAATTAACTTAATTAACTTAGTTAATTAGTTAATTAATTAAGTTTATTTATTTGTATTATTATTATTATTATTATTATTTTACATTTGTTCTGGGGCTAGGCCCCAGTTGTCATTGGGCCAGGGGTGGCTTAGTTGGCGCGCGGGTTACGGGCGCCTGGAGCGGGTGCTGTGCACCCGCCCAGGTCGACAGAGGAGGGGGACGGGCGCTGGGCGCCGGCCTACGCAGGTGCAGGGGAGGGGGAGCGGCAGCAGGGCGAGGTCGGAGCGGGGCTGAGCGGGCGTGGCCGGACCGTGGTTGGTGGCAGGAGGCGGAGCAGGGGTGGGGGGCAGCAGCAGGAGCAGCGACGAGGCAGACAGCGGTCGCGGCGAGTGACTGCGCTAGGCGAGGCCGTGGCCGGAGCGGCGAGCAGGGAAAGCGGGCGGCGAGGCGGAGCAGGGCCACGCGGGCGAGCGGCACGATGGGGCGCGCGGCCCAGGCGCAGCGTAGGGAAGGAGGCCGCGGCCCTGGGGTGGCAGCGGGGCGCTGGGCGCGCGAGCGCGCGTGCATCGACGGAGGCAGGCGCGGACGGGCGCGGTCGTGGCCGGTGCGGGCGCGGCGATGCGAGCCGCGGCGAGGGAGGCCGGAGCGGAGCGGGGGGAGGGGGCCAGGGGTGAGCACAGGCCGCGGTGAGCGCGGGCCAAGCGGGGCGCGAGCGGGGGAGGCCCGAGGCGCGCGGCGAGTGCGTGCATGTGCAGAGGGGGAGCGGGGCGAGGGAGAGAGAGGAGGCCGGGGGCCTCACCGGGAGTGTAGGGGCTAGGGCAATGGGCGCGTTGAGGTCCGGGGAGGCCGACGGGGACGACACGGCGGAGTGGGAGGCAGTCCGGTGGGGGAGGGCGAAGCAGGCCGACAAGGAAGAGGGGCTCCGGGCGGCGGTGGCCAACAGCGACGGCGAGGCGGGTCGGTGGCCTCCTCTCGATCCCGATCCAGATCGGGAGAGAGGAGGGGAGGGGATATTTTGCGGGAGAGGAGTGGGGGTGTCGGTGGAGTGGGGGTGAGGTGGTGAGTGGATAAGGGGGCATTGGGTGGCCGGTTGGGCCGATGGGTTGGCCCAGTTGGGCCACGGCCCAGCGGGGGTGGTTTCTCTGATTTTTTTTTCTGTTGGTTTGTCCCTTTTGTATTATCTTTTATTATTTCTTTTATGTTTAATTCATTTAAAAATATTTAGGCATTTTAAAAAATGTGTTTACTTCACCATAATTACCGATGCAATAATAGACATAGCCCGAACATTTTATTTTAATATTTGAAAACTTTTGTCGGTTTGACTTATTTAGGATTTAAATTTGAAACGGTTTTTTGAATTAACCCGAGATTAATTACAGTGACAGAGGTGACGTGTCATCATTAACGTGAGATCACTATAGCATGATTATCCGGGCGATACAAGTCCTTGCCGAACTTGTTGGGGAACGTAGCAGAATTTTTAAAATTTTCTACGCATCACCAAGATCAATCTATGGAGTCATCTAGCAACGAGGGAGAGAGGAGTGCATCTACATACCCTTGTAGATCACGAGCGGAAGCGTTCAGAGAACGTGGATGATGGAGTCGTACTCGCCGTGATCCAAATCACCGATGACCAAGTGCCGAACGGACGGCACCTCCGCGTTCAACACACGAACGGAGCGGATGACGTCTCCTCCTTCTTGATCCAGCAAGGGGGAAGGAGAGGTTGATGAAGATACAGCAGCACGACGACGTGGTGGTGGATGCAGCAGTGATCGCAGCAGGGCTTCGCCGAGCTTCTGCGAGAGGGAAAGGTGTAGCAGGGGAGAGGGAGGCGCCAAGGCTTGGGTGCGGCTGCCCTCCCTCCCCCCTCCTTTATATAGGCCCCCTGGGGGGCACCGGCCCTGGAGATGGGATCTCCCAAGGGGGCGGCGGCCAAGGGGGGTGGAGAGCCCCCCAAGGCAAGTGGAGGCGCCCCCCACCCTAGGGTTTCCAACCCTAGGCGCAGGGGGCCCAAGGGGGGGCGTACCAGCCCATTATGGGCTGGTTCCCCTCCCCACTTCGGCCCATGGGGCCCTCCGGGATGGGTGGCCCCACCCGGTGGACCCCCGGGACCCATCCGGTGGTCCCGGTACAATACCGGTGACCCCGAATCTTTCCCGATGGCCGAAACTACACTTCCTATATATAATTCTTCACCTCCGGACCATTCCGGAGCTCCTCGTGACATCCAGGATCTCATCCGGGACTCCGAACAACTTTCGGATTACTGCATACTCATATCCCTACAACCCTAGCGTTACCGAACCTTAAGTGTGTAGACCCTACGGTTCGGGAGACAAGCAGACATCACCGAGACGACTCTCCGGCCAATAACCAACAACGGGATCTGGATACCCATGTTGGCTCCCACATGCTCCTCGATGATCTCATCGGATGAACCACGATGTCGAGGACTTAATCAATCCCGTATTCAACTCTCTTTGTCAATCGGTACGTTACTTGCCCGAGACTCGATCGTCGATATCCCAATACCTTGTTCAGTCTCGTTACCGGCAAGTCACTTTACTCGGACCCTAATGCATGATCCCGTGATCAACCTGTTGATCACATTGAGCTCATTATGATGATGCATTACCGAGTGGGCCCAGAGATACCTCTCCGTCATACGGAGTGGCAAATCTGAGTCTCGATTCGTGCTAACCCAACAGACACTTTCAGAGATACCTGTAATGTACCTTTATAGTCACCTAGTTACATTGTGACGTTTGGCACACCCAAGGCACTCATACGGTATCTGGGAGTTGCACAATCTCATGGTCTAAGGAAATGATACTTGACATTCAGAAAAGCTACAGCAAACGAACTACACGATCTTTGTGCTATGCTTAGGTTTGGGTCTTGTCCATCACATCATTCTCCTAATGATGTGATCCCGTTATCAATGACATCCCCATGTCCATAGCCAGGAAACCATGACTATCTGTTGATCAACGAGCTAGTCAACTATAGGCTCACTAGGGACACATTGTGGTCTATGTATTCACACATGTATTACGATTTCCGGATAATACAATTATAGCATGAATAATAGACAATTATCATGAACAAGGAAATATAATAATCATTTTATTATTGCCTCTAGGGCATATTTCCAACAGTCTCCCACTTGCACTAGAGTCAATCATCTAGTTACATTGTGATGAATCGAACACCCATGGAATTTTGGTGTTGATCATGTTTTGCTCTAGGGAGAGGTTTAGTCAACGGATCTGCTACATTCAGGTCCGTATGTACTTTACAAATTTCTATGTCTCCATTTTGAACACTTTCACGAATGGAGTTGAAGCGACGCTTGATATGCCTGGTCTTCCTGTGAAACCTGGGCTCCTTGGCAAGGGCAATAGCTCCAGTGTTGTCACCGAAGAGAGTCATCAGCCCCGACGCATTGGGTATGACTCCTAGGTCGGTGATGAACTCCTTCACCCAGATTGCTTCTTGTGCTGCCTCCGAGGCTGCCATGTACTCCGCTTCACATGTAGATCCCGCCACCACGCTTTGCTTGCAACTGCACCAGCTTACTGCCCCACCATTCAAAATATACACGTATCCGGTTTGTGACTTAGAGTCATCCAGATCTGTGTCGAAGCTAGCATCGACATAACCCTTTACGATGAGCTCTTCGTCACCTCCATAAACGAGAAACATTTCCTTAGTCCTTTTCAGGTACTTCAGGATATTCTTGACCGCTGTCTAGTGTTCCATGCCGGGATTACTTTGGTACCTTCCTACCAAACTTACGGCAAGGTTTACATCAGGTCTGGTACACAACATAGCATACATGATAGACCCTATGGCTGAGGCATAGGGGACGACACTCATCTTTTCTCTATCTTCTGCCGCGGTCGAGCTTTGAGCCGTGCTCAATATCGTACCTTGCAATACAGGCAAGAACCCCTTCTTTGACTGATCCATTTTGAACTTCTTCAATATCTTGTCAAGGTACGTACTCTGTGAAAGACCAATGAGGCATCTCGATCTATCTCTATAGATCTTGATGCCTAATATATAAGCAGCTTCTCCAAGGTCCTTCATTGAAAAACACTTGTTCAAGTAGGCCTTTATGCTTTCCAAGAATTCTATATCATTTCCCATCAACAGTATGTCATCCACATACAATATGAGAAATGCTACAGAGCTCCACTCACTTTCTTGTAAATGCAGGCTTCTCCATAAGTCTGCATAAACCCAAACGCTTTGATCATCTCATCAAAGCGAATGTTCCAACTCTGAGATGCTTGCACCAGCCCATAAATCGAGCGTTGGAGCTTGCAGACCTTGTCAGCATTCTTAGGATCGACAAAACCTTCCGGCTGCATCATATACAATTCTTCCTTAAGGAAACCATTAAGGAATGCCGTTTTGCCGTCCATTTGCAATATTTCATAATCATAGAATGCGGCAATTGCTAACATGATTCGGACGGACTTTAGCTTCGCTACCGGTGAGAAAGTCTCATCGTAGTCAACCCCTTGAACTTGTCGATAACCCTTAGCGACAAGCCGAGCTTTATAGATGGTCACATTACCATCCGCGTCTGTCTTCTTCTTAAAGATCCATTTATTTTCTATGGCTCGCCGATCATCGGGCAAGTCAGTCAAAGTCCATACTTCGTTTTCATACATGGATCCTATCTCGGATTTCATGGCTTCCAGCCATTTGTCGGAATTCGGGCCCGTCATCACTTCTTCATAGTTCAAAGGTTCACTCTTGTCTAACAACATGATTTCCAAGACAGGGTTGCCGTACCACTCTGGTGCGGAACGTGTCCTTGTGGACCTACGAAGTTTAGTAGCAACTTGATCTGATGTTTCATGATCATCATCATTAACTTCCTCTCTAGTCGGTGCAGGCACCTCAGGAACATTTTCCTGTGTAGCGCCACTTTCCGGTTCAAGAGGTAATACTTCATCAAGTTCTACTTTCCTCCCACTTACTTCTTTCGAGAGAAACTCTTTCTCTAGAAAGGATCCATTCTTGGCAACAAAGATCTTGCCTTCGGATCTAAGGTAGAAGGTATACCCAATAGTTTCTTTAGGGTATCCTATGAAGACGCATTTTTCCGACTTGGGTTCGAGCTTGTCAGGTTGAAGTTTCTTGACATAAGCATCGCATCGCCAAACTTTTAGAAACGACAGCTTAGGTTTCTTCCCAAACCATAATTCATACGGTGTCGTCTCAACGGATTTCGACGGAGCCCTATTTAAAGTGAATGCGGCGGTCTCTAAACCATAGCCCCAAAATGACAGCGGTAAATCGGTAAGAGACATCATAGATCGCGCCATATCCAATAGAGTGCGATTACGACGTTAGGACACGCCATTACGCTGAGGTGTTCCAGGCGGCATGAGTTGTGAAACTATTCCACATTTTCTTAAGTGTGTGCCCAATTCGTGACTCAAGTATTCTGCCCCACGATCTGATCGCAAGAACTTGATTTTCCTGTCACGTTGATTCTCAACCTCACTCTGAAATTCCTTGAACTTTTCAAAGGTCTCAGACTTGTGTTTCATTAAGTAGACATACCCATATCTACTCAAGTCATCAGTGATGGTGAGAACATAACGATAACCACCGCAAGCCTCAACACTCATTGGACCGCACACATCTGTATGTATGATTTCCAATAAGTTGGTTGCTTGCTCCATTGTTCCTGAGAACGGAGTCTTGGTCATCTTACCCATGAGGCATGGTTCGCACGTGTCAAATGATTCGTAATCAAGAGACTCTAAAAGTCCATCTGCATGGAGCTTCTTCATGCGTTTGACACCTATGTGACCAAGGCGGCAGTGCCACAAGTATGTGGGACTATCATTATCAACCTTACATCTTTTGGTATTCACACTATGAATATGTGTAGCATTACGCTCGAGATTCATTAAGAATAAACCATTCACCATCAGAGCATGACCATAAAACATATCTCTCATATAAATAGAACAACCATTATTCTCGGATTTAAATGAGTAGCCATCTCATATTAAACGAGATCCTGATACAATGTTCATGCTCAAAGCTGGCCCTAAATAACAATTATTGAGGTTTAAAACTAATCCCGTAGGTAAATGTAGAGGTAGCGTGCCGACGACGATCACATCGACCTTGGAACCATTCCCGACGCGCATCGTCACCTCGTCCTTCGCCAGTCTCCGCTTATTCCGCAGCTCCTGCTTTGAGTTACAAATGTGAGCAACCGCACCGGTATCAAATACCCAGGAGCTACTACGAGTACTGGTAAGGTACACATCAATTACATGTATATCACATATACCTTTCGTGATGCCGGCCTTCTTGTCCGCTAAGTATTTGGGGCAGTTCCGCTTCCAGTGACCACTTCCCTTGCAATAAAAGCACTCAGTCTCGGGCTTGGGTCCATTCTTTGGCTTCTTCCCGGCAGCTTCCTTACCGGGAGCGGCAACTCCCTTGCCGTCCTTCTTGAAGTTCTTCTTACCGTTGCCTTTCTTGAACTTAGTGGTTTTATTCACCATCAACACTTGATGTTCCTTTTTGATTTCTACCTCCGCTAATTTCAGCATTGAATATACCTCAGGAATGGTCTTTTCCATCCCCTGCATATTGAAGTTCATCACAAAGCTCTTGTAGCTCGGTGGAAGCGACTGAAGGATTCTGTCAATGATCGCGTCATCCGGGAGATTAACTCCCAGCTGAGTCAAGCGGTTATGTAAACCAGACATTGTGAGTATGTGCTCACTGACAGAACTATTTTCCTCCATTTTACAGCT
The DNA here is from genome assembly GCF_003073215.2 of Triticum urartu. Taxonomy (NCBI): domain Eukaryota; kingdom Viridiplantae; phylum Streptophyta; class Magnoliopsida; order Poales; family Poaceae; genus Triticum; species Triticum urartu. The sequence goes on along the minus strand of NC_053024.1, from coordinate 732,241,747 downwards.
GAAGAACTTGTCAGAGACTTCATATCTCTCGACCCGGGCATGAGCTTGAAAAACCATTTTCAGCTCTTCGAACATCTCATATGCTTCGTGTTTCTCAAAACGCTTTTGGAGCCCTGGTTCTAAGCTGTAAAGCATGCCGCACTGAACGAGGGAGTAATCATCAGCACGCTGCTGCCAAGCGTTCATAACGTCTTGGTTCTCTGGGATGGGTGCGTCACCTAGCGGTGCTTCTAGGACATAATCTTTCTTGGCAGCTATGAGGATGATCCTCAGGTTCCGGACCCAGTCCGTATAGTTGCTGCCATCATCTTTCAGCTTGGTTTTCTCTAGGAACGCGTTGAAGTTGAGGACAACGTGGGCCATTTGATCTACAAGACATATTGTAAAGATTTTAGACTAAGTTCATGATAATTGAGTTCATATAATCAAATTATTCAATGAACTCCCACTCAGATAGACGCCCCTCCAGTCATCTAAGTATAACATGATCCGAGTTAACTAGGCCGTGTCCGATCATCACGTGAGACGGACTAGTCAACATCGGTGAACATCTTCATGTTGATCGTATCTTCTATACGACTCATGCTCGACCTTTCGGTCTTCTGTGTTCCGAGGCCATGTCTGTACATGCTAGGCTCGTCAAGTCAACCTAAGTGTATCGCGTGTGTAAATCTGGCTTACACCCGTTGTATTCGAACATTAGAATCTATCACACCCGATCTTCACGTGGTGCTTCGAAACAACGAACCTTCGCAACGGGAACACTTTCTTGAAATTATTTCGAGGGATCATCTTATTTAAGCTATCGTTGTTCTAAGCAAATAAGATGTAAAGCATGATAAACATCACATGCAATCAAATAGTGACATGATATGGCCAATATCATTTGCTCCTTTGATCTCCATCTTCGGGGCTCCATGATCATCGTTGTCACCAGCATGACACCATGATCTCCATCATCATGTCTTCTTGAAGTTGTCTCGTCATCTATTACTTCTACTAATGGCTAACGCTTTAGAAATAAAGTAAAGTAATTACATGACGTTTATGTTGACATGCAGGTCATAAATAAATAAAGACAACTCCTATGGCTCCTGCCGGTTGTCATACTCATCGACATGCAAGTCGTGATTCCTATTACAAGAACATGATCAATCTCATACATCACATATATCATTCATCATTCATCACAACCTTTGGCCATATCACATCACAAAACACTTGCTGCAAAAACAAGTTAGACGTCCTCTAATTGTTGTTGCAAGTTTTTACGTGGCTGCTATAGGTTTCTAGCAAGAACGTTTCTTACCTACGCCAAAACCACAACGTGAATTGCCAAATTCTATTTACCCTTCATAAGGACCCTGTTCATCGAATCCGATCCGACTAAAGTGGGAGAGACAGACACCCGCCAGCCACCTTATGCAACTAGTGCATGTCAGTCGGCGGAACCGGTCTCACATAAGCGTACGTGTAAGGTTGGTCCGGGCCGCTTCATCCCACGATGCCGCCGAATCAAGATAAGACTAGTAATGGAAGCAAATTGACAATATCGACGCCCACAACTACTTTGTGTTCTACTCGTGCATCGTAACTACGCATAGACCTAGCTCATGATGCCACTGTTGGGGAACATAGCAGAATTTTAAAAATTTTACGCATCGCCAAGATCAATCTATGGAGTCATCTAGCAACGAGGGAGAGAGGAGTGCATCTACATACCCTTGTAGATCACGAGCGGAAGCGTTCAGAGAACGGGGATGATGGAGTCGTACTCGCCGTGATCCAAATCACCGATGACCAAGTGCCAAACGGACGGCACATCCACGTTCAACACACGTACGGAGCGGATGACGTCTCCTCCTTCTTGATCCAGCCAGGGGGAAGGAGAGGTTGATGAAGATCCAGCAGCACGACGGCGTGGTGGTGGATGCAGTAGTGATCGCAGCAGGGCTTCGTCGAGCTTCTGCGAGAGGGAGAGGTGTAGCAGGGGAGAGGGAGGCGCCAAGGCTTGGGTGCGGCTGCCCTCCCTCCCCCCTCCTTTATATAGGCCCCTTGGGGGGGCGGCCCTGGAGATGGGATCTCCCAAGGGGGCGGCGGCCATGGGGGGTGGAGTGCCCCCCAAGGCAAGTGGAGGCGCACCCCCACCCTAGGGTTTCCAACCCTAGGCGCAGGGGGGCCCAAGGGGGGTGTACCATCCTACTATGGGCTGGTTCTGTTGGGGAATGTAGTAATTTCAAAAAAAATTCCTACGCACACGCAAGATCATGGTGATGCATAGCAACGAGAGGGGAGAGTATGATCTACGTACCCTTGTAGATCGCAACGGAAGCGTTGACACAACGTAGAGGAACTAGTCGTACGTCTTCCCGATCTGACCGATCCAAGCACCGTTACTCCGGCACCTCCGAGTTCTTAGCACACGTACAACTCGATGACGCTCCCCGGGCTCTGATCCAGCAAAGCTTCGGGGATGAGTTCCGTCAGCACAACGGCGTGGTGACGATGATGATGTTCTACCGACGCAGGGCTTCGCCTAAGCACTACAACGATATGACCGAGGTGGAATATGGTGGAGGGGGGCACCACACACGGCTAAGGAACAATCACGAAGATCAACTTGTGTGTCTAGGGGTGCCCCCCTGCCCCTGTATATAAAGGAGCCAAGGGGAGGGGGCGGCCGGCCAAGGTGGGGCGCGCCAATGGGGAGTCCTACTCCCACCGGGAGTAGGACTCCCTTCTTTCCTAGTTGGACAAGGAGAGAGGGGGAAAGAGGAGGAAGAGAGGAAGGAAAGGGGGGTGCCGCCCCCCTTCCCTTGTCCTATTCGGACTAGGAAGGGGAGGGGCGCGCGGCCACCTCCTGCCTCCTTCTCTTTTCTCCCTCAAGGCCCATGTAGGCCCAATAAACCCCCCTGGGGGGTTCCGGTAACCCCCCGGTACTCCGGAAAAATGCCGATTTCACCCGGAACGATTCCGATGTCCAAATATAGGCTTCCAATATATCGATTTTTATGTCTCGAACATTTCGAGACTCCTCGTCATGTCCGTGATCACATCCGGGACTCCTAACAAACTTCGGTACATCAAAATGCATAAAACTCATAACAACTGTCATCGTAACTTTAAGCGTGCGGACCCTACGGTTCGAGAACAATGTAGACATGACCGAGACACGTCTGCGGTCAATAACCAATAGCGGGACCTGGATGCCCATATTGGCTCCTACATATTCTACGAAGATCTTTATCGGTCAGACCGCATAACAACATACGTTGTTCCCTTTGTCATCGGTATGTTACTTGCCCGAGATTCGATCGTCGGTATCGAATACCTAGTTCAATCTCGTTACCGGCAAGTCTCTTTACTCGTTCCGTAATACATCATCTCGCAACTAACTCATTAGTTGTAATGCTTGCAAGGCTTATGTGATGTGCATTACCGAGAGGGCCCAGAGATACCTCTCCAACAATCGGAGTGACAAATCCTAATCTCGAAATACGCCAACCCAACATCTACCTTTGGAGACACCTATAGAGCACCTTTATAATCACCCATTTACGTTGTGACGTCTGGTAGCACACAAAGTGTTCCTCCGGTAAACGGGAGTTGCATAATCTCATAGTCACAGGAACATGTATAAGTCATGAAGAAAGCAATAGCAACATACTAAACGATCGGGTGCTAAGCTAATGGAATGGGTCATGTCAATCAGATCATTCAACTAATGATGTGATCTAGTTAATCAAATAACAACTCTTTGTCCATGGTTAGGAAACATAACCATCTTTGATTAACGAGCTAGTCAAGTAGAGGCATACTAGTGACACTCTGTTTGTCTATGTATTCACACATGTATTATGTTTCCGGTTAATACAATTCTAGCATGAATAATAAACATTTATCATGATATAAGGAAATAAATAATAACTTTATTATTGTCTCTAGGGCATATTTCCTTCAGTCTCCCACTTGCACTAGAGTCAATAATCTAGATTACACTGTAATGATTCTAACACCCATGGAGCCTTGGTGCTAATCATGTTTTGCTCATGGAATAGGCTTAGTCAATGGGTCTGCTACATTCAGATCCGTATGTATCTTGCAAATCTCTAAGTCTCCCACCTGGACCAGATCCCGGATGGAATTGAAGCGTCTTTTGATGTGCTTGGTTCTTTTGTGAAATCTGGATTCCTTCGCCAAGGCAATTGCACCAGTATTGTCACAAAAGATTTTCATTGGACCTGATGCACTAGGTATGACACCTAGATCGGATATGAACTCCTTCATCCAGACTCCTTTGTTTGCTGCTTCCGAAGCAGCTATGTACTCTGCTTCACATGTAGATCCCGCCACGACGCTTTGTTTAGAACTGCACCAACTGACAGCTCCACCGTTTAATGTAAACACGTATCCGGTTTGCGATTTAGAATCGTCTGGATCAGTGTCAAAGCTTGCATCAACGTAACCTTTTACAATGAGCTCTTTGTCACCTCCATATACGAGAAACATATCCTTAGTCCTTTTCAGGTACTTCAGGATGTTCTTGACCGCTGTCCACTGATCCACTCCTGGATTACTTTGGTACCTCCCTGCTAGACTTATAGCAAGGCACACATCAGGTCTGGTACAAAGGATTGCATACATGATAGAGCCTATGGCTGAAGCATAGGGAACATCTTTCATTTTCTCTCTATGTTCTGCAGTGGTCGGGCATTGAGTCTGACTCAACTTCACACCTTGCAATACAGGCAAGAACCCTTTCTTTGCTTGATCCATTTTGAACTTCTACAAAATCTTGTCAAGGTATGTGCTTTGTGAAAGTCCAATTAAGCGTCTTGATCTATCTCTATAGATCTTTATGCCTAATATGTAAGCAGCTTCATCGTGGTCTTTCATTGAAAAACTCTTATTCAAGTATCCCTTTATGCTATCCAGAAATTCTATATCATTTCCAATCAGTAATATGTCATCCACATACAATATCAGAAATGCTACAGAGCTCCCACTCACTTTCTTGTAAATACAGGCTTCTCCGAAAGTCTGTATAAAACCAAATGCTTTGATCACACTATCAAAGCGTTTATTCCAACTCCGAGAGGCTTGCACCAGTCCATAAATGGATCGCTGGAGCTTGCACACTTTATTAGCTCCCTTTGGATCGACAAAACCTTCTGGTTGCATCATATACAACTCTTCTTCCAGAAATCCATTCAGGAATGCAGTTTTGACATCCATCTGCCAAATTTCATAATCATAAAATGCGGCAATTGCTAACATGATTCGGACAGACTTAAGCATCGCTACGGGTGAGAAGGTCTCATCGTAGTCAACCCCTTGAACTTGCCGAAACCCTTTTGCGACAAGTCGAGCTTTGTAGACAATAATATTACCGTCAGCGTCAGTCTTCTTCTTGAAGATCCATTTATTCTCAATTGCTTGCCGATCATCGGGCAAGTCAACCAAAGTCCACACTTTGTTCTCATACATGGATCCCATCTCAGATTTCATGGCTTCAAGCCATTTTGCGGAATCTGGGCTCACCATCGCTTCTTCATAGTTCGTAGGTTCATCATGAACTAGCAGCATGACTTCCAGAACAGGATTACCATACCACTCTGGTGCGGATCTTAATCTGGTTGATCTACGAGGTTCAGTAGTATCTTGTCCTGAAGTTTCATGATCATTATCATTAGCTTCCTCACTAATTGGTGTAGGTGTCACAGAAACAGGTTTCTGTGATGTACTACTTTCCAATAAGGGAGCAGGTACAGTTAGCTCGTCAAGTTCTACTTTCCTCCCACTCACATCTTTCGAGAGAAACTCCTTCTCCAGAAAGTTTCCGAACTTAGCAACAAAAGTCTTGCGTTCGAGCTTATCAGGTTGAAGCTTTTTCACATAAGCATCGCAGCCCCAAACTTTAAGAAATGACAACTTTGGTTTCTTGCCAAACCATAGTTCATAAGGTGTCGTCTCAACGGATTTTGATGGTGCCCTATTTAACGTGAATGCGGCCGTCTCTAAAGCATAACCCCAAAACGATTGCGGTAAATCAGTAAGAGACATCATAGATCGCACCATATCTAGTAAAGTACGATTACGACGTTCGGACACACCATTACGCTGTGGTGTTCCGGGTGGCGTGAGTTGCGAAACTATTTCGCATTGTTTCAAATGTACACCAAACTCGTAACTCAAATATTCTCCTCCATGATCAGATCGTAGAAACCTTATTTTCTTGTTACGATGATTTTCAACTTCACTCTGAAATTCTTTGAACTTTTCAAATGTTTCAGACTTATGTTTCATTAAGTAGATATACCCATATCTGCTTAAGTCATCTGTGAAGGTGAGAAAGTAACGATATCCGCCACGAGCCTCAATATTCATCGGACCACATACATCTGTATGTATGATTTCCAACAAATCTGTTGCTCTCTCCATAGTACCGGAGAACGGTGTTTTAGTCATCTTGCCCATAAGGCACGGTTCGCAAGTACCAAGTGATTCATAATCAAGTGGTTCCAAAAGTCCATCAGTATGGAGTTTCTTCATGCGCTTTACACCGATATGACCTAAACGGCAGTGCCACAAATAAGTTGCACCATCATTATCAACTCTGCATCTTTTGGCTTCAACATTATGAATATGTGTGTCACTACTATCGAGATTCAATAAGAATAGACCACTCTTCAAGGGTGCATGACCATAAAAGATATTACTCATATAAATAGAACAACCATTATTCTCTGATTTAAATGAATAACCGTCTCGCATCAAACAAGATCCAGATATAATGTTCATGCTTAACGCTGGCACCAAATAAAAAAATTTAGGTCTAATATTAATCCCGAAGGTAGATGTAGAGGTAGTGTGCCGACCGCGATCACATCGACTTTGGAACCGTTTCCCACGCGCATCGTCACCTCATCCTTAGCCAATCTTCGCTTAATCCGTAGTCCCTGTTTCGAGTTGCGAATATTAGCAATAGAACCAGTATCAAATACCCAGGTGCTACTGCGAGCATTAGTAAGGTACACATCAATAACATGTATATCACATATACCTTTGTTCACCTTGCCAACCTTCTTATCCGCCAAATACTTGGGGGCAGTTCCGCTTCTAGTGACCAGTCTGCTTCCAGTAGAAGCACTCAGTTTCAGGCTTAGGTCCAGACTTGGGTTTCTTCTCTTGAGCAGCAACTTGCTTGCTATTCTTCTTGAAGTTCCCCTTCTTCTTCCCTTTTCCCTTTTTCTTGAAACTAGTGGTCTTGTTGACCATCAACACTTGATGCTCCTTCTTGATTTCTACCTCCGCAGCTTTCAGCATTGCGAAGAGCTCGGGAATAGTCTTATTCATCCCTTGCATATTATAGTTCATCACGAAGCTCTTGTAGCTTGGTGGCAGTGATTGGAGAATTCTGTCAATGACGCAATCATCTGGAAGATTAACTCCCATTTGAATCAAGTGATTATTATACCCGGACATTTTGAGTATATGCTCACTGACAGAACTATTCTCCTCCATCTTGCAGCTATAGAATTTATTGGAGACTTCATATCTCTCAATCCGGGCATTTGCTTGAAATATTAACTTCAACTCCTGGAACATCTCATATGCCCCATGATGTTCAAAACGTCGTTGAAGTCCCGGTTCTAAGCCGTAAAGCATGGCACATTGAACTATCGAGTAGTCATCAGCTTTGTTCTGCCAGACGTTCATAACATCTGGTGTTGCTCAGCAGCAGGCCTGGCACCCAGCGGTGCTTCCAGGACGTAATTCTTCTGTGCAGCAATGAGGATAATCCTCAAGTTACGGACCCAGTCCGTGTAATTGCTACCATCATCTTTCAACTTTGCTTTCTCAAGGAACGCATTAAAATTCAACGGAACAACAGCACGGGCCATCTATCTACAATCAAACATACATAAGCAAGATACTATTAGGTACTAAGTTCATGATAAATTTAGGTTCAATTAATCATATTACTTAAGAACTCCCACTTAGATAGACATCCCTCTAATCCTCTAAGTGATTACGTGATCCAAATCAACTAAACCATGTCCGATCATCACGTGAGATGGAGTAGTTTCATTGGTGAACATCACTATGTTGATCATATCTACTATATGATTCACGCTCGACCTTTAGGTCTCTGTGTTCCGAGGCCATATCTGTATGCTTGGCTCGTCAAGTATAACCTGAGTATTCCGCGTATGCAACTGTTTTGCACCCGTTGTATTTGAACATAGAGCCTATCACACCCGATCATCACGTGGTGTCTCAGCACGAAGAACTTTCGCAACGGTGCATACTCAGGGAGAACACTTCTTGATAATTTAGTGAGAGATCGTCTTATAATGCTACCGTCAATCAAAGCAAGATAAGATGCATAAAAGATAAACATCACATGCAATCAATATAAGTGATATGATATGGCCATCATCATCTTGTGCGTGTGATCTCCATCTCTGAAGCACCGTCATGATCACCATCGTCACCGGCATGACACCTTGATCTCCATCGTAGCATTGTTGTCGTCTCGCCAATCTTATGCTTCCATGACTATCGCTACCGCTTAGTGACAAAGTAAAGAATTACAGCGCGATTGCATTGCATACAATAAAGCGACAACCATATGGCTCCTACCAGTTGCCGATAACTCGGTTACAAAACATCATCATCTCATACAATAAAATTTAGCATCATGTCTTGACCATATCACATCACAACATGCCCTGCAAAAACAAGTTAGGCTTCCTCTACTTTGTTGTTGCAAGTTTTATGTGGCTGCTACGGGCTTAAGCAAGAACCAATCTTACCTATGCATCAAAACCACAACGATAGTTTGTCAAGTTGGTGCTGTTTTAACCTTCGCAAGGACCGGGCGTAGCCACACTCGGTTCAACTAAAGTTGGAGAAACTGTCACCCGCAAGCCACCTATGTGCAAAGCACGTCGGGAGAACCGGTCTCGCGTAAGCGTACGCGTAATGTCGGTCCAGGCCGCTTCGTACAACAATACCGCCGAACCAAAGTATGACATGCTGGTAAGCAGTATGACTTATATCGCCCACAACTCACTTGTGTTCAACTCGTGCATATAACATCAACACATAAAACCTAGGCTCGGATGCCACTGTTGGGGAACGTAGTAATTTCAAAAAAATTCCTACGCACACGCAAGATCATGGTGATGCATAGCAACGAGAGGGGAGAGTGTGATCTACGTGCCCTTGTAGATCGACAACGGAAGCGTTAACTTGGTTGATGTAGTCGTACGTCTTCATGGCCCGACCGATCAAGCACCGAAACTACGGCACCTCCGAGTTCTAGCACATGTTCAGCTCGATGACGATCCCCGGACTCCGATCCAGCAAAGTGTCGGGGAAGAGTTCCGTCAGCACGACGGCGTGGTGACGATCTTGATGTACTACCGTCGCAGGGCTTCGCCTAAGCACTGCTACAATATTATCTAGGACTATGGTGGAAGGGGGCACCGCACACGGCTAAGAATATGATCACGTGGATCAACTTGTGTCTCTAGGGGGTGCCCCTGCCTCCGTATATAAAGGCTCAAAGGGGGGGCCAACAGGAGGCGCGCCAGGAGGAGTCCTACTCCCTCTGGGAGTAGGACTTCCCGCCCCCTTTCCTAGTTGGAATAGGATTCGCGGAGGAGAGAGAGGAGGAAGGGGGGCCGGCCCCCTCTCCTTGTCCTATTCGGACCAAGGGAGGGGAGGGGCGCGCGACCCATCTTTGGCTACCTCTCCTCTCTTCCACTAAGGCCCATTAAGGCCCATATATCTCCCGGGGGGTTCCGGTAACCTCCCGGTACTCCGGTAAAATCCCGATTTCACCCGGAACACTTCCGATATCCAAACTGTTGGGGAACGTAGTAATTTCAAAATTTTCCTACGCACATGCAAGATCATGGTGATGCACAGCAACGAGAGGGGAGAGTGTTGTCTGCGTACCCACGCAGACCGACTGCGGAAGCGTTGACACAACATAGAGGAAGTAGTCGTACGTCTTCCCGATCCGACCGATCCAAGCACCGTTACTCCGGCACCTCCAAGTTCTTAGCACACGCACAGCTCGATGACGATCCCCGGGCTCCGATCCAGCAAAGCGTCGGGGAAGAGTTCCGTCAGCACGACGGCGTGGTGACGATCTTGATGTTCTACCGTCGCAGGGCTTCGCCTAAGCACCGCTACAATATGATCGAGGTGGAATATGGTGGCAGGGGGCACCGCACACGGCTAAGGAACGATCTCAAGGATCAACTTGTGTGTCTAGAGGTGCCCCCTGCCTCCGTATATAAAGGAGCCAAGGGGGAGGGTGCGGCCGGCCAGGAGGAGGGCGCAGGAGGAGTCCTACTCCTACCGGGAGTAGGACTCCCCCCCCCCCCAATCCTAGTTGGAATAGGATTCCCCGAGGGGGGAGAAAGAGAGAGGGGGCCAGCCACCTCTCCTTGTCCTAATAGGACTAGGGGAGGGGGGAGGCGCGCATCCCACCTTGGGCTGCCCCTTTCACCTTTCCACTAAAGCCCACTAAGGCCCATATAGCTCCCGGGGGGTTCCGTTAACCTCCCGGTACTCCGGTAAAATCCCGATTTCACCCGGAACACTTCCGATATCCAAACATAGGCTTCCAATATATCAATCTTTATGTCTCGACCATTTTGAGACTCCTCGTCATGTCCGTGATCACATCCGAGACTCCGAACAAACTTCGGTACATCAAAATGCATAAACTCATAATAACTGTCATCGTAACGTTAAGCGTGCAGACCCTACGGTTCGAGAACAATGCAGACATGACCGAGACACGTCTCCGGTCAATAACCAATAGCGGAACCTGGATGCTCATATTGGCTCCTACATATTCTACGAAGATCTTTATCGGTCAGACCGCATAACAACATACGTTGTTCCCTTTGTCATCGGTATGTTACTTGCCCGAGATTCGATCGTCGGTATCCAATATCTAGTTCAATCTCGTTACCGGCAAGTCTCTTTACTCGTTCTGTAATACAACATCCCCCAACTAACTCATTAGTTGCAATGCTTGCAAGGCTTATGTGATGTGCATTACCGAGAGGGCCCAGAGATACCTCTCCGACAATCGAAGTGACATACTAAACGATCGGGTGCTAAGCTAATTGAATGGGTCATGTCAATCAGATCATTCAACTAATGATGTGACCTCGTTAATCAAATAACAACTCTTTGTTCATGGTTAGGAAACATAACCATCTTTGATTAACGAGCTAGTCAAGTAGAGGCATACTAGTGACACTCTGTTTGTCTATGTATTCACACATGTATTATGTTTCCGGTTAATACAATTCTAGCATGAATAATAAACATTTATCATGATATAAGGAAATAAATAATAACTTCATTATTGCCTCTAGGGCATATTTCCTTCAGTCTTCCACTTGCACTAGAGTCAATAATCTAGATTATACTGTAATGATTCTAACACCCATGGAGTCTTGGTGCTGATCATGTTTTGCTCGTGGAAGAGGCTTAGTCAACGGGTCTGCAACATTCAGATCCGTATGTATCTTGCAAACCTCTATGTCTCCCACCTGGACTAGATCCCGGATGGAATTGAAGCGTCTCTTGATGTGCTTGGTCCTTTTGTGAAATCTGGATTCCTTTGCCAAGGCAATTGCACCAGTATTGTCACAAAAGATTTTCATTGGACCCGATGCACTAGGTATGACACCAAGATCGGATATGAACTCCTTCATCCAGACTCCTTCGTTCGCTGCTTCCGAAGCAGCTATGTACTCCGCTTCACATGTAGATCCCACTACGACGCTTTGTTTAGAACTGCACCAACTGACAGCTCCACCGTTTAATGTGAACACGTATCCGGTTTGCGATTTAGAATCGTCCGGATCAGTGTCAAAGCTTGCATCAACGTAACCTTTTACGGTGAGCTCTTTGTCACCTCCATATACGAGAAACATATCCTTAGTCCTTTTCAGGTATATCAGGATGTTCTTGACCGCTGTCAAGTGATCCACTCCTGGATTACTTTGGTACCTCCCTGCTAAACTTATAGCAAGGCACACATCAGGTCTGGTACACAGCATTGCATACATGATAGAGCCTATGGCTGCAGCATAGGGAACATCTTTCATTTTCTCTCTACCTTCTCCAGTGGTCGGGCATTGAGTCTGACTCAACTTAACACCTTGTAACCCAGGCAAGAACCCTTTCTTTGCTTGATCCATTTTGAACTTCTTCAAAATCTTGTCAAGGTATGTGCTTTGTGAAAGTCCAATTAAGTGTCTTGATCTATCTCTATAGATCTTTATGCCTAATATGTAAGCAGCTTCACCGAGGTCTTTCATTGAAAAACTCTTATTCAAGCATCCCTTTATGCTATCCAGAAATTCTATATCATTTCCAATCAGTAATATGTCATCCACATATAATATCAGAAATGCTACAGAGCTCCCACTCACTTTCTTGTAAATACAGGCTTCTCCGAAAGTCTGTATAAAACCAAATGCTTTGATCACACTATCAAAGCATTTATTCCAACTCCGAGAGGCTTGCACCAGTCCATAAATGGATCGCTGGAGCTTGCACACTTTGTTAGCTCCCTTTGGATCGACAAAACCTTCCGGTTGCATCATATACAACTCTTCTTCCAGAAATCCATTCAGGAATGCAGTTTTGACATCCATCTGCCAAATTTCATAATCATAAAATGCGGCAATTGCTAACATGATTCTGACAGACTTAAGCATCGCTACGGGTGAGAAGGTCTCATCGTAGTCAACCCCTTGAACTTGTCGAAAACCTTTTGCGACAAGTCGAGGTTTGTAGACAGTAACATTACCATCACCCTCAGTCTTCTTCTTGAAGATCCATTTATTTTCAATTGCTTGCCGATCATCGGGCAAGTCAACCAAAGTCCATACTTTGTTCTCATACATGGATACCATCTCAGATTTCATGGCTTCAAGCCATTTTGCGGAATCTGGGCTCACCATCGCTTCTTCATAGTTCGTAGGTTCATCAAGATCTAGTAGCATGATTTCCAGAATAGGATTACCGTACCACTCTGGTGTGGATCTCGCTCTGGTTGATCTAAGAGGTTCAGTAATATCTTGTCCTGAAGTTTCATGATCATCATCATTAGCTTCCTCACTAATTGGTATAGATGTCGCAGAAACAGTTTTCTGTGATGTACTATTTTCCAATAAGGGAGCAGGTACAGTTACCTCGTCAAGTTCTACTTTCCTCCCACGCACTTCTTTCGAGAGAAACTCCTTCTCTAGAAAGGATCCATTCTTAGCAACAAATATCTTGCCTTCGGATCTGTGATAGAAGGTGTACCCAACAGTCTCCTTTGGGTATCCTATGAAGACACATTTCTCCGATTTGGGTTCGAGCTTATCAGGTTGAAGCTTTTTCACATAAGCATCGCAGCTCCAAACTTTAAGAAACGACAACTTTGGTTTCTTCCCAAACCACAGTTCATAAGGCATCGTCTCAACGGATTTTGATGGTGCCCTATTTAACGTGAATGCGGCAGTCTCTAAAGCATCACCCCAAAACGATAGCGGTAAATCAGTAAGAGACATCATAGATCGCACCATATCTAATAAAGTACGATTACGACGTTCGGACACACCATTACGCTGTGGTGTTCCGGGTGGCGTGAGTTGCGAAACTATTCCACAATTTTTCAAATGTACACCAAACTCGTAACTCAAATATTCTCCTCCACGATCAGATCGTAGAAACTTTATTTTCTTGTTACGATGATTTTCAACTTCACTCTGAAATTCTTTGAACTTTTCAAATGTTTCAGACTTATGTTTCATCAAGTAGATATACCCATATCTACTTAAGTCATCTGTGAAGGTGAGAAAATAACGATATCCGCCACGAGCCTCAATATTCATCGGACCACATACATCGGTATGTATGATTTCCAACAAATCTGTTGCTCTCTCCATAGTACCGGAGAACGGTGTTTTAGTCATCTTGCCCATGAGGCACGGTTCGCAAGTACCAAGTGATTCATAATCAAGTGGTTCCAAAAGTCCATCAGTATGGAGTTTCTTCATGCGCTTTACACCGATATGACCTAAACGACAGTGCCACAAATAAGTTGCACTTTCATTATCAACTCTGCATCTTTTGGCTTCAACATTATGAATATGTGTATCACTACTATCGAGATTCATCAAAAATAGACCACTCTTCAAAGGTGCATGACCTTAAAAGATATTACTCATATAAATAGAACAACCATTATTCTCTGATTTAAATGAATAACCGTCTCGCATCAAACAAGATCCAGATATAATGTTCATGCTCAACGCTGGCACCAAATAACAATTATTTAGGTCTAATATTAATCCCGAAGGTAGATGTAGAGGTAGCGTGCCGACCGCGATCACATCGACTTTGGAACCGTTTCCCACGCGCATCGTCACCTCGTCCTTCGCCAATGTTCGCTTAATCCATAGTCCCTGTTTCGAGTTGCAAATATTAGCAACAGAACCAGTATCAAATACCCAGGTGCTACTGCGAGATCTAGTAAGGTACACATCAATAACATGTATATCACATATACCTTTGTTCACCTTGCCATCCTTCTTATCCGCCAAATACTTGGGGCAGTTCCGCTTCCAGTGACCAGTCTGCTTGCAGTAGAAGCACTCAGTTTCAGGCTTAGGTCCAGACTTGGGTTTCTTCTCCTGAGCAGCAACTTGCTTGCCGTTCTTCTTGAAGTTCCCCTTCTTCTTCCCTTTGCCCTTTTTCTTGAAACTATTGGTCTTGTTAACCATCAACACGTGATGCTCCTTCTTGATTTCTACCTCCGCAGCTTTCAGCATTGCGAAGAGCTCGGGAATAGTCTTGTTCATCCCTTGCATATTATAGTTCATCACGAAGCTCTTGTAGCTTGGTGGCAGTGATTGGAGAATTCTGTCAATGACGCAATCATCTGGAAGATTAACTCCCATCTGAATCAAGTGATTATTATACCCAGACATTTTGAGTATATGCTCACTGACAGAACTGTTCTCCTCCATCTTGCAGCTATAGAACTTATTGGAGACTTCATATCTCTCAATCCGGGCATTTGCTTGAAATATTAACTTCAACTCCTGGAACATCTCATATGCTCCATGACGTTCAAAACGCCGTTGAAGTCCCGATTCTAAGCCGTAAAGCATGGCACACTAAACTATCGAGTAGTCATCAGCTTTGCTCTGCCAGATGTTCATAACATCTGGTGTTGCTCCAGCAGCAGGCCTGGCACCCAGCGGTGCTTCCAGGACGTAATTCTTCTGAGCAGCAATGAGGATAATCCTCAAGTTACGGACCCAGTCCGTGTAATTGCTACCATCATCTTTCAACTTTGCTTTCTCAAGGAACGCATTAAAATTCAACGGAACAACAGCACGAGCCATCTATCTACAATCAACATAAACAAGCAAGATACTATCAGGTACTAAGTTCATGATAAGTTTAAGTTCAATTAATCAAATTACTTAAGAACTCCCACTTAGATAGACATCCCTCTAATCCTCTAAGTGATCACGTGATCCAAATCAACTAAACCATAACCGATGATCACGTGAGATGGAGTAGTTTTCAATGGTGAACATCGTTATGTTGATCATATCTACTATATGATTCACGCTCGACCTTTCGGTCTCCGTGTTCCGAGGCCATATCTGCATATGCTAGGCTCGTCAAGTTTAACCTGAGTATTCCGCGTGTGCAAAACTGGCTTGCGCCCGTTGTAGATGGACATAGAGCTTATCACACCCAATCATCACGTGGTGTCTGGGCACGACGAACTTTGGCAACGGTGCATACTCAGGGAGAACACTTCTTGATAATTTAGTGAGAGATCATCTTATAATGCTACCGTCAATCAAAGCAAGATAAGATGCATAAAAAGATAAACATCACATGCAATCAATATAAGTGATATGATATGGCCATCATCATCTTGTGCTTGTGATCTCCATCTCCGAAGCACCGTCATGATCACCATCGTCACCGGCGCGACACCTTGATCTCCATCGTAGCATCATTGTCGTCTCGCCAATCTTATGCTTCCACGACTATCGCTACCGCTTAGTGATAAAGTAAAGCATTACATCGCGATTGCATTGCATACAATAAAGCGACAACCATATGGCTCCTGCCAGTTGCCGGTAACTCGGTTACAAAACATGATCATCTCATACAATAAAGTTCAGCATCATGCCTTGACCATATCACATCACAACATGCCCTGCAAAAACAAGTTAGACGTCCTCTACTTTGTTGTTGCAAGTTTTACGTGGCTACTATGGGCTTAAGAAAGAACCAATCTCACTACGCATCAAAACCACAACGATAGTTTGCCATATAGACTCCGTTTTAACCTTCGCAAGGACCGGGCGTAGCCACACTCGGTTCAACTAAAGTTGGAGAGACAGTCGCCCGCAAGCCACCTATGTGCAAAGCACGTCGGGGGAACCGGTCTCGCGTAAGCGTACGCGTAATGTTGGTCCGGGTCGTCTCGTCCAACAATACCGTCAAACCAAAGTATGACATGCTGGTAGGCAGTATGACTTATATCGCCCACAACTCACTTGTGTTCTACTCGTGCATATAACATCAAACCATAAAACCTAGGCTCGGATGCCACTGTTGGGGAACGTAGTAATTTCAAAATTTTCCTACGCACATACAAGATCATGGTGACGCACAGCAACGAGAGGGGAGAGTGTTGTCTACGTACCCACGCAGACCGACTGTGGAAGCGTTGACACAACGTAGAGGAAGTAGTCGTACGTCTTCCCGATCCGACCGATCCAAGCACCGTTACTCCGGCACCTCCATGTTCTTAGCACACGTACAGCTCGATGACGATCCCCGGGCTCCGATCCAGCAAAGCATCAGGGAAGAGTTCCGTCAGCACGACGGCGTGGTGACGATCTTGATGTTCTACCGTCGTAGGGCTTCGCCTAAGCACCGCTACAATATGATCGAGGTGGAATATGGTGGCAGGGGGCACCGCACACGGCTAAGGAACGATCTCAAGGATCAACTTGTGTGTCTAGAGGTGCCCCCTGCCTCCGTATATAAAGGAGCCAAGGGGGAGGGTGCGGCCGGCCAGGATGAGGGCGCAGGAGGAGTCCTACTCCTAGCGGGAGTAGGACTCCCCCCCCCAATCCTAGTTGGAATAGGATTCCCCGAGGGGGGAGAGAGAGAGAGAGGGGGCCGGCCACCTCTCCTTGTCCTAATAGGACTAGGGGAGGGGGGAGGTGCGCAACCAACCTTGGGCTGCCCCTTTCACCTTTCCACTAAAGCCCACTAAGGCCCATATAGCTCCCGGGCGTTCCGGTAACCTCCCGGTACTCCGGTAAAATCCCGATTTCACCCGGAACACTTCCGATATCCAAACATAGGCTTCCAATATATCAATATTTATGTCTCGACCATTTCGAGACTCCTCGTCATGTCCGTGATCACATCCGGGACTCCGAACTAACTTCGGTACATCAAAATGCATAAACTCATAATAACTGTCATCGTAACGTTAAGCGTGCGGACCCTACGCTTCGAGAATAATGCAGACATGACTAAGACACATCTCCGGTCAATAACCAATAGCGGGACCTGGATGCCCATATTGGCTCCTACATATTCCACGAAGATCTTTATCGGTCAGACCGCATAACAACATACGTTGTTCCCTTTGTCATCGGTATGTTACTTGCCCGAGATTCGATCGTCGGTATCCAATATCTAGTTCAATCTCGTTACCGGCAAGTCTCTTTACTCGTTCTGTAATACATCATCCCGCAACTAACTCATTAGTTGCAATGCTTGCAAGGCTTATGTGATGTGCATTACCGAGAGGGCCCAGAGATACCTCTCCGACAATCGGAGTGACAAATCCTACTCTCGAAATACGCCAACCCAACATCTACCATTGGAGACACCTGTAGAGCTCCTTTATAATCACCCATTTATGTTGTGACGTTTGGTAGCACACAAAATGTTCCTCCGGCGAACGGGAGTTGCATAATCTCATAGTCATAGGAACATGTATAAGTCATGAAGAAAGCAATAGCAACATACTAAACGATCGGGTGCTAAGCTAATGGAATGGGTCATGTCAATCAGATCATTCAACTAATGATGTGACCTCGTTAATCAAATAACAACTCTTTGTTCATGGTTAGGAAACATAACCATCTTTGATTAATGAGCTAGTCAAGTAGAGGCATACTAGTGACACTCTGTTTGTCTATGTATTCACACATGTATTATGTTTCCGGTTAATAAAATTCTAGCATGAATAATAAACATTTATCATGATATAAGGAAATAAATAATAACTTTATTATTGCCTCTAGGGCATATTTCCTTCACAAACATAGGCTTCCAATATATCATTCTTTATGTCTCGACCATTTCGAGACTCCTCGTCATGTCCGTGATCACATCCGGGACTCTGAACAACCTTCGGTACATCAAAATGCATAAACTCATAATATAACTGTCATCGAAACCTTAAGCGTGCGGACCCTACGGGTTCGAGAACAATGTAGACATGACCGAGACACGTCTCCGGTCAATAACCAATAGCAGGACCTGGATGCCCATATTGGTTCCTACATATACTACGAAGATCTTTTATCGGTTAGACCGCATAACAACATACGTTGTTCCCTTTGTCATCGGTATGTTACTTGCCCGAGATTCGATCGTCGTTATCCAATACCTAGTTCAATCTCGTTACCGGCAAGTCTATTTACTCGTTCCGTAATACATCATCCCGCAACTAACTCATTAGTTGCAATGCTTGCAAGGCTTAAGTGATGTGCATTACCGAGAGGGCCCAGAGATACCTCTCCGACGATCGGAGTGACAAGTCGTAATCTCGAAATACGTCAATCCAATATGAACCTTTGGAGACACCTGTAGAGCACCTTTATAATCACCCAGTTACGTTGTGACGTTTGGTAGCACACATAGTGTTCGTCCGGTACATGGGAGTTACATAATCTCATAGTCATAGGAACATGTATAAGTCATGAAGAAAGAATAGCAACATACTAAACGATCGGGTGCTAAGCTAATGGAATGGGTCATGTCAATCAGATCATTCAACTAATGATGTGATCCCGTTAATCAAATGACAACTCTTTGTCCATGGTTAGGAAACATAACCATCTTTGATTAACGAGCTACTCAAGTAGAGGCATACTAGTGACACTCTGTTTGTCTATTTGTTCACACATGTATCATGTTTCCGGTTAATACAATTCTACCATGAATAATAAACTTTTATCATGATATAAGGAAATAAATAATAACTTTATTATTGCCTCTAGGGAATATTTCCTTCACACACTCTCCCCTCTCGTTGCAATGCATCACCATGATCTTGCGTGTGCGTAGGAAAATTTTGAAATTACTACGTAACCTAACAGTGGCATCCGAGCCTAGGTTTTATGTGTTGATGTTATATGCACGAGTAGAACACAAGTGAGTTGTGGGCGATATAAGTCATACTGCTTACCAGCATGTCATACTTTGGTTCGGTGGTATTGTTGGATGAAGCGGCCCAGACCGACATTACCCTTACGCTTACGCAAGACCGGTTCTCCCGACGTGCTTTGCACAAAGGTGGCTAGCGAGTGACAGTTTCTCCAACTTTAGTTGAACCGAGTGTGGCTACGCCCGGTCCTTGCGAAGGTTAAAACAGCACCAACTTGACAAACTATCGTTGTGGTTTTGATGCGTAGGTAAGATTGGTTCTTGCTTAAGCCCGTAGCAGCCACGTAAAACTTGCAACAACAAAGTAGAGGACGTCTAACTTGTTTTTGCAGGGCATGATGTGATGTGATATGGTCAAGACATGATGCTAAATTTTATTGTATGATATGATCATGTTTTGTAACCAAGTTATCGGCAACTGGCAGGAGCCATATGGTTGTCACTTTATTGTATGCAATGCAATTGCGCTGTAATGCTTTACTTTATCACTAAGCGGTAGCGATAGTCGTGGATGCATAAGATTGGCGAGAAGACAACGATGCTACGATGGTGATCAAGGTGTCGCGCCGGTGACGATGGTGATCACGACGGTGCTTCGAAGATGGAGATCACAAGCACAAGATGATGATGGCCATATCATATCACTTATATTGATTGCATGTGATGTTTATCTTTTATGCATCTTATCTTGCTTTGATTGACGGTAGCATTTTAAGATGATCTCTCACTAATTATCAAGAAGTGTTCTCCCTGAGTATGCACCGTTGCGAAAGTTCTTCGTGCTGAGACACCACGTGATGATCGGGTGTGATAGGCTCTACGTTCAAATACAACGGGTGCAAAACAGTTGCACACGCAGAATACTCAGGTTATACTTGACGAGCCAAGCATATACAGATATGGCCTCGGAACACAGAGACCGAAAGGTCGAGCGTGAATCATATAGTAGATATGATCAACATAGCGATGTTCACCAATGAAACTACTCCATCTCACGTGATGATCGGACATGGTTTAGTTGATTTGGATCACGTAATCACTTAGAGGATTAGAGGGATGTCTATCTAAGTGGGAGTTCTGAAGTAATATGATTAATTGAACTTAAATTTATCATGAACTTAGTCCTGGTAGTATTAGCATATCTATGTTGTAGATCAATAGCTCACGTTTAGCTCCCCTGTTTTATTTTTGATATGTTCCTAGAGAAAATTGTGTTGAAAGATGTTAGTAGCAATGATGCGGATTGGATCCGTGATCTGAGGTATATCCTCATTGCTGCACAGAAGAATTATGTCCTTGATGCACTGCTAGGTGACAAACCTATTGCAGGAGAAGATGCAGACGTTATGAACGTTTGGCTAGCTCAACATGATGACTACTTGATCGTTTAGTGCACCATGATTAAACGGCTTAGAATCGGGACTTCAAAGACGTTTTGAACGTCATGGACCATATGAGATGTTCTAGGAGTTGAAGTTAATACTTCAAGCAAATACCCGAGTTGAGAGATATGAAGTTTCCAACAAGTTCTATAGCTAAAAAGATGGAGGAGAATCGCTCAACTAGTGAGCATGTGCTCAGATTATCTGGGTACTACAATCGGTTGAATCAAGTGGGAGTTAATCTTCCAGATAAGATAGTGATTGACAGAATTCTCTAGTCACCGTCACCAAGTTAGTAGAACTTCGTGATGAACTATAATATGCAAGGGATAACGGAAACAACTCCCAAGCTCTTCATGATGCTGAAATCAACGAAGGTATAAATCAAGAAAACATCAAGTGTTGATGGTTGACAAGACCAGTAGTTTCAAGAAAAAGGGCAAAGGGAAGAATGGGAACTTCAAGAAGAACGGCAAGCAAGTTGCTGCTCAAGTGAAGAAGCCCAAGTCTGATCCTAAGCCTGAGACTAAGTGCTTCTACAGCAAAGGGACTGGTCACTAGAAGTGGAACTGCCCTAAGTGTTTGGCGGATAAGAAGGATGGCAAGGTAAACAAAGGTATATTGAGAAAAAATGGATCTTCAAGAACAAAGTATACTTTGGTTGACTTGCCAATGATCGGCAAGCATTGAGAAAAAATGGATCTTCAAGAAGAAGACTGACACTGACAGGTAATGTTACTGTCTACAAAGCTCGACTTGTCGCAAAAGGTTTTGCAAGTTCAAGGGATTGACTACGATGAGACCTTCTCACCTGTAGCGATGCTTAAGTCTGTCCGAATCATGTTAGCAATTGCCGCATTTTATGATTATGAAATTTGGCAAATGGATGTCAAAACTGCATTCCTGAATGGATTTCTGGAAGAAGAGTTGTATATGATGCAACCGGAAGGTTTTGTCGATCCAAAGGGAGCTAACAAAGTGTGCAAGCTCCAGCG
This sequence comes from Triticum urartu, assembly GCF_003073215.2. NCBI lineage: Eukaryota > Viridiplantae > Streptophyta > Magnoliopsida > Poales > Poaceae > Triticum > Triticum urartu. Next base: position 732,219,825 of record NC_053024.1, on the reverse strand, counting down.
ATCCATTTATGGACTGGTGCAAGCCTCTCGGAGTTGGAATACGCTTTGATAAGTTGATCAAAGCATATAGTTTTATACAGACTTGCGGTGAAGCCTGTATTTACAAGAAAGTGAGTGGGAGCACTACAGCATTTCTGATAAGTATATGTGGATGACATATTGTTGATCGGAAATAATGTAGAATTATTCTGCAAAGCATAAAGGAGTGTTTGAAAGGATTTTTTTTCAAAGAAAACCTCGGTGAAGCTGCTTACATATTGAGCATCAAGATCTATAGAGATAGATCAAGACGCTTGATAAGTTTTTTTCAATGAGTACATACCTTGACAAGATTTTGAAGTAGTTCAAAATGGAACAGTCAAAGAAAGAATTCTTGCCTGTGTTACAAGGTGTGAAATTGAGTAAGACTCAAAGCCCGACCACGGCAGAAAATAGAATGAGAATGAAAGTCATTCCCTATGCCTTGGCCATAGGTTCTATAAAGTATGCCATGCTGTGTACCAGACCTATTGTATACCCTACACTAATTTTGGCAAGGGAGTACAATAGTGATCTAGGAGTAGATCACTGGACAGCGGTCAAAATTATCCTTAGTGGAATAAGGATATGTTTCTCGATTATGGAGGTGACAAAAGGTTCGTCGTAAAAGGGTTACGTCGATACAAGTTTTGGCACTGATCCGGATGACTCTTAGTCTTCATCTGGATACATATTGAAAGTGGGAGCAATTAGCTAAAGTAGCTCCGTGCAGAGCATTGTAGACATAGAAAATTGCAAAATACTTACGGATCTGAATATGGCAGACCCGTTGACTAAACTTCTCTCACAGGCAAAACATGATCACACCTTAGTACTCTTTGGGTGTTAATCACATAGCAATGTGAACTAGATTACTGACTCTAGTAAACCCTTTGGGTGTTGGTCACATATCGATGTGAACTATGGGTGTTAACCACATAAAGATGTGAACTATTGATGTTAGATCACATGGCGATGTGAACTAGATTATTGACTCTAGTGCAAGTGGGAGACTGAAGGAAATATGCCCTAGAGGCAATAATAAAGTTATTATTTATTTCCTTATTTCATGATAAATGTTTATTATTCATGCTAGAATTGTATTAACCGGAAACATAATACATGTGTGAATACATAGACAAACAGAGTGTCACTAGTATGCCTCTACTTGACTAGCTCGTTAATCAAAGATGGTTATGTTTCCTAACCATAGACAAAGAGTTGTTATTTGATTAACGGGATCACATCATTAGGAGAATGATGTGATTGACATGACCCATTCCATTAGCTTAGCACCCGATCGTTTAGTATGTTGCTATTGCTTTCTTCATGACTTATACATGTTCTATGACTATGAGATTATGCAACTCCCGTTTGCCGGAGGAACACTTTGTGTGCTACCAAACGTCAAACGTAACTGGGGTGATTATAAAGGAGCTCTACAGGTGTCTCCAAAGGTACATGTTGGGTTGGCGTATTTCGAGATTAGGATTTGTCACTCCGATTGTCAGAGAGGTATCTCTGGGCCCTCTCGGTAATGCACATCACATAAGCCTTCCAAGCATTGCAACTAATGAGTTAGTTGCGAGATGATGTATTACGGAACGAGTAAAGAGACTTGTCGGTAACGAGATTGAACTAGGTATTGAGATACCGACGATCGAATCTCGGGCAAGTAACATACCAATGACAAAGGGAACAACGTATGTTGTTATGCGGTCTGACCAATAAAGATCTTCGTAGAATATGTAGGAGCCAATATGAGCATCCAGGTTCCGCTATTGGTTATTGATCGGAGACGTGTCTCGGTCATGTCTACATTGTTCTCGAACCCGTAGGGTCCGCACGCTTAAGGTTTCGATGACAGTTATATTATGAGTTTATGAGTTTTGATGTACCGAAGGAGTTCGGAGTCCCGGATGAGATCGGGGACATGACGAGGAGTCTCGAAATGGTCGAGACGTAAAGATCGATATATTGGACGACTATATTCGGACATCGGAAAGGTTCCAAGTGGTTCGGGTATTTTTCGGAGTACCGGGGAGTTACGGGAATACGGGATAAGAAGTATATGGGCCTTATTGGGCTTTAGGGGAGAGGGAGAGGCAGGCCGCGCCCCCCCCCCCCAAGGCCTAGTCCGAATTGAACTAGGGGGAGGGGCTGCGCCCCCTCCTTCCTTGTCTTCCCTCTTCCCCTTCCTTGTCTCCTACTCCTACTGCATGGAAGGACTCCTAGTTGGACTAGTAAAGGGGGAATCCTACTCCCGGTGGGAGTAGGATTCCCCTAGGGCGCGCCATAGAGAGGGCCGGCCCTCCCCTCCTCCACTCCTTTATATACGGGGGCAGGGGGCACCCCATAGACACACAAGTTGATCCACGTGATCATATTCTTAGCCATGTGCGGTGCCCTCTTCCACCATAATCCTCGATAATATTGTAGCAGTGCTTAGGCGAAGCCCTGCGACGGTAGTACATCAAGATCATCACCACGCCGTCGTGCTAACGGAACTCTTCCCCGACACTTTGCTGGATCGGAGTCCGGGGATCGTCATCGAGCTGAACGTGTGCTAGAACTCGGAGGTGCCGTAGTTTCGGTGCTTGATCGGTCGGGCCGTGAAGACGTACGACTACATCAACCACGTTGTGCTAACGCTTCCGCTGTCGGTCTACAAGGGTACGTAGATCACACTCTCCCCTCTCGTTGCAATGCATCACCATGATCTTGCGTGTGCGTAGGAAAATTTTGAAATTACTACGTAACCCAACAAGATGTGCCACAACAGTTTCAGATTCATATCCATGAAAAGGATCAGATTCAACCAAAGTAATTATATCAGGATCAACAGAGAATTCATAATCCTTATCAGTAACACAGATAGGTGAAGTGGCAAAAGCAGGGTCAGGTTTCATCCTAGCATTTAGAGATTGCTTATTCCATTTAGCTAATAACCTCTTAAGTTCATAACTATCTTTGCAAGCTAAAATAGCTAATGAAGCTTCATTATCAAAAACATAACCCTTAGGAATAACAGGTAAGTCTTCATCATCACTTTCATCAATATTATCAGATTCAATAATTTCTTTCTCTCTAACCCTAGCAAGTTGTTCATCGAGAAATTCACCAAGTGGCACAGTAGTGTCAAACATAGAAGCAGTTTCATCATAAGTATCATGCATAGCAGAAGTGGCATCATCCATAACATGCGACATATCAGAATCAATAGCAGAAGCAGGTTTAGGTGTCGCAAGCTTACTTAAAACAGAAGATGAATCAAGTGCAGAGCTAGATGGCAGTTCCTTACCTCCCCTTGTAGTTGAGGGATAAATCTTAGTTTTTGGATCTCTCAAGTTCTTCATAATGATAAGCAGATATAAATCCCAAGTGACTCAAAGAATAGAGCTATGCTCCCCGGCAACGGCGCCAGAAAATAGTCTTGATAACCCACAAGTATAGGGGATCGCAACAGTTTCCGAGGGTAGAGTATTCAACCCAAATTTATTGATTCGACACAAGGGGAGCCAAAGAATATTCTCAAGTATTAGCAGCTGAGTTGTCAATTCAACCACACCTGGAAACTTAATATCTACAACAAAGTGTTTGGTAGCAAAGTAATATGATAGTAGTGCAAACGGTAGCAAAAGGTAATGGTAGCAAAAGTAATGTTTTTGGTATTTTGTAGTGATTGTAACAATAGCAACGGGAAAGTAAATAAGCGAAGAACAATATATGGAAAGCTCGTAGGCAATGGATCAGTGATGGAGAATTATGCCGGATGCGGTTCATCATGTAACTGTCATAACCTAGGGTGACACAAAACTAGCTCCAATTCATCAATGTAATGTAGGCATGTATTCCGAATATAGTCATACGTGCTTATGAAAAAGAACTTGCATGGCATCTTTTGTCCTACCCTCCCATGGCAGCAGGGTCCTAACGGAAATTAAGGGATATTAAGGCCTTCTAATAGAGTACCGGACCAAAGCATTAACACATAGTGAATACATGAACTCCTCAAACTACGGTCATCACCGGTAATATCCTGATTATTGTCACTTCGGGGTTAACGGATCATCACACATAATAGGTGACTATAGACTTGCAAGATAGGATCAAGAACTCTCATATATTGATGAAAACATAATAGGTTCAGATCTGAAATCATGGCACTCGGGCCCTAGTGACAAGCATTAAGCATAGCAAAGTCATAGCAACATCAATCTCAGAACATAGTGGATACTAGGGATCAAACCCTAACAAAACTAACTCGATTACATGATAAATCTCATCCAACCCATCACCGTCCAGCAAGCCTACGATGGAATTACTCACGCATGGCGGTGAGCATCATGAAATTGGTGATGGAGGATCGTTGATGATGATGATGATGATGATGGCGACGGATTCCCCTCTCCGGAGCCCCGAAGGGACTCCAGATCAGCCCTCTCGAGAGGTTTTAGGGCTTGGCGGAGGCTCCGTATCGTAAAACGCGATGAATCCTTCTCTCTGATTTTTTTTCTCCCCGAAACCAAATATATAGAGTTGGAGTTGAGGTCGAAGGAGCTCTAGGGGGCGCGCCCTACCCCCTAGTGCGCGCCCCCACCCTCGTGGATAGGTGGTGGGCCCCCTGGTCTTTATCTTTTGCAAGGATTTTTTATTATTTCCGAATAGACGTTCCGTGAAGTTTCAGGTCATTCCGAGAACTTTTGTTTCTGCACATAAATAACACCATGGCAATTCTGCTGAAAACAGCGTCAGTCCGGGTTAGTTTCATTCAAATCATGCAAGTTAGAGTCAAAAACAAGGGCAAAAGTGTTTGGAAAAGTATATACGACGGAGACGTATCAGTCATGATGTTGAAGAAGGACGGTGGGAACACCAACTCGAAACTGACAAGACATTGCACCAAATCATTCTCTAACCTTGGTATGATTTCTGGATCATTTACCTTCTGAGAGATTGCATTGAGGAATGCACATAGCTTCACAATGGCTAATAGAACGTTTTCCGGTAGAAGCCCCTCAATGCAACCGGAAGCAGTTGCGTCATAATCACATGGCAGTCATGATACTTTAGGTTCTGGAACTTTTTCTCTACCATATTTATTATTCCCTTTATATTCGACAAGAAGCCAGACGGTACCGCTTCATACTGAGCATGCATTCAAAGAAGATTTCCTTCTCTTCTTTGGTAAGAGCGTAGTTGGCATGAACCTGATGTATGCCGTCTTTTCCGTGCATACGTTGCTGGTCCTCCCGTGCCTCTGGTGTATCTTCTGTCTTCCCATACACACCCAAGAAGCCAAGTAGGGTCACGCAAAGATTCTGCGTCACGTGCATCACGTCGATTGCAGAGCGGACCTCTAGGTCTTTCCAATAGGGCAGGTCCCAAAATATAGATTTCTTCTTCCACATGGGTGCGTGTCCATCGGCGTCATTCGGAACAGGTTGTCCGCTAGGACCCTTTCCAAAGATAACCTTCAAATCCTTGACCATATCATGTATATCAGCACCAGTACGGTGGCGAGGCTTCGTCCGGTGTTCCGCCTCACCTTTGAAATGCTTGCATTCCTTTCTTACGGGATGCGTGCTCGACAGAAATTGGCGATGTCCCAGGTACACATTCTTCTTACAATTATTCAAATATATATTGTTGGTATCATCCAAATAGTGTGTGCATGTGTGATATCCCTTGTTTGTCTGTTCTGAAAGGTTACTGAGAGCAGGCCAATTATTGATGGTCACGAAGAGCAATGCCTTTAGGTCAAATCCTTCCTGTCTATGCTCATCCCACACACGTACACCTGTTCCATTCCACAGCTGTAACAGTTCTTCAACTAATGGCCTTAGGTACACATCAATGTCGTTGCCGGGTTGCTTAGAGCCTTGTATGAGCACTGGCATCATAATGAATTTTCGCTTCATGCACAACCAAGGAGGAAGGTTATACATACATAGACTCATAGGCCAGGTGCTATGGTTGCTGCTCTGCTCCCCAAAAGGATTAATGCCATCTGCGCTTAGACCAAACCATCTGTTCCTTGTGTCACCTGCAAAGTCCTTCTTGTACTTTCTGTCAATTTTTCTCTATTGCGACCCGTCAGCGGGTACTCTCAACTTACCGTCTTTCTTACGGTCTTCTCTGCGCCATCGCATCGCCTTGGCATGCTCTTTGTTTAGGAACAAATGTTTCAACCATGGTATTATAGGAGCATACCACATCACCTTGGCAGGAATCTTCTTCCTGGGGCGCTCGCCCTCAACATCACCAGGGTCATCGCGGCTGATCTTATAGCGCAATGCACCGCATACCGGGCACTCGTTCAAATCCTTGTACTCATCGCGGTAGAGGATGCAGTCATTAGGGCATGCATGTATCTTCTGCACCTCTAACCCTAGATGGCAGACAGTCTTCTTTGCTTCGTACGTACTCTCGGGTAATTCATTGTCCTTTGGAAGCATCTTATTTAACATTATCAGCAACTTTTCAAATCCCTTGTCAGATACACCATTCTCTGCCTTCCATTGCAGCAACTCTAGTGTGGTGCCCAGTTTTTTCTTGTTAGCTTCGCAATTCAGGTAGAACAATTTCTTGTGATCCTCTAACATCCGCTGCAACTTCTTCTTCTCATTTTCAGTTGCACAGTTTCTCTTTGCATCGGCAATGACCTGACCTAGATCATCAGCGGGCTCATCTGATGCCTCTTCTTCAGCTTCTTCCCGCATTACTAGCTCAGCTTCTTCTCCCATTGTTGTACCATTGTATTCAGGAAACCCATGGCCAGGATAGTTGTCGTCGTCCTCTTCTTCTTCATTGTCTTCCATCATAACCCCTCTTTCTCCGTGCTTGGTGCAAACATTATAGTGGGGCATGAAACCAGACTTAAACATGTGCCAGTGAATGGTTTTTGACTTAGAGTAATTCCGATCATTCTTATAGCCAACACATGGATAAGACATAAAACCATCTGCACGCTTGTTCGCCTCAACCGCAAGCAGAAAAGTTTGCATGCCATTAACGAACTGGGGAGAGCATCGGTCATCGTACACCTATTGTCGGCTCATCTTCATTACACAGCACCGAATAGAACAAATTAATACAAGTTCGTACATAGAGTTCATACAACACTTACTCTCATAAAACAAACGTACAAATAACTCTCTAGCTAAAGCATTTAAATGCAACAACAAATGCGATCAAGATCGCAACTAAGGTAACAACTGATCCAACAGCATAATGATACCAAGCCTCACTATCAATGACATATTTTCTAATCTTTCTAATCTTCAAGCACATTTTCTCCATCTTGATCTTGTGATCATCGACGACATCGGCAACATGCACCTCCAATTCCATCTTCTCCCCCTCAATTCTTTTCAAATTTTATTTCAAATACTTGTTTTCTCTTTCAACTAAATTTAACCTCTCGACAATAGGGTCGGTTGGAATTTCCGATCCACATAGCTCCTATATAAAAATATCTATGTCAACTTGATGGGCATAATTTGTCATAAACATGAAATGCAACAGATAGTTATAAAAGAGAATGTACCACATCTGAATCATAACTCGGACGAGGGCCGGCGGGGACGGATCTCAAAACCATGGCACTATGTATAACAAACAACGTACGGGTAAGATAATTATACGAGTAACTATATATCTAAATCACACAAACATGATTTTTTTATATATAAAAAGATAAGAACAAGAGGCTCACCACAAGATGGTGCCGACGACGGGACGGTGCTGGCGATCGACAGTGGTTACGACGGAGACGGGAAGGCACTAAGTAAACCACACCTACATATGCAAACTAAGAGTTATTTTGACCTCAAATTGCATATAAATCAAATACTACCACATATAATTCCTCCCAAAATAAAACCCACAAATCACTGTACTTATAGAGTATTTCAAGAGCTAATCTAGCAATGAGAGATGAAAGGACAAAGTTGCTAACCTTCGTGGTCACTTGGATGGATGGGGTGCCTTCAAATTTTCACAAATTTTGGCAAAAATGGAGTGTGAGCTCGAGATGAAGAGGAAGAAAATAGAGGAGAGGGGAAAGGGGAAGATCAGAGCGCTCGGGCTCGATGAAGGGGTTTATATAGGATGACCTTTAGTACCGGTTGGTTATACGAACCGGGACTACAGGTGCATCTTTAGTCCCGGTTCATATAACGAACCGGTACTAAAGGTTCTGGTGGGGCCTCAGCCTGACACAAGCCTGCCACCACCTCATTACTATCTGTTCATGGCATGAACCGGTACTAAAGGTTCGACACGAACCGGTACTAATGATCGCCACCCGCCTAGCCGTTGGAACCGACACTAATGGTCACATTAATGCCGGTTCAGCTACAAATGGGGACTAATGTGCTTCACATTAGGTCTTTTTTCTATTATCGTATATGCATCCGAGATAGCTAGTACATATAGGTTTTCCCTTTCGCCCGTGGCCCAAGTTGATTAAGACTCTTGGATTAGGAGTTTGGGAAAGGTGCATGATGTGTATACACTATACCTTTTGATCGATCATCCTAATCAGACTCTAGCAAGCTGGCCTCGATCCGATGGTCAACTGTCCAGGTTCCTGCTACCTTAAGAATTGCATCCAGATTCTGCTCTTCTGTTGTATGCATCCGCAATAGAAATTGCCAAGAAGTGGACCAGGATAAAGGTGGTGTTGTTCTCGGACGTGGCGTGTCATGTACTCAAAGCAAGACGTACTACCTAGCCCAAGCCCGCTGTGCATGGACACCACACACGGTGCTGTACATGCACGCATGCCGCCCGCTTTACGTACCCGTGCCGGCCGGTCAGGATCTGTCGCCGTCGTCCCCAACACAGACGCCCTGCAGCCACATACAGGGGGGCGGGTACAATGGAAACGGTGCCTCAAGCACATGATATCATTTTGTTCCCTGCATACATGCATGCAAGGCGGCGTGGAGCGGCGCGCCGGAGCCTATAAGCAGCTTCCTTCCTCACCACGCCCGCCGGCCGGCCGTCTCCTGCGCAGCCGGTACTGCACGACGCACTCTCGCTTCACCGCCACTCCTCCGCAACACCATCGACCCCCCTCCCCTATAAAACCCCATGAATGCAACACATCCAGCAATCTCATCAACACACAGGGCTAGCATAGCTAGCTATAGCAGCCACGCACGCACACACTTAGTCGGCTAGCTCTGTTTGCGCACGTGGTAGCGCGATGGCGAGGGCACTGACCATGGGTGTGGTCGCCGTGCTGGTGTTCCTGTGCGCCACCGCCGTGCCGGCCGCCGCCCAGGGGAAGAAGGGGCTGCCCAAGAACTCCCGCGTGATCCACCCGAAGCAGTTCGGGAGGAGGGAACAGGTGCTCTCCTGCGACGACACCACCGACGGCAACAGCCCCTGCGTCGCCACCTGCGACAGGCGCTGCCCCAACGAGTGCGTCGTCATGTGCCCAGGCTGCAAGACATACTGCAGTAAGCAAGCATATATCCACACTGGCTTCGCCGATATTAATTGATTGAGATGCTGATATTAATTATTTAACCTCCTTTACAAGTCTGCGACTTCTACCCCGGCGTGTCCTGCGGGGACCCGCGCTTCACGGGCGCCGACGGCAACAACTTCTACTTCCACGGCAAAAAGGACCAGAGCTTCTGTGTGGTCTCCGACGCCGATCTCCACATCAACGCCCACTTCATCGGCAAGCGCAACCCCGCCATGAGCCGCGACTTCACCTGGATCCAGGCCCTCGGCATCCGCTTCGCCGACCATCGCCTCTACATGGGCGCCCAGAAGACCGTCAAGTGGGACAGCAATGTCGACCGCCTCGAGCTGTCCTTCGATGACATGCCCATTGAAATCCCCACCGCCATCGACGCCAAGTGGCAGTCCACCACCGTGCCTGGGCTGACCATCACAAGGAATGCCGCGGCCAACGGCATCAGGGTCCAGCTCAAGGGAGTTTTCGACATCTTGGCCAACGTGGTGCCCATCACACAGAAGGACTCCCGCATCCACAACTACGGTGTGACTGAAGACGACAGCCTCGCTCACTTCGACATCGGGTTCAAGTTCCACGGCCTCACCGACGACGTCCACGGCGTGCTCGGCCAGACCTACCGCGCCGACTATGTGAACAAGCTCAGCGTGAGCGCCAACATGCCAATTATGGGCGGCACAGCTAGCTACGTCACCTCCGATATCTTCTCCACCGACTGCAAGGTCGCCCGTTTTGGCCGCGCTTCAGGAATCTCCATGGTCACTGGCATCGCCACTTAAGCACCATGCCCGACGGCTCAGCTCTAAGCTAGTGTCTTAACCCGACATCCTAGAGTTAGCCGACGAATAATTAACACCTATCTGCGACAACAGGCTGCTACCACCATGATACACACGATCATGTCATCTTAATACACACACAAGCATATGGTATGTTCAATTGATTTTCAAATGAAATAAAGGAGTTCACCCAAGACTATGGTGCATTTGAAATCCTCGTTATGTTTTATTTTTAACTTTCAACCTATTCATCAACTATCACGTGGTACAAAGAACACCAAAAGTAACAAAAATTACATCCAGGTCCGTAGACTATCTAGCGACGACAACAAGCATTGAAGTGAGCCAAATGCGTGCCACCATGAATAATCAACACCTATCTGCGACAGGCTGGTGCCACCATGATACACACGATCATGTCATCTTAATACCCACATAAGCATAGTTTGTTCAATTGATTATCAAATGAAATAAACGAGATTACTGAGGACTATGTTTCAATTGAAATACTTGCTACTTTGAATATTTTACAATATATAACAAGCCTCGAGGCATGACCCGAAACATAGTGAAAAAAGAAATGCAAAAGTACCGTTGAACAATTCACACCGTAGGAGGACAAAAGGTAGTCTTTCTGGAAAAAAACATGGACAATTTGTGATCAAATAAGAAGGGATGAATATTTCTTTTGGCAGTGATTGCTATAGAGAAAAAAGTTTGCATGCTGCAGTTGTGAGATCCACACCCCCTTATAATTACTAACACTAGCTGAATGCATGTGCATTGCCACAACTCGTTGTACGGTTAGATTTACGTCATCGTGTAAGAACATGCCATGTTTTGTAACGCATTTCTACTTGATGATCATTTGATTAAATTTCACCAATATCATTAGGGTGCAATCATAATCTGTCATCCTGATGTGATATTAAGATAAAACACTTTAATAAAAATCTGACAAAAGGAAAGGACGATAACCACAATAAGTTTTTTGGACAATGAAAATAATTACATTGGGATAACATTTGGGGCCTTCCAAAAACATGAGATATGCCCATGCGTGTAGGTGGAGGGAGTAGTTTGGTATGTGTATGTTGTTGTATCGAGCTTGTTTTTTCTTTGATATCGATTTGGTATGCGCCTGATCTAGTATGGAATGCTCAATTGTTTGGGAAAGCGTGGGGGAGGGCATACCATTTATTATTTGTGTTCATTTGGTAAATTTGTTCAATTGTTTTGGTGAATGCTGGGAGGACGTACCATTTATCATTTATGCTTCATTTGATAAGTGCTCTCGGTTGTTTGGAATGCTCAATTAGTTTGATAAGTGTGGATAAGACATACCATTTAATATTTATGCATATTTGATTAACGCATTTAGTTTTCTAAGTGAGGGGCAGGTGACGACATACCAAATAATGGATTACGTGTCTCTAGTTGATCCAGAAAAAGGATTGAAACTGTAAAATAACAGCCGTGTTATAGTTTTGGATGAAAAAAAGTCCATCCCAGATCCCGCAAAACGGTGTCTTCCCAAGAAAAGCTATGCAGCTCTCCCTAAAAATAGCATGCATACTCTACATATCCAGTTTTGGAGGCAATTTTTAAAGTGACCAGGAAACGAGAAAAGCGGTTGGCAGGAGGAAACTTTTAGCTCCGCGCCTTCAATCCTAACCACAGCCACCATGATTCTAGGTCGATTCCGGTCATTCCAACCGCCGCTGGCAAGAGAAATGAACAGGGCTGACCTAGTCGTCGTGCTTCTTGCTAGGCACCCAGTCCTCGGCGTCGGGAACGAGGGGCGGGCCGGGGTCAGGCTCCTCGATGCCGGCTCCGGAGAAGAAGTTGTTTCCCTGCTCGCTGACATAGCTGTTGCTGCTGTGGCTGGGAGTGCCGGCGTCACCATAGGCGTCCTCTTCCTCCTCAAGCCCCTCGAACTCCTCCCTTCTCCTGGACGCGACCGTGCTGCTCCTGCCTCTTGAGACGGCCACCACGTACCCCTCATCCAACTCCTCGACGATCTCATGGCCAGCGGCGAAGCCGCGGGCAGGCCAGCGGCATGGAGGAAGAGCGCGGGAAGGGCCTCGCTGGCGAGGGTTTCGCCGACGGCGGATGGGCCGGGGGCCGGGTCCATGGCCATGGAGGGGAGTGCGACTAGTGGGGGGGGGGGGGGGGGGGGGGGGGGGGGGGGGGGGGGGGGGGGGGGGGGGGGGGGGGGGGGGGGGGGGACCCAATTGCAATTTTGTTTTTTGTTTTGAGGGTGGTTTGTGCTATGACCCTGTTATATAAAGTTAACTACTTATGAGTTGGCTCCCCATTTGGCCTAAGACGGTTTTTACGAGATCAGTTCAGCCGAAGCACACATCATACCGTAAAAAATGTTTCGCTGTATTACCCTAAAACGATTTTGCAGTATGACCTTTTACGGGATCTGCTAGATAGAGATGTTCTAACATGGTAGGGGGCTGAATGATGCATCATCATTCACGAAGTCTCATTTAACACTAGAGATGTCGCGTGCAACAACAGAAGTGCCACATCAGGAGATGAAACCTGTAGATTAGTCGACGTTAGTGTGGACTCTTTGGCGCACATGTGGTCCCGGAGTCCTGTGCCGTCGCACGCACAAAAAGCTAGCTGCAGGCCGTCCAAGCACGCAGCACGCGTTTGAAGCGATTCCCAGCCGCTTTACGTACGTGTGCCTGTCAGGTCAGGATAGGTCGCTCCGTCCCAACGCAGGCAATCAGGCATCTGAGCATTTCTCGGATCGTATGCAGGATATCATTTTGTCCCATGCAGATGCTTCCTTTCAAGAGTCAACACGACGCACGCCGGCCGGGCGCCTCCTGCGCCTGCGCAGCCGGCGGTGGCATGCACGCACGCACCACGCTAGCTGTCGTCCCTTGGCCGCCACGTACTTCAACGACTCTCCCCTCCACTCTCTTCATGCACCGTTGCCCGCCCCGCCCTATAAATTTCCATGCCACACAACCATCAACCCCATCGCACCCAACCCAGACCTAGCTACCACACTTGATCCTCCACACTGCTAGCTGAACGAAGCTAGCAATGGCGAGGGCATCGTCGTCGCTGTCCATGGGTGTGGTCGCCGCGGCGGCAGTGCTGGTGGTCCTGTGCAACGCCGTGCCGGCCGCCGCTCAGGGGAAGAAGGGCCCTCCGCCTCCTAAGCTACCGTCCAACTTCAAGACGATCCACCCGGGACGGTTCGGGAAGAGGGACCAGGTGCTCACCTGCGACGACCAACAGGACAAGAAGAACCCCTGCGTCGCCACCTGCGACAAGGTCCGCTGCCCCCACGAGTGCATCGTCATGTGCCCAGGCTGCAAGACCTACTGCAGTAAGCCTACCTATACTAGCATATATACTAGTACATACTTCCAATATATCATTGTTAGTAGATCCTAGCTATATGCTGTGCCGATCCAGATCAACTAAGAATGAGGTGCCTAAAGTAATTGACATTGTTTTCAAGTGTGCGACTTCTACCCCGGGGTGTCCTGCGGTGACCCGCGCTTCACTGGCGCCGACGGCAACAACTTCTACTTCCATGGCAAGAAGGACCAGAGCTTCTGCGTCGTCTCCGACGCCGACCTCCACATCAATGCCCACTTCATCGGCAAGCGTAACCCCACCATGAGCCGCGACTTCACCTGGATCCAGGCCCTTGGCATCCGCTTCGCCGACCACCGCCTTTACATGGCCACCCAGAAGACCGTCGAGTGGGACAGCGACGTCGACCGCCTTGAGCTGACCTTTGACGGCATGCCCATCGACATCCCTACCGAGAACGATGCGGAGTGGCAGTCCACCATCGTGCCCACCTTGACCGTCACCAGGACCTCCGCGACCAACGGCGTCAGGGTCCAGCTCAAGGGGGTGTTTGATATCTTGGCCAATGTGGTGCCCATCACGGAGAAGGACTCCCGCATCCACAACTACGGTGTGACAGAGGAAGACAGCCTCGCACACTTCGACATTGGCTTCAAGTTCCACGCCCTCACCGACGATGTCCACGGAGTGCTCGGCCAGACCTACCGCACGGACTACGTCAACAAGCTCAGCGTGAGCGCTAACATGCCCATCATGGGCGGCGCCGCCAGCTACGTCTCCTCTGACCTCTTCTCCACCGACTGCAAGGTTGCCAGGTTCGGGCGTGACCATGGCGGGATCTCCATGGTCACCACCAAGGCCAATTAAACACCGTGCGTCGGGGGCGAACTCTCGAGTCATTTGAGACTAAGCCCAGGAATAAGCAAAGATGATTTATGATATACGGATGCCACCAAAGACACACATGATCATGTCACTCGGATACGCACATAAACATGATTGTGAAATTGATACTGCAAATGATGAAATGAAATAAATTTATTACCGAAGAATATGTAGCATTTGAAGTCTTTTATAAGTTGAATCTTTTTGTTACTCTGTACAATATATAATATGCAGCTCTGACTAATGACTAAAAACATAGTGAAAGGAAAATGTAGACGTACTTGTTGAACAACTTGACACCATTTCCTCAAACACACAAAAACAGCAATTAAACAACATTGGTAGAGAAAAAAATAGACACGTTGAAGAAAAGATAAGCCAATTCATGATAAACAAAATTGTTTTGCAGAATACGTTATGTGGCCCAAATGTGAAATCCACAAATCCATGTGACTAACACGTGTCACGTAGGCAGATGTTATATGTCGTTCAACAGATGGCATGTCCAGACCTCCGTGAACTCAGAGGTGGACGTACAAAAATGTTAAACCTAGGAGAATTTTTTTGTGGCCGAAAAGTTACAAACCTAATCCGCCACTAACCATCAATTACTACATTTCAGTTGTGGGCCCGGTAATTACCGAACCATAAGAACCACACGAATTTTCAATATAGAGGACGTGACACATTTGTTTTTTTTAACACAGTCAAAGACGCTTGCATACACGCTGATAGGAGTTAGGGTCCTACCCGGCCTAGGGCGTAGCTTGTAGGGGAAAGAGGGAGGAGGGCGAGGGCTGGAGCGCGGCGGCCGGCAGCGAGGCACCGCCCTTGCGGCAAGTGCGGCCGGCGGCGAGGCCCCGTCCTTGCGGCAAGTGCGGCGGTGGCAGAGACAGGAGGCGGCTAGGGTTTAAGGGTTCCGGCTCCTCTGGGAGCCGGGCAATAGAATTGTCTTATTGCTTAAATCTGAAAATAGTCTTACAACTTTATATAACCATGACTTGAAATAAAACTAAGATAACTTGTGGGCTAAGCTTGCCCGGTGGGCCTCCTACGGGCATAAGTCTTCCTGGTCATAACATCTCTCCCCGCCTGCGCAAACAGCTCGTCCTCGAGCTAGAAGTCTGGGTAGTGTTGGCGGAACTCCTCGTGCCGCTCCCAAGTAGCGTCCTCCGCTGAAAGTCCAGCCCACTGAATCAACACGTACCAGGAGCCACGACGTAGCTGGGCCTTCAATGCCTTTTCCGGTTCAGGAAGAAGCCGCCCGTCGGCAGTTGGTGGCAGCGCAGGAGGAACCGCGGGTGGCTCTCCACGGAAAGGTTTGAGCAGCCCCACATGGAAGACATCGTGGATGCGCGCACCTGCCGGAAGCTGAAGGCGGTAAGCCACCTTCCCGATGCGCTCCAGGACAGCAAAAGGCCCGGAATAGCGAGGCCCCAACTTCCGCTTCGCGCGTGGGTCCAGTGACTACGTAGAGCGATGAAGAAGACGCAGCCACACCCAGCCGCCCACCGCGAACTCCGCCTCGCGATGGTTGCCATCATAGTAGTGTTTGGCCAACTGCTGGGCCTGAAGGAGGCATTGCCGGACTTCTGCCAGCATCTCGTCATGGTTCCGCAGAAGAGCACCGGCCGCCTCGGTCCGCGCCATGGCCGAATCAACAGGGAGGATTGGCGGTGGCGGTCGGCCGTAAACCACCTCAAAAGGCGTGGCACGGAGGGCGGAGTGATAAGAGGTGTTGCAGGAGTACTTCGTCCACGAGAGCCAGTCCACCCATGCGCGAGGGCGATCACCTGTGACACAACGTAAATACATGGCAATCACCTTGTTAACGACCTCGGACTGGCCGTCCGTCTGAGGATGGAAGGCCGTGCTCAGGCGGAGCTTAACACCCACTAGCCGGAAGAGGTCGCGCCACACGTGCCCCGTGAACACGGGGTCCCGATCACTGACGATCTAAGAGGGAAACCCGTGGAGACGGACAATACCGTCGAAGAAGGGCCGAGCGACGGACGCCGCCGTGTAGGCATGACTGAGCGCGATGAAGTGAGCATACTTGGAGAAGCAATTGACCACCGTGAGGATGACAGACTTTGCCGCCCACCTTGGGAAGGCCCTCGATGAAGTCCATGGAAATGTTTGCCCAGACCTGAGACGGCACCTCCAAAGGCTGGAGCAAACCAGCCGGCCTCAGAGTCTCCGTCTTGTAACGTTGGCACGTCACACAAGACCGCACCCAGTCACGGACCAGGGCACTGAAGGAAATATGCCCTAGAGGCAATAATAAAGTTATTTATTTCCTTATATCATGATAAATGTTTATTATTCATGCTAGAATTGTATTAACCGGAAACATGATACATGTGTGAATACATAGACAAACAGAGTGTCACTAGTATGCCTCTACTTGACTAGCTCTTTTATCAAAGATGGTTATGTTTCCTAGCCATAGACATGAGTTGGCATTTGATTAACGGGATCACATCATTAGGAGAATGATATGATTGATTTGACCCATTTCGTTAGCTTAGCACTTGATCGTTTAGTATGTTGTTATTGCTTTCTTCATGACTTATACATGTTCCTATGACTATGAGATTATGCAACTCCAGTTTACCGGAGGAACACTTTGTGTGCTACCAAACATCATAACGTAACTGGGTGATTATAAAGGTGCTCTACAGGTGTCTCCGAAGGTACTTGTTGAGTTGGCATATTTTGAGATTAGGATTTGTCACTCCGATTATCGGAGAGGTATCTCTGGGCCCACTCGGTAATGCACATCACT
The DNA here is from genome assembly GCF_003073215.2 of Triticum urartu. Lineage (NCBI taxonomy): Eukaryota > Viridiplantae > Streptophyta > Magnoliopsida > Poales > Poaceae > Triticum > Triticum urartu. The sequence goes on along the minus strand of NC_053024.1, from coordinate 732,202,508 downwards.
ATAAGCCTTGCAAGCAATGTAACTAATGAGTTAGTTGCGGGATGATGTATTACGGAACGAGTAAAGACACTTGCCAGTAATGAGATTGAACTAGGTATTGAGATTAGGGATGGCAATGGGGATAATGCCCTATGGGGATACCTAGAACATCCCCATCCCCATCTATTTCCTATCATCCCATCCCCATCCCCGTTTACATGACTGGGGATGAAATTTCCCCATACCCATGCCGCACCGGGGAACGGGGCCCCATTAGGGTCCCCATCCCCATAAACAAATACTCATATACATAATATGACACCCTATAATCAACATACATACATGGTGCTGTCCTTGTCCTGCTAATGCCTATCTAGGTTGTATTGACTTCTTCGTCATGGTGGCAGCTGAGGTGATGATGTGAGATAGGTTTAAGGTTTTTTTAGAGCTTTTTTGTTTTCGCAAGTTTGCTTGTGAATATTTGAAGGTTGACCGTAGTATCACAGTTACTAACCGGGTCCCCGATGGCTATTGGGTCTGGGGAATAGGATATCGTCCCGATACCCGTTGTACCCTATGGGGAATAAAATAGTTTGGTAAATATCCCCATGGGGATGTTTTTCGCCCATCCCCACCCCCTAATAGATGAAATCCCCACGGGTTTGGCGGGTATGGGGCCCCGTTGCCATCCCTAATTGAGATACCGACGATCGAATCTCGGACAAGTAACATACCGATGACAAAGGGAACAACGTATGTTGTTATGCGGTTTGACCGATAAAGATATTAATAGAATATATGGGAGCCAATATGAGCATCCAGGTTCCGCTATTGGTTATTGACCGGAGATGTGTCTTGGTCATGTCTACAAAGTTCTCAAACCCGTAGGGTCTGCACGCTTCAAGTTCGGTGACGATCGGTATTATGAGTTCTGTGTTTTGATGTACCGAAGGTAGTTCGGAGTCCCGGATGTGATCACTGACATGACAAGGAGTCTCGAAATGGTCAAGACGTAAAGATCGATATATTGGACGACTATGTTCGGACACCGGAAAGGTTCCGGAAGGTTTCGGACATATATCGGAGTACCGGGGGTTACCGGAACAACCCCCCCCCCCCCCCGGCGGGGGCTTAATGGGCCTACATGGGCCTTAGTGGAAATAGAGGGCAGCAAGGGGAGTGTGGGGTGCGCCCCCCAAGGCCCAAACCGAATTGGTTTAGGGCAAGGTGGGCCGGCCCCCTCTTTCCTTCTCCTCCTCTCCCTTTCCTTCCCCCTCTCCTACTCCTACTAGGAATAGGAGTCCTACTCCTAGTGGGAGTAGGACTCCCCCTTGGCACGCCTCTCCCTGGCCGGCCGCCTCCTCCCCCTTGATCCTTTATATACGAGGGAAGGGGGCACCCCATAGACACAACAATTGATCATTGATCTATTAGCCGTGTGCGGTGCCTCCCTCCACTATAATCCACCTCGATCATATCGTAGCGGTGCTTAGGCGAAGCCCTGCGTCGGTAGCATCATCATCACCGTCACCACGCCGTCGTGCTGACGAAACTCTCCTGTGAAGCTTTGCTGGATCGGAGCTCGCGGGACGTCATCGAGTTGAACGTGTGCAGAACTCGAAGGTGCCGTGCGTTCGGTACTTGGATCGGTCAGATCGTGAAGACGTACGACTACATCAACTGCGTTGTGCTAATGCTTCCGTTGTCAGTCTACGAGGGTACGTGGACACACTCTCCACTCTCGTTACTATACATCACCATGATCCTATGTGTGCGTAGGAAAATTTTGAAATTACTACGTTCCCCAACAGTGGCATCCGAGCCAGGTTATTGCGTAGATATTATATGCACGAGTAGAACACAAGTGAGTTGTGGGCGATACAGGTCATACTGATTACCAGCATGTCATACTTTGGTTCGGCGGTATTGCTGGATGAAGCAGCCCAGACCGACATTACGCGTACGCTTACACGAGACTGGTTCTACCGACGTGCTTTGCACACAGGTGGCTGGCGGGTGTCAGTTTCTCCAACTTTAGTTGAACCGAGTGTGGCTACGCCCGGTCCTTGAGAAGGTTAAAACAACACTAACTTGACGAACTATCGTTGTGGTTTTGATGCGTAGGTAAAAACGGTTCTTGCTAAGCCCGTAGCAGCCACGTAAAACTTGCAACAACAAAGTAGAGGACGTCTAACTAGTTTTTGCAGGGCATGTTGTTATGTGATATGGTCAAGACATGATGCTACATTTTGTTGTATGAGATGGTCGTGTTTTGTAACCGAGTTATCGGCAACTGGCAGGAGCCATATGGTTGTTGCTTTATTGTATGCAATGCAATCGCCCTGTAATTGCTTTACTTTATCACTAAGCAGTAGCGATAGTCGTAGAAGCAATAGTTTGCGAGACGACAACGATGCTATGATGGAGATCAAGGTGTCGTGCCGGTGACAATGGTGATCATGACGGTGCTTCAAAGATGGAGATCACAAAGTGTTCTCCCTGAGTATGCACCGCTGCCAAAGTTCGTCGTGCCGAGACACCACATGATGATCGGGTGTGATAATCTCTACGTTCATCTACAACGGGTGCAAGCCAGTTTTGCACACGCAAAATACTCGGATTAAACTTGACGAGCCTAGCATATGCAAATATGGCCTCGAAACACTGAGACCGAAAGGTCGAGCGTGAATCATTTAGTAGATATGATCAACATAGTGATGTTCACCATTGAAAACTACTCCATTTCACGTGATGATCGGTTATGGTTTAGTTGATATGGATCACGTGATCACTTAGATGATTAGAGGGATGTCTATCTAAGTGGGGGTTCTTAAGTAATATGATTAATTAAACTTAAATTTATCATGAACTTAGTACCTGATAGTATTTTGCTTGTCTATGTTAATTGTAGATAGATGGCCCGTGCTGTTGTTCCGTTGAATTTTAATGCGTTCCTTGAGAAAGCAAAGTTGAAAGATGATGGTAGCAATTATACGAACTAGGTTCGTAACTTGAGGATTATCCTCATTGCTGTACAGAAGAATTACGTCCTGGCAGCACCGCTAGGTGTACCACCCGCGCCGGCAACTGCAGACATTGTGAATGCCTGGCAGTCGCGTGTTGATGACTACTCGATAGTTCAGTGTGCCATGCTTTACGGCTTAGAACCGGGACTTCAACGACGTTTTGAACTTCATGGAGCATATGAGATGTTCCAAGAGTTGAAGTTAATATTTCAAGCAAATGCCTGGATTGAGAGATATGAAGTCTCCAATAAATTCTACAACTGCAAGATGGAGGAGAATAGTTTTGTCAGTGAGCATATACTCAGAATGTCTGGGTACTGCAATCACTTGATTCAACTGGGAGTTAATCTTCCGGATGATAGTGTTATTGACAGAATTCTCCAATCACTGCCACCAAGCTACAAGAGCTTCATGATGAATTATAATATGCAAGGGATGGATAAGATAATTTCCGAGCTCTTCGCAATGCTAAAGGCTGCGGAGGTAGAAATCAAAAAGGAGCATCAAGTGTTGATGGTTAAACAAAACCACCAGTTTCAAGAAAAAGGGTAAAGGGAAGAAGAAGGGGAACTACAAGAAGAACAGCAAGCAAGTTGCTGCTCAAGAGAAGAAACCCAAATCTGGACCTAAACCTGAGACAGAGTGCTTCTACTGCAAAGAGACTGGTCACTGGAAGCGGAACTGCCCCAAGTATTTGGCGGATAACAAGGATGACAAGGTGAACAAAGGTATATGTGATATACATGTTATTGATGTGTACCTTACCAAAGCTCGCAGTAGCACCTGGGTATTTGATACTGGTTTTGTTGCTAATATTTGCAACTCGAAACAGGGACTATAGATTAAGCGAAGACTGGCTAAGGACGAGGTGACGATGCACGTCGGAAATGGTTCCAAAGTCGATGTGATCGCCGTCGGCACGCTACCTCTACATCTACCTTCGGGATTAGTTTTAGACCTAACTAATTGTTATTTGGTGCAAGCGTTAAGCATGAAAATTTATATCTGGATCTTGTTTGATGCCAGATGGTTATTCATTTAAATCTGAGAATAATGGTTGTTCTATTTATATGAGTAATATCTTTTATGGTCATGCACCCTTTAAGAGTGGTCTATTTTTGTTGAATCTCGATAGTAGTGATACACATATTCAAAATGTTGAAGCCAAAAGATGCAGAGTTGATAATGGTAGTGCAACTTATTTGTGGCACTGCCATTTGGGTCATATTGGTATAAAGCGCATGAAGAAACTCCATACTGATAGACTTTTGGAATCACATGATTATGAATCACTTGGTACTTGCGAACCATGTCTTATGGGCAAGATGACTAAAACGCTGTTCTCCGGAACTATGAAGCGAGCAACAGATTTGTTGAAAATCATACATACTGATGTATGTGGTCCGATGAATATTGAGGCTCGCGGGGGGTATCGTTATTTTCTCACCTTTACAGATGATTTGAGAAGATATGGGTATATCTACTTAATGAAACATAAGTCTGAAACATTTGAAAAGTTCAAAGAATTTCAAAGTGAAGTGGAAAATCATCGTAACAAGAAAATAAAAGTTTCTACGATCTGATCGTGGAGGAGAATATCTGAGTTATGAGTTTGGTCTACATTTGAAACAATGCGGAATAGTTTCGCAACTCACGCCACCCGGAACACCACAGTGTAATGGTGTGTCCGAATGTCGTAATCGTACTTTACTAGATATGGTGCGATCTATGATGTCTCTTACTGATTTACCGCTGTCGTTTTTGGGTTATGCTTTAGAGACGGCTGCATTCACGTTAAATAGGGCACCATCAAAATCCGTTGAGACAACACCTTATGAACTATGGTTTGGCAAGAAACCAAAGTTGTCGTTTCTTAAAGTTTGGGGCTGCGATGCTTATGTGAAAAAGCTTCAACCTGATAAGCTCGAACGCAAATCGGAGAAATGTATCTTCATAGGATACCCAAAAGAGACAGTTGGGTACACCTTCTATCACAGATCCGAAGGCAAGACTTTTGTTGCTAAGAATGGATTCTTTCTAGAGAAGGAGTTTCTCTCGAAAGAAGTGAGTGGGAGGAAAGTAGACCTTGATGAGGTAATTGTACCTGCTCCCTCATTGGAGAGTAGTTCATCACAAAAACCGGTTTTTGTGACACCTACACCAATTAGTGAGGAAGCTAATGATAATGATCATGAAACTTCATATCAAGTTACTACCAAACCTCATAGGTCAACCAGAGTAAGATCCACACCAGAGTGGTACGGTAATCCTATTCTGGAGGTCATGTTACTAGACCATGACGAACCTACGAACTATGAGGAAGTGATGATGACCCCAGATTCCGCGAAATGGCTTGAGGCCATGAAATCTGAGATGGGATCCATGTATGAGAACAAAGTGTGGACTTTGGTTGACTTTCCCGATGATCGGCAAGCCATAGAGAATAAATGGATTTTCAAGAAGACAGACGTTGATGGCAATCTTACTGTCTACAAAGCTCGACTTTTTGCAAAAGGTTTTCGACAAGCTCAAGGAGTTGACTATGATGAGACCTTCTCACCCGTAGCGATGCTTAAGTCTGTCCAAATCATGTTAGCTATTGCCGCATTTTATAATTATGAAATTTGGCAAATGGGTGTAAAGACTGCATTCCTGAAATTTTATAATTATGAAATTTTATAATTATGAAAGATGTTCTCTATGCTTCAGCCATAGGCTCTATCATTTCTGCAATGTTGTGTACCAAGCCTGATGTGTGCCTTGCTATTAGTTTAGCAGGGAGGTACCAAAGTAATCTAGGAGTGGATCACTGGACAGCGGTCAAGAACATCCTGAAATACCTGAAAAGGACTAAGGATATGTTTCTCATTTATGGAGGTGACAAAGAGCTCATTGTAAATGGTTGCGTTGATGCAAGCTTTGACACTGATTCGGACGATTGTAAATCACAAAACGGATACGTGTTTATATTAAACGGTGGAGCTGTCAGTTGGAGCAGTTCTAAATAGAGTGTCGTGGCGGGATCTACATGTGAAGCGGAGTACATTGCGGCTTCGGAAGCAGCGAATGAAGGAGTCTGGATGAATGAGTTCATATCCGATCTAGGTGTCATACCTAGTGCATCGGGTCCAATGAAAATCTTCTATGACAATGCTGGTGCATTTGCCTTGGCAAAGGAATCCAGATTTCACAAGAGAACCAAGCACATCAAGAGACGCTTCAACTCCATCCGGGGTCAAGTCCAGGTGGGAGACATAGAGATTTGCAAGATACATACGGATCTGAATGTTGCAGACCCGTTGACTAAGCCTGTTCCATGAGCAAAACATGATCAACACCAAGGCTCCATGGGTGTTAGAATCATTACTGTGTAATCTAGATTATTGACTCTAGTACAAGTGGGAGACTGTAGGAAATATGCCCTAGATGCAATAATAAATTTATTATTTATTTCCTTATATCATGATAAATGTTTATTATTCATGCTAGAATTGTATTAACCGAAAACATGATACATGTGTGAATACATAGACAAACAGAGTGTCACTAGTATGTCTCTACTCGACTAGCTCGTTTATCAAAGATGGTTATGTTTCCTAGCCATAGACATGAGTTGTTATTTGATTAACATGATCACATCATTAGGAGAATGAAATGATTGATTTGACCCATTCCATTAGCTTAGCACTAATATGTTGCTATTGCTTTCTTCATGACTTATACATGTTCCTATGACTATGAGATTATGCAACTCCCGTTTACCGGAGGAACACTTTGTGTGCTACCAAACGTCACAACGTAACTGGGTGATTATAAAGGTGCTCTACAGGTGTCTCCGAAGGTACTTGTTGAGTGGGCGTATTTCGAGATTAGGATTTGTCAGTCCAATTGTCGGAGAGGTATCTTTGGGCCCACTCGGTAATGCACATCACTATAAGCCTTGCAAGCATTGTAACTAATGAGTTAGTTGCGGGATGATGTATTACGGAACGAGTAAAGAGACTTGCCGGTAACGAGATTGAACTAGGTATTGAGATACCGACGATCGAATCTCGGGCAAGTAACATACCGATGACAAAGGGAACAACGTATGTTGTTATGCGGTTTGACCAATAAAGATCTTCGTAGAATATGTGGGAGCCAATATGAGCATCCAGGTTCAGCTATTGGTTATTGACCGGATACGTGTCTCGGTCATGTCTACATAGTTGTCAAACCCGTAGGGTCCGCACGCTTAAAGTTCGATGACGATCGGTATTATGAGTTTTGTGTTTTGATGTACCGAAGGTAGTTCGGAGTCCCGGATGTGATCACGGACATGATGAGGAGTCTCAAAATGGTCGAGACGTAAATATCGATATATTGAACTACTATATTCGGACACCGTAAAGGTTCCGGAAGGTTTCGGACATATATCGGAGTACCGGGGGTTACCGGAACAACCCCCCCCCCTGGCGGGGGCTTAATGGGCCTACATGGGCCTTAGTGGAAATAGAGGGCAGCAAGGGGAGGGCCGGGCATGCCCCCCAAGGCCCAAACCAAATTGGTTTAGGGCAAGGGGGGCCGGGCCCCTCTTTCCTTCTCCTCTCCCTTTCCTTCCCCCTCTCCTACTCCTACTAGGAATAGGAGGAGTCCTACTCCTAGTGGGAGTAGGACTCCCCCTTGGCGCGCCTCTCCCTGGCCGGCCGCCTCCTCCCCCTTGATCCTTTATATACGGGGGCAGGGGGCACCCCATAGACACAACAATTGAGCATTGATCTCTTAGCCGTTTGCAGTGCCCCCTCCACCATAATCCACCTCGATCATATCATAGCGGTGCTTAGGCGAAGCCCTGCGTCGGTAGCATCATCATCACCATCACCACGCCGTCGTGCTGACGAAACTCTCCTGTGAAGCTTTGCTGGATCGGAGCTCACGGGACGTCATCGAGTTGAACGTGTGCAGAACTCGGAGGTGTCGTGCGTTCGGTACTTGGATCGGTCGGATCGTGAAGACGTACGACTACATCAACCGCGTTGTGCTAACGCTTTCATTTTCGGTCTACGAGGGTACGTGGACACACTATCCCCTCTCATTGCTATGTATTACCATGATCTTGTGTGTCCGTAGGAAAATTTTGAAATTACTATGTTCCCCAACAGGCACGATCACCTGGAATGTAGAAGTCGGCACGAAGACGATGGAGCGTTTTTTGCACACCCTCATGGCCCACCGAGTGGGCGAGCAGCAGCATCTGATGACGGAGATCGTTGTGCGCGGGAACGCAGACCCGACGCCCATGGAGGAGCAATGTTGGTGCTGCTGAAGGAGGAGCGCGTCTGGCACATCCGCAGTCGCCCAACTGATGTCGGTGAAGAGGGCGAAGGAGGGCCCCGAGAGGATGCACAATGTCGCCCCCTCAGAAGTACCGACGACGGTGTCGGCGTCACATCGAGACAGGGCGTCGGCGACAGTGTTAAGGCGGCCCGAACGATACTCAACAGTGAAGTCGAAACCGAAGAGCTTACTGATCCACTGGTGCTGCGGCACGGTCGAGAGCCTATGATCCAGCATGAACTTGAGGCTGTAGTGGTCCGTACGGATCCGGAAAGTCCAACCCCAAAGATAGGGCCGCCAGTGACACACCGCTTGTTGTTGGAAATATGCCCTAGAGGAAATAATAAATTGATTATTATTATATTTCCTTGTTCATGATAATCGTTTATTATCCATGCTAGAATTGTATTGATAGGAAACTCAGATACATGTGTGGATACATAGACAACACCATGTCCCTAGTAAGCCTCTAGTTGACTAGCTCGTTGATCAATAGATGGTTACGGTTTCCTGACCATGGACATTGGATGTCGTTGATAACGGGATCACATCATTAGGAGAATGATGTGATGGACAAGACCCAATCCTAAGCATAGCACTAGATCGTGTAGTTCGTATGCTAAAGCTTTTCTAATGTCAAGTATCATTTCCTTAGACCATGAGATTGTGCAACTCCCGGATACCATAGGAGTGCTTTGGGTGTGCCAAACGTCACAACGTAACTGGGTGGCTATAAAGGTACACTACAGGTATCTCCGAAAGTGTCTGTTGGGTTGGCAAGAATCGAGACTGGGATTTGTCACTCCGTGTAAACGGAGAGGTATCTCTGGGCCCACTCGGTAGGACATCATCATAATGTGCACAATGTGATCAAGGAGTTTATCACGGGATGATGTGTTACGGAACGAGTAAATAGACTTGCCGGTAACAAGATTGAACAAGGTATCGGGATACCGACGATCGAATCTCGGGCAAGTATCGTACCGCTAGACAAAGGGAATTGTATATGGGATTGATTAAGTCCTTGACATCGTGGTTCATCCGATGAGATCATCATGGAACATGTGGGAGCCAACATGGGTATCTAGATCCCGCTGTTGGTTATTGACCGGAGAGTCATCTCGGTCATGTCTGCATGTCTCCCGAACCCGTAGGGTCTACACACTTAAGGTTCGGTGACGCTAGGGTTATAGAGATATTAGTATGCGGTAACCCGAAAGTTGTTCGGAGTCCCGGATGAGATCCCGGACGTCATGAGGAGTTCCGGAATGGTCCGGGGGTAAAGAATTATATATAGGAAGTGCTATTTCGGCCATCGGGACAAGTTTCGGGGTCACCGGTATTGTACCGGGACCACCGGAAGGGTCTCGGGGGTCCACCGGGTGGGGCCACCTGCCCCGGGGGGCCACATGGGCTGTAGGGGGTGCGCCTTGGTCTATATGGGCCAAGGGCACCAGCCCCAAGAGGCCCATGCGCCAAGAGAAGATGAAAAGGAAGAGTCCTAAAGGGGGAAGGCACCTCCGAGGTGCCTTGGGGAGGAAGGACTCCTCCCTGGCCGCACCCTTCCTTGGAGGAAGGGCCAAGGCTGCGCCCCCCCTCTCCCTTGGCCCTATATATAGTGGGGGGAAGGGAGGGCAGCACAAAATCTGAGCCCTGGCGCCTCCCTCTCCCTCCCATGACACATCTCCCTCCTCCCGCAGCGCTTGGCGAAGCCCTGTTGGAATCCCGCTACTTCACCACCATGCCATCGTGCTGCTGGATCTCCATCAACCTCTCCTCCCCCCTTGCTGGATCAAGAAGGAGGAGACGTCGCTGCTCCGTACGTGTGTTGAACGCGGAGGTGCCGTCCGTTCGGCGCTAGGATCATCGGTGATTTGGATCACGACGAATACGACTCCATCAACCCCGTTCTCTTGAATGCTTCCGCGCGCGATCTACAAGGGTATGTAGATCCACTCCTCCCTCGTTGCTAGATGACTCCATAGATAGATCTTGGTGACACGTAGGAAAATTTTGAATTTATGCTACGTTCCCCAACAGTGGTATCAGAGCTAGGTCTATGCGTAGTTACTATGCACGAGTAGAACACAAAGTAGTTGTGGGCGTCGATATTGTCAATTATCTTGCCGTTACTAGTCTTATCTTGATTCGGCGGCATCGTGGGATGAAGCGGCCCGGACCGACTTTACACGTACTCTTACGTGAGACTGGTTCCACCGACAAACATGCACTAGTTGCATAAGGTGGCTGGCAGGTGTCTGTCTCTCCCACTTTAGTCGGATCGGATTCGATGAAAAGGGTCCTTATGAAGGGTAAATAGCAATTGGCATATCACGTTGTGGTTTTTGCGTAGGTAAGAAACGTTCTTGCTAGAAACCCATAGCAGCCACGTAAAACTTGCAAACAACAATTAGAGGACGTCTAACTTGTTTTTGCAGGGTATGCTATGTGATGTGATATGGCCAAAAGGATGTGATGAATGATATATGTGATGTATGAGATTGATCATGTTCTTGTAATAGGAATCACGACTAGCATGTCGATGAATATGACAACCGGCAGGAGCCATAGGAGTTGTCTTTATTTATTTATGACCTGCATGTCAACATAAACGTCATGTAATTACTTTACTTTATTGCTAACCGTTAGCTGTAGTAGTAGAAGTAATAGATGACGTGACAACTTCAAGAAGACACGATGATGGAGATCATGATGATGGAGATCATGGTGTCATGCCGGTGACGATGATGATCATGGAGCCCCGAAGATGGAGATCAAAAGGAGCAAAGTGATATTGGCCATATCATGTCACTATTTGATTGCATGTGATGTTTATCATGTTTATACATCTTATTTGCTTAGAACGACGGTAGTAAATAAGATGATCCCTCATTAAAATTTCAAGAAAGTGTTCCCCCTAACTGTGCACCGTTGCGACAGTTCCTTGTTTCAATGCACCACGTGATGATTGGGTGTTTGATTCAGACGTTCACATACAACGGGTGTAAGCCAGATTTACACACGCGAAACACTTAGGTTGACTTGACGAGCCTAGCATGTGTACAGACATGGCCTCGGAACACAGAAGACCGAAAGGTCGAGCATGAGTCGTATAGAAGATACGATCAACATGAAGATGTTCACCGACGTTGACTAGTCCGTCTCACGTGATGATCGGACACGGCCTAGTTGACTCGGATCATGTAATCACTTAGATGACTAGAGGGATGTCTATCTAAGTGGGAGTTCATAAGATGAACTTAATTATCCTGAACATAGTCAAAAAGGATTTTGCAAATTATGTCGTAGCTCACGCTATAGTTCTACTGTTTAGATATGTTCCTAGAGGAAAATTTAGTTGAAAGTTGATAGTAGCAATTATGCGGACTGGGTCCGTAAACTGAGGATTGTCCTCATTGCTTCATAGAAGGCTTATGTCCTTAATGCACCGCTCAGTGTGCTAAACCTCGAACGTTGTCTGTGGATGTTGCGAACATCTGACATACACGTTTTGATGACTATGTGATAGTTCAGTTAAACGGTTTAGAGTTGAGGCACCAAAGACGTTTTTGAAACGTCGCAAAACATATGAGATGTTTTGAGGGCTGAAATTGGGATTTCAGGCTCGTGCCCACGTCAAGAGGTATAAGACCTCCGGCGATTTTCTTAGCCTGCAAACTAAGGGAGAAAAGCTCAATTGTTGAGCTTGTGCTCAGATTGTCTGAGTACAACAATCATTTGAATCAAGTGGGAGTTAATCTTCCAGATGAGATATTGATGTTTCTCCGAAGTCATTACCACCAAGCTGCTAGAGCTTCGTGATGAACTATAATATATCGGGGACATATATGATGATCCTTGAGATATTCGCGATGTTTGACACCACAAAAGTAGAAATCAAGAAGGAGCATCAATTGTTGATGGTTGGTGAAACCACTAGTTTCAAGAAGGGCAAGGGCAAGAAGGGATACTTCATGAAACGGCAATTCAGCTGCTGCTCTAGTGAAGAGACCCAAGGTTGAACCCAAACCTGAGACTAAGTGTTTCTGTAATAAGGGGAGCAGCCACCGGAGCAGAATTACCCTAGATACTTGGTAGATTAGAAGGCTGGCAAGGTCGATAGAAGTATATTGGATATACGTTGTGTTAATGTGTACTTTACTAGTACTCCTAGTAGCACCATGGTATTAGATACCGGTTCGGTTGCTAAGTGTTAGTAACTCGAAACAAAAGGCTACGGAATAAACGGAGACTAGCTAAAGGTGAGATGACGATATGTGTTGGAAGTATTTCCAAGGTTGATCAAATATCGTACGCTCCCTCTACCATCGAGATTGGTGTTTGCGTTGAGCGTAGACATGATTGGATTATGTCTATCGCAATACGGTTATTCATTTAAGGAGAATAATGGTTACTCTGTTTATTTGAATAATACCTTCAATGGTCTTGCACCTAAAATAAATGGTTTATTGAATCTCGATCGTAGTGATACACATATTCATGCCAAAAGATATAAGATAGTAATGATAGTACCACCTACTTGTGGCACTGCCACGTAAGTCATATCGGTATAAAACGCATGAAGAAGCTCCATGTTGATGGATCTTTGGGCTCACTCGTTTTTGAAAAGTTTGAGACATGCGAACCATGTCTATTGGTGTATATGCATGAAGAAACTCCATGCAAATGGACCGTTTGGACTCACTTGATTTTGAATCACTTGAGACATGCAAATCATACCACATGGGCAAGATGACTGAAAGCCTCAGTTTCAGTAAAATGGAACTAGAAAGCAACTTGTTGGAAGTAATACATTTTGATGTGTGCAATCCAATGAGTGCTGAGGCATGTAGTGGATATCGTTATGTTCTTACTTCACAGATGATTTGAGTAGATGTTGAGTATATTTACTTGATGAATCACGAGTCTGAATTATTGAAAGGTTCAAGTAATTTCAGAGTGAAGTTGAACATCGTCGTGACAAGAGGATAAAATGTCTATGATATGATCGTAGAGATGAATATCTGAATTACGAGTTTGGCACAGAATTAAGACATTGTGGAAATTGTTTCACAACTGATACAGCCTGGAACACCATAGTGTGATGGTGTGTCCGAACATCATAACTGCACCCTATTGGATATGATGCATACCATGATGTCTCTTATCGAATTACCATGATAGTTTATGGGTTAGGCATTAGAGACAACCGCATTCACTTTAAATAGGGCACCACGTAATTCCGATGAGGTGACACCGTATGAACTATGGTTTAGAGAAACCTAAGCTGTCATTTCTTAAAAGTTTGGGGCTGCGACGCTTATGTGAAAAAGTTTCAAGCTGATAAGCTCGAACCCAAAGCGGATAAATGCATCTTCATAGGACACCCAAAACAGTTGGGTATACCTCCTGTCTCAGATTCGAAAGCAATAAGGGATTGTTTCTAGAATCGGGTCCTTTCTCGAGGAAAAGTTTCTCTCGAAAGAATTGAGTGGGAGGATGGTGGAGACTTGATGAGGTTATTGAACCGTCTCTTCAACTAGTGTGTGGCAGGGCACAGGAAGTTGTTCATGTGGCACCTACACCAATTGAAGTGGAAGCTTATGATAGTGATCATGAAACTTCAGATCAAGTCACTACCAAACCTCGTGGGATGAAAAGGATGCGTACTTCTTCAGAATAGTACGTAATCCTATCTTGGAAGTCATGTTGGTAGACAACAATGAACCTACGAGCTATGGAGAAGCGATGGTGGGCCCGGATTCCGATAAATGGCTCGAGGCCATACAATCTGAGAGAGGATCCATGTATGAAAATAAAGTGTAGACTTTGGCAGAACGGCTCGATGGTCGTAAGGCTATTGAGTACAGATGGATTTTAAAAGGAAGATGGACAATGATGGTAAGTATCACCATTAAGAAAGCTCGAATTGTCGTTAAGATGTTTTCCGACAAGTTCAAGGAGTTGACTACGATGAGACTTTCTCACTCGTAGCGATGCTAAGAATCTGTTGAAATTATATTAGCAACTACTGCATTATTTATGAAATCTTGCAGATAGGATGTCAAAACATTGTTTCCTCGACGTTTTTCTTGAGGAAAGGTTGTATGTGATACAACCGGAAGGTTTTGTCAATACTGAAAGATGCTGATAACTATGCAAAGCTCCAGCAATCCTTCTAAGGTCTGGAGTAAGCATCTCGGAGTTGGAATGTATGCTTTGATGAGATGATCAAAGATTTTGGGTTTATACAAAGTTTATGAGAAACTTGTATTTCCAAAGAAGTGAGTGGGAGCACTATAGAATTTCTGATGAGTATATGTTGTTGACATATTGTTGATCAGAAATGACGTAGAATTTCTGGAAAGCATATATGATTATTGGAAAGTGTTTTTTCAATGGAAAGCCTGGATTAAGCTACTTGAACATTGAGCATCAAGATCTATAAGGATAGATCAAAACGTTTAATGGTACTTTCAAATGAGCACATACCTTGATATGATCTTGAAGGTGTTCAAGATGGATCAGTCAAAGAAGGAGTTCTTGCCTGAGTTGTAAGGTATGAAGTTAAGACTTAAAGCTCGACCACGGCAGAATAGAGAGAAAGGACGAAGGTCGTCCCCTATGCTTAAGACATAGGCTCTACAGTATGCTATGCTGTGTACCGCACCTGAAGTGTGCCTTTCCATGAGTCAGTCAAGGGGTACAAGAGTGATCCAAAAATGGATCACAGGACAGTGGTCAAAGTTATCCTTAGTAACTAGTGGACTAAGGAATTTTCTCGATTATGGAGGTGGTAAAAGAGTTCGACGTAAAGAGTTACGACGATGCAAGCTTAACACCTATCCGGATAGCTCTGAGTAGAGATACCGGATACGTATAATGGAGCAACAATTTAGAATAACTCCAAGTAGAACAGTTATTTTAAATGGCTCCAAATAGAGCGTGGTAGCTGCATCTAGAAGATGACATAAAGATTTGTAAAGCACACACGGATCTGAAAGGTTCAAACCCGTTGACTAAAACCTCTCTCACAAGCAATATGATCAAACCCAGAACTCATTGAGTGTTAATCACATAGTGATGTGAACTAGATTATTGACTCTAGTAAACTCTTTGGATGTTGGTTACGTGGCGATGTGACCTGTGAGTGTTAATCACATGGCGATGTGAACTAGATTATTGACTCTAGTGCAAGTGGGAGACTGTTGGAAATATGCCCTAGAGGCAATAATAAATTAGTTATTATTATATTTCCTTGTTCATGATAATCGTTTATTATCCATGCTATAATTGTATTGATAGGAAACTCAGATACATGTGTGGATACATAGACAACACCATGTCCCTAGTAAGCCTCTAGTTGACTAGCTCGTTGATCAATAGATGGTTACGGTTTCCTGACCATGGACATTAGATGTCGTTGATAACGGGATCACATCATTAGGAGAATGATGTGATGGACAAGACCCAATCCTAAGCCTAGCACAAAGATCGTGTAGTTCGTATGCTAAAGCTTTTCTAATGTCAAGTATCATTTCCTTAGACCATGAGATTGTGCAACTCCCGGATACCGTAGGAGTGCTTTGGGTGTGCCAAACGTCACAACGTAACTGGGTGGCTATAAAGGTACATTACAGGTATCTCCGAAAGTGTCTGTTGGGTTGGCATGAATCGAGACTGGGATTTGTCACTCCGTGTAAACAGAGAGGTATCTCTGGGCCCACTCGGTAGGACATCATCATAATGTGCACAATGTGATCAAGGAGTTGAATCACGGGATGATGTGTTACGGAACGAGTAAAGAGACTTGCCGGTAACGAGATTGAACAAGGTATCGGGATACCGACGATTGAATCTCGGGCAAGTATCGTACCGCTAGACAAAGGGAATTGTATACGGGATTGATTAAGTCCTTGACATCGTGGTTCATCCGATGAGATCATCGTGGAACATGTGGGAGCCAACATGGGTATCCAGATCCTGCTGTTGGTTATTGACCGGAGAGTCATCTCGGTCATGTCTGCATGTCTCCCGAACCCGTAGGGTCTACACAACTTAAGGTTCGGTGACGCTAGGGTTATAGAGATATTAGTATGCGGTAACCCGAAAGTTGTTCGGAGTCCCGGATGAGATCCCGGACGACACGAGGAGTTCCGGAATGGTCCGGAGGTAAAGAATTATATATAGGAAGTGCTATTTCGGCCATCGGGACAAGTTTCGGGGTCACCGGTATTGTACCGGGACCACCGGAAGGGTCTCGGGGGTCCACCGGGTGGGGCCACCTGCCCCGGGGGGCCACATGGGCTGTAGGGGGTGCGCCTTGGTCTATATGGGCCAAGGGCACCAGCCCCAAGAGGCCCATGCGCCAAGAGAAGATGAAAAGGAAGAGTCCTAAAGGGGGAAGGCACCTCCAAGGTGCCTTGGGGAGGAAGGACTCCTCCCTGGCCGCACCCTTCCTTGGAGGAAGGGCCAAGGCTGCGCCCCCCCTCTCCCTTGGCCCTATATATAGTGGGGGGAAGGGAGGGCAGCACAAAATCTGAGCCCTGGCGCCTCCCTCTCCCTCCCATGACACATCTCCCTCCTCCCGCAGCGCTTGGCGAAGCCCTGTTGGAATCCCGCTACTTCACCACCATGCCATCGTGCTGCTGGATCTCCATCAACCTCTCCTCCCCCCTTGCTGGATCAAGAAGGAGGAGACGTCGATGCTCCGTACGTGTGTTGAACGCGGAGGTGCCGTCCGTTCGGCGCTAGGATCATCGGTGATTTGGATCACGACGAGTATGACTCCATCAACCCCGTTCCCTTGAACGCTTCCGCGCGCGATCTACAAGGGTATGTAGATCCACTCCTCCCTCGTTGCTAGATGACTCCATAGATAGATCTTGGTGACACATAGGAAAATTTTGAATTTATGCTACGTTCCCCAACACTTGTACCAAGCCAATGAGCTCACGCTCATAGGCCGCTAACTTAAGATGGTGTGCGGCAAAGGGCCTGCTGAAGAAGGCGAGGGGTCCATCACCCTTATGAAGGACCGCACCGAACCCCGCACCGGAGGCGTCGCAGTCGACGGTGAACGGGTGATCGAAGTCAGGCATATGCAGGACAGGACCCGTCATGAGGGCCCCCTTGAGGGCCTCGAATGCTGTGGTTGCCTCCTCATCCCAGGAAAAGGCGTCGCGATGGAGCAGGCGTGTGAGCTGGGCCGCGATGAGGCCGAACTCCCGGATAAATTTCCGGTAGTACCCCGCAAGGCCCAGAAATCCGCAAAGAGCCCGCAGAGACTGCGGGACCGGCCAGGCGGCGACGGCTGCCACCTTGTCAGCATCCATGGCCACCCCCTCGGCCGAGATGACATGGCCAAGGTAGGCGACGGGAGCCATCCCGAACGAGCACTTCGAGCGCTTAAGATGAAGATGGTGCGCCCGAATCTCGTTGAAGATGATGGCGACGTGCTGGAGGTGCTCCGCCCATGAAGCGTTGTAGATAAGAATGTCATCAAAGAAAACGAGAACAAACCGACATAAGTAGGGCCGCAGGGCGTCGTTCATCAGAGCCTGGAAGGCCGCCGGGGCGTTGGAGAGGCCAAAGGGCATCACCAAGAACTCGAAGTGGCCGTGATGAGTCCAAAACACCGTGTTGGCGATATCGTCCGGGTGCATGCGCACCTGGTGGTACCCTGACCGAAGATCGAGCTTGGTGAAGAAGCGCGCCCCATATAGTTCATCCAGGAGCTCATCGACCACCGGAATAGGAAACTTGTCCTTAAGTGTAAGAGCATTAAGGGTGCGGTAGTCGATGCAGAAACGCCATGTGCTGTCCGACTTACGAACGAGGAGGACCGGCGCGGTGAACGGTGATGTGCAGATCCGCATGATGCCCGCGGCGAGCATGAGCGCGCATTGCCGCTCCAACTCGTCCTTCTACAGCTAAGGATACCGGTAGGGTCGTACTGCCACCGGTGGCGAGCCTAGCAGAAGATGAATACGGTGGTCGTAGACCCGGGCCGGTGGAAGACCATGCGGCTTCTTGAAGAGGTCACGGTGCTACTACAGGAGATGGTCCAACAGAGGATGCTCAGCCTCGGTGGTGGTCGCGGCCAGCTGGAGCTGGGGCGTCGCCAGGGAGCCCCCAATGCCCTCCCACCGGACGCGGCGGCCGACACGCCAGAAGGTCATCGTCAGGGCGTCGAAGTCCCAAAGGATGGGACCGAGAGTCCTCAAGAAGTCGACGCTGAGGATGAAGTCGAAGCAGCCCAAGTCAATGCTGGCGCACGTGATGGTGAAGTGCTTCTCGCCGATAGTGATGGGCACGTCACGTGCGAGCCCATGGCAGCGGAGCCGGTCGCCGTTAGCCACGGTGACCCGAAGTTGCTCCCCGCCTGTCGGCTGGAGCGCTAAGCGCCGCATGGTGGCCTCAGGCAGGAAGTTATGCATGGAGCCGGTATCCATGAGGGCCACCAGGCATTCACCATGAATGTCGGCCAGCGCATGAAGCGAGACGACGAGGGTCGTCGCCGGAGCGGGCGGGGGCGTAGGCTCCGCGGCGGCGGGTTCGCCGAGTCCGTCGATGGGTGTGTCCTCCTCGGTAGCGTCGACCATGTCCAAGTAGAAGAGGCGCAGGCAGGCATGGCCCTGTGCATAGTGCGCATCACTGTTAAAGCAAAGCCCCAGGCGCCGGCGCTCGATCTACTCTGCCTGAGAGAGACGCCAAAAAGGCCGCGTCGTGGCCGGGGCGGCAGCCGACGATGTGGTCGGAGGCGCAGGTGCTGTCGGGGGCGGTCGGGGGGGTGTCGGCCCCCTCGAGTCGATGGCGTCGACGGCAAAGCTTGGACGCGACGCTCGAAGGCCCGAGCATAGTACATGGCCGCCTGGAGGTCTTGGGGCCCCTTCAGCTCGACGTCCACGCGGATGTGGTCTGGAAGGCCGCCGACAAAGAGCTCGGCCCGCTATAGGGCCGTCACGCCCGGCGGTGGAAGCTAGACCGGCGCGGGAGGCACGGTTGGCGCGGCTGGGGCCGGCGCAGGCCACTGCGGCGCTGGGCCGGACGCGGGTGGCGCCACGAGAGCCGGCGCAGCCCACTGCGGCCAGGACGGCGCTGGGGCAGGCAGCGGCTGGAGCGACGGATGGGCCCCGGAGATCGCCGCGGGTACTGAGTACCAGGGCAGGGCCGGCGGTCCGGAGGAGATGGTTGGCGGTGGAGGCGGCGGTGGCCCGTACGGGCTGGCCACGAACAACTAGATGCCCCGGACCGCGACGACCAAGTCGTTGAGGACGCCGGTCATTGCCCCCGGAGAGTAGATGAGCGGCGCGGTGGAGGGTGATGGCAGCAGACCCGTGGAGGGGGGCGGCAACTGGCCGGTCGATGCGCCAGCGGTGGAACCCATCGGCGCCGAGGGAAGGGCCAGCGGTGCCGTGGAGAGGATCGGTGATGGCGCGGCAAAGGTGGTGGCGGTGGATAGCGGCGGACTTGGTGGTGGTGATGACATGGTCGAAACCAAGCTAGCTGATACCAAGGTGATAGGGGTTATGGTTCTACCCTGCCTAGGGCGTAGCTTGTAGGGGAAAGAGGGAGGAGGGTGAGGGCTGGAGCGTGGCGGCCGGCGGCGAGGCGCCGTCCTTGCGGCAAGTGCGGAGACAAGAGGCGGCTAGGGTTTAGGGGTTCCGGCTCCTCTGAGAGCCGGGCAATAGAATTGTCTTATTGCTTAAATCTGAAAATAGTCTTACAACTTATTTATATAACCATGACGTGAAATAAAACTAAGATAACTTGTGGGCTAAGCTTGCCCGGTAGGCCTCCTACGGGCATAAGTCTACCCCGGTCATAACACATGCACATACGCTCACTCCTATGAATACATACACATCCTACCCTAATGAGCACATCTAAAACAACTATGGTGGTGGTGCATCCGCTTGTTCTTTTTTGTGACAATAGAATCTAGCCCAAACACGGGATTGTTCCACATAGTGTGGGTCTTTTTGGCGCACAAGAGGTCCAAGAAGTCTACATGCGTATCTAGGTCCACTCAATTGATATCAAATATATATCCAAAATGTGCAAAAGCCATCAAACACACACCAAAAAGCGTGTTTTCGGGTGGGGTTTTCCTGAAGCACTGATAACTTCGACCCAATTGTGATGGTTTTTTGCAATTTACTTTATATATCATCATTCCTATTTGTAGAAGTTACGCTGTAATTTCTTGGATCTTGGGTCCAAGGTATTGTACATCTAATGGTTACTAGTATGAAAAAAGGTTACATATGTGTCTAACAATGCATCCATGCGTATCTAGCTAAGGGGATTTGGTTTGTTACAAGGTCAACTATATTTTTGTAGTTCGTAATGTATCTTTTGGAAATGAAAAATAGTTATGTAGTTTATTTGTAGATCCACTATTGTATATATAATTAAGAACAAGTGCTAACTATTACTATCTATGTCCCTAAATGTAAGACATTTTTGCAGTTCAATTACTTCTTATATTTAGGAACATAGGAAGTACTAAATTATACAGCGCTGGAGACAATATTAAAACATCTTATACACAATGATTTATCAATTATATGTACACATGCAAATGTGCGATAACTAATTTAGAAGTCTCGATAAATTTAGGGAGTGGCTTGTTTAAGTTGGCGAGAGACGGCTTATTTTACAGGTACATATGCAAATGTGCGATAACTAATTTAGAAGTCTCGACAAATTTAGGGAGTGGCTTGTTTAAGTTGGGGAGAGAAGTCTCGACAAATCTAATCAGAGTATGTTATTTCGGCATGTCATTCAGCCTTGGCCCTTTAAGGTTGTCTACGGTCATACCCACCGTCCACCAAATACTATGAATGACGTGCACCAAGGTAGATAGGCACGGGGTAAGTTTCTCTGTAGGTCGAGCTACATGGAACCTCTTATTTTCAGCCCTCCAACATTGTTTTGAGATCCGTACTCTCCAGCTAACTTACAACAAGAAGATTTCTCTTTTTCGTTTCTCTCAAATGAAATAACATATAGACTTCAAACTTTCCAGATCAAACAAACTTTACAACTTCAATGTGTGAAAAAACTTTCAGATTTTTTGGACCGACATAAATATACAAAATGAGAATTTTCTTAATTAAAAAAATAATTTTTAGCATTTAAAATGCATGAAAAAATCTGAAAGTTTTTTCCCACATAGTAATTAGAATGTTTTGTTGTCCTGCGAAGTTTGAAGTTTATACGTTGTTTCGTTTGAGAGAAACAAAAATGACAAATGTTTCTGCACGGATCCTGATGCAAAAATGAATGGCTAAGATAAGGGGTACCATATAGCTCGAGCTACACAAAACCACACTCCACGGGTGGATTTGGAGATTGCAGAAAGGCTACTCCTTGGTCCTTGCACACAAAAAATCATGACAGAGCAGCATTGCGATCATCATTGGGAAGTCGAAGACCGTGTTGATCGCCTTCAGCAACTTCTGGGTAGTCGGATCCATCATCCATGAATGTGGAACTTATCAAACGCTTCTATGGATCTCCACCACAAAAGGTTCTCGTGCTGCTGATTACCCACTCTGCAAAGGGAGACAAAGACGACTACCACATGACAAGTGGGAGGTGCCTTCGTGAAGGGGAAGGGGAGTTGTGGACTAGCACTGGCGGATACCTTATCAAAGGTAACCACATAAAGTTAATTTCTATTGGAGATCTTGCCACAAAAGGAAGAAGAGAAACAACAGCTAGGAGGATCCACGAGGCATAGTAGGGATAGGCCTAAAAGAAGGCCACCACCCACGTCAACAACACGAGATTGTCTCTCATATTGAAATTTTATCAGTTTTGCTAAAGCACATTTAGATGTGCAATAAGTATTGCACATCTAAGTCCTATGTCATTGATCTTATGTTGAGATTCGTGTGGATATTTTTTTTTTCTTTTTTCTTTTTCTCTTTATGCTTGATTCACTCACTTAGATGTGCAATAACTAGAGCACATCTAGATGTCCCCTAGACACATCCAAATTTTATTTCGCCGTCTTTTCCATTAGAAAGCACAAACCCACGTTTCTGAGCCCGAAGGCTCCCTACATCTCCGGTGAAGCCAGTACTTACTTCCCGAAATTTCTAGAGATTGATTCTTCAATCGAAATCATGACAAAAATTGGGGGGATCTGAACTAGAAGACGGAAAGGGTTGTGATGACATACCTTATTCAAGGGTTCGCTTGTGTCCGAACCGCCGGAGCTAAATAGGCGAGATTTGAGTACCGGCAGTCGTCCGAATAATCCGCCATGTGGAAGCCTACGGAGGAGCAGCTGGTGCTCCACCTCCACAGCAGGACAGATAGCCGACGACCGCTGTAGTGCGCGACCGCCGATCTTCCACGCTAGAGATCTAATCGCTGCCGTCGTCGAGAGGCGTTGCTGCGCTTGTTCCCGTTATGCCTCCAACAACATCGCTAGGGCACGAGCCTTTGGGGATAAATAAATAAATAAATTGTGGGGTGGATATAAATAAATAAATAATTTAGCCTTTTAACACATTTTCCGTGACAGATCCAGGCCGAGCCATATGGACTTGCACGGCCCGGTATGCCCGAAGACCTGGCTCGGGATCGGCCCGGGCAGCGCTATGTCTCACATACAGCAAGATGGCGAAACCTATTTGGTGCCCGTTAATGTGTATATTGCAAACGGGCGTGTGCAGCACCTCCCAGCTAGACCGGCCCATTTCTATGCCTTTATTTTCTAGTTTCTAGAAATGTAAAAAAGGTGCCGTAGCTGGGGTTCAAACTTGTGATCCTTCATTCTGAGGGCTACACCCTAATCATCAGGCCGTCGCCCCGAATTTAGAACGATACTCCGCTTTTTTCTTTTCTATTTCTTTATCAAGTTCGGATCCTTTTTTTTCTTATCCTTTTTTGTTTTTATCAATGCGTGGTTTTTTTACAATTCATGAACCTTTTTTCTAAATCGATGAAAATTTTAAATTAGAAGATTTCTTTCCAAATTTGATGAACATTTTCTAAATTATATGAAGTTTTTTTAAAATTAGATGATATTTTTTAAACTTCGATGAATTATTCTTCAAAATCAATGGTTTTTTTTATAAATTCGTGAACTTTTTTAAAAAACTGATGAACTTTCTTGAAGTCGTGAATTTTTCTAAAATCATGAACTTTTTTTTTCAAAAAATTGATAAAACAATTTCCAAAACCGATGATTTTTTTAGAATTCAATGAACTTTTTTTCGAAGCCACCAAACATTTTTTCGAACTTGACGAATTTTTCCTAATTCGATGAACTTTTAATTTTTTAAAAAAAATTGATGAACTTATCTGAAAATCCATGAAGTTGTTTTTGAATTTATGTTTTCTTTTTTTAGAAAATTTATATTGGGTATATGTAACATTCTACTAAGCGAAAAGGTTAACTAGCACTGCTTTCTTCTACTCCTTCCGTTCCTAAATATAAGTCGTTCTAAATATTTCATTACAAACTACATAGGGTCTATATAGAAATGTTTTAGAATGTAGATTCACTCATTTTGCTTCGTATGTAGTCCATAGTGTAATCTCTAAAAAAGACTTATATTGGATCGGAGGGAGTAGTAGAAAACAAAGTTACTTTGGTCTGGTGGTTAGGGCGGTGGGCTGGCAACATTGCGATCCCAACGATCTCCCTGTATCAAACAGTATTGATTTCATTTTTTCTGCTTCACGTTCCATTCGTGCACGTTGTTTGGCCGCCCACTCGCGTCCTCTTTGAGCGGTAGGAGCACGAACAAGCGCGTGCAATGCCGTATAGGTGCTCCCCAGCAAGACCCAGCTTGCTCTCGCATCACGCGCTTCCATAAATGGGTCGGCCCACGCGCACGGAGGTAAGAGCCTTAGTTTTTTTCGCCATTTTGTTTTCGTTTTTGCTTTTTGGTCATAGTTTCAAACATTTTCAATAAATATATTAAAAAAAAAGTACACAAAAACGTTTGAATAAATGTTAACCAATCGTTTAAAAAAGTGTTAAATGTGTGTAAAAAATGTTTATCATGTATACGAAAAGAATAGATTATGTATTTGAAAAATGTTAATCGGGCATTTGAAAAAATTTAATGAAGCAAATGTGTACAAAAACTGCAAACCATGTATTAAAAGATGTTAATCAAGTCTTAGAAAATGTTAAAATCTGAATAGAAAAAATTGACCATGTATTCAAAAATGGTAATCTTCTACTTGCAAAATGTTTAAAATTTGTATAGAAAAAATTTCACCATTTAGAACATAAATGCGAAACTTGTATTTGAAAAATGTTAAACATGTATTAGAAAAATGATCTCGACATATATAAAAAATATAGTATGAAAACCTAAAGAAACCGGGTGCATGATCTTAGAGTGTTTTCATCACCGGGTGCATGATCAGTGCGACCGGTGGATGTAGTCCCCAAGGCTCGAGCTGACTGCTGGCTGTCGGGTCGAGTCTTAGAGTGTTTTCATCACCGGGTGCATGATTAGTGTGACCGGTGGTCATAGCCCCCAAGGCTCGAGCAGACTGCTGGAAGTCAGGTCGAGTCTTAGAGTGTTTTCATCACCGGGTGCATGATTAGTGTGACCGGTGGCCATAGCCCCCAAGGCTCGAGTTATTGCTGGCAGTCGGTTCGAGTCTTAGAGATGCTAATGTGTTCATAGACTGGCTGACCAAATGAGATCATGTAGCAGTCCTTAGAGATGCTAATGTTTTCATTTGAATTTTCATCATTTTTTCTGCGGGAACTTGCCAACTACAGTGACACATACAAGGCTCTCGAGCATGACATGGACTTGTTCCTGAAGCCGGCGAATGAGGCAAAGTAGCATGACAGGAACTTTGGCTGATTTTTCTTTTCTCTGTAAGGAGATGAACATTTGTCGACTGTATTGACTTAGGGCTTGTTCGGTTTCTCTCCGCTCCCGTGACTCAGCTCCCGGAGCGGAGCAAGCTGCTGCAGCTTTTTACGAAGCAGCTCAAACCGAGCTCCGGAGCTCCGCGGAGTTGAGCGGAGTGGAGAGAAACCGAACGGTGCCTTAGTCGTTGTTTGCCCTTTTTGTAGGGTAGTGCCCGGACATGGCGGCTGAGGGAACCCGGGTGTCGGAGGCCCTATCTACTATTGCCAACCCGGGCCAGTTGGATAGGAGCCTGGGTGTGCTTGAGGACCGACTGGGGCAGACCAACAACTTGCTTGAGCAGCTGAAGTCGACTGCACAGGGGGGTTTGCACTTCCCTGTGGCTTGACAAGCTTGTTCCGGTCAAAGTCCCCGGCCTGTCCACTCGGCTGCTCCAAGCCCCCACGCGCATCATGTACTGGAAGAAGTTGTCTGCAAGGGCCGAAGCCGTGACGGCTTTGGCTCTTGTCCAAGGGCACTTTTCGACTGCCGAGGGGCTCTCAGACATCATGAAGGGCATCTCGCTCGATGACCAAGGCAAAGAA
This sequence comes from Triticum urartu, assembly GCF_003073215.2. NCBI lineage: Eukaryota > Viridiplantae > Streptophyta > Magnoliopsida > Poales > Poaceae > Triticum > Triticum urartu. The sequence goes on along the minus strand of NC_053024.1, from coordinate 732,176,738 downwards.
GTGGACCTCGATGATCTCTCAACAAAAATGTTGAGAGAGAGAGAGAGAGAGTACTAGCAGTTGTATTTCTTCAACTAAATCCGTTCTTGTTTATATACTACCTTCGTTCCAAAGTACTTGTCGTGGTTTTTTGTTCAAACTATAACCATAATAACTACTTTTGAATGGAAACATTGACATCTAATAAGATCGAGTTGCCAACTTGCCAAGTGATCGACTTGAGAGATCGAGTAGCCAACTTGCCAACTGATCGACTTGAGACAGGCAATGGAACGAGAGTATTTATTTTTATTTTTTTGTGTGTGATCAGGAATGGGACGAGAGTTGACAAAGAAGAGTGCCATATGCAGGCCTGACTTTGATACTGTAGATTAATTGGGATGATGGGAAGGCGCACACAGACGCCTTTTCCCTACGTACGCAACCCACTCCGTGCATGCAAAAGTCGTACGTGCATGCGATCCGCGCGCACCCAAGAGATGCTACTCCTAGCTACTTGCTACAAATTGGCAGCAAACGCCTCGACATATATCAGACCCACCACCACACACGACTAGATAGCTAAAGGCTATAGCAACTCCAAGCAGAATCGATCGCCGCGCTGCTCCACGGCGATGGCCGACTTTCGAGCGCTTGTAGCCCTGCTTGCCGTTCTGGTGGCTGTGTATGCCGTTGCCGGCGCCGGCGCTCAGGCCCAAAAGGGGCAGCCGGCCAGGCGCTGCTGACTTCCGAGTTCCGACTACCACGTCGTCAAACCGGCCGGACACTCCAACCAGAGAGTGTTGATGATGAGGGTGAGGTGCCCCCCTCAGTGCAAGGTGGGCAGGCGCGACAAGAGTTGCCCCGCCGACATGTGCATGCTGGTCTGCCCCAGCTGCAAGACCGTGTGCTGTAAGTGATAAAATTATATGTAATACACGAACGCACGCACATCAATACACTCTCCATTCCAAGGTCCTATTTGTTTTGTCTCTAATAAGTCAAACATTCTAAGGTTAGGCCGAGTTTGTCAAAAAAATCAATATCTATCATACTAATTAAATACATTTCATGATCTATTTATTGCTGGCAGGAAAGGCCCCTGCCTCCTGTGCTATTTTAAATTTTATAAATAAATGAGTGGATATGTACATATGAGGAGGAAAAAACAGAGAAAATAATATAAAAAAATTACTGTTTACAAGCTATCAAGCCAAGATTGCATCATGCATGCGCTCATTCAAAGAATCATTTTCTCTTGTCATGCATAAAACCAAACCTAGCCTCAGAGTGAGAATTTGTTTTTGCGGGAGGCATAGGCGTTTGTTTTATAGATACTAGCAAAAGGGCCGGTGCGTTGCAACGGGAGATTTTTTTCATAATCTTCAATGGCTATGACCATATTTTGTTGCATCATCGAGATACAATATCACTCTCAATTTCGTGAAATTATGAACAATTTTTGACATCATGAACATTTTTTTTAAACTCGTGCATACATTTTAAATCATGAACATTTTTCAAATGAACACTTTTACAATTTTTCGAAAAATTTCTAAAATAAAGAACATTTTTTGAATTCATAAACGTTTTATACTATTTGCAAAAAATTGTGAACATATTTTATTTTATTTTTTCTATTTTATGTGCAAATGGACGAACCAAACGACGGATGAAAATCTGATAATAAGTGACGTGCGAAAAATGGGAGTAAGAAACATCCATGCCTTTAATAGAAAAGGAGAAGTACTAATTAATTTTGCACATAAAAATAATTAACATGCAAGATAATATCATATTTATAATCTACAATTTTTTCTGAGCTATTTTCATAAATAGCATGCTAAATTTAGAGCTTGGGTTTGAAAGACATGAATATCTTAAAAATACTTGAATCTGAACAAAAATTTAAAGAAAATATTTTGGTTGTAATTGTACTGTGTAGACTATCTGTTAAGTGACACTTGGCAAGCTAGCTCTAAAATTTGATGGACATTTTTGTCAGATTCACGAATTTGTTTCGAATACACGATTATTTTTTCAAAATCATAAAAATGGTTTTATTATCGGATATATTTTTCCAAATTGTGATTTTTTTTTTAAATTTAAGAACAGTTTTGTAAAATTACTAACATTTTTAAATTACTAATATTTTTGAAACTGTGTAAATTTTATGATTTCCCAAATATTTTTTTAATTCGAAAATATTTTATAATTTTTCGAACATGTTTTTCAAAATTCGCAACATTTTGAAATTTGGAGAAGGGAAAAACAAAATAAGAAATGAAAAAAACAAACAGACCAAAGATGAAAAAAAAAAACAGGGGCGTCGCGCCTGCGGGCTGGCCCATGAACGCGCATTGGTGGAGGGGGGGGCGTGACAAAAATTGAGGGGAAATTTGCCAAGCCTGCGGGTCGAATCCCAGTCTCCGGGTGGAAAGAGACAAGCTCCAGCCACTGGGCTATCGATGTCTATGTGAACTATTTGTGGTATCTTCTCTATAAGAGCACTAATCGCAGCGGAGACTTTGGAAATACCGAATCATTTGTTGACTTACGGGTGGCATTGGTGGGTAATTTTTGTCAACTTATAGGGTAAATTATATGACGTACCACCAGAAGCAATAGGTGCTTTATTAGTAGGTATAGATATAGATTGCTTTTTTTTATTCTGTAAACTTTGTCGAACATAGGAATAAACGTAATATGACTTATATTTTAGGATGCAGGGAGCTCCTTGCTGCTCACTATATATAATTCGATATGTAAATATGATACCTTTCTTGATTAATTCTATCTTGACGAGATTAATTTGCTTTTCCGATCGGTGTGGCGACAAGTGTGTGACTTTTACCCTGGCATGGTGTGCGGTGATCCACATTTCACCCGGGGTGACGGCAACAACTTCTACTTCCACAGAAAGAAGGACCAGAATTTCTGCATCATATCTGACAGTAACCTGCACATTTTTCGAAAAAGGGTGATTTTATTATTTCAAATGTAGCATCAAGCGGATACAAAGCATTATAAGAACACCCGGCCTCTGCATAATTAAGATGCACACGGCCCAATATGAAGGTCTGACAAAAATTGATGAAAAAAAAATTGACAAATCGGCAACAGTAGAGCCCTATAGATCGACACTATGCCTATGTCGATGGAGGTGGTGGATCGATCCGAAGTTTATGTTGTCACCCATGTTAGGAAAAAACCTCCATAGCCACCTGCTCCAATCGCATACACACCTTGAACAGCGGTTGGTCCTCCGGTCATTGTAACATAGACCACATACGTAGCAATTGCGTACACCGGAAAATAACCTGTAGAGAAGAAGCATTTCTTCCGTTAAAAACAAAATCATTTTTACATAGTCAAAGCGACCAAATTAAGGCATACGCTCCCACCCTTATTAGCGTTTCATTGGCAAGCGCAACCCGACCATGAGCCCTGACTTCACCTGGATCCAAGCTCTCGGCATCAGCTTCGGCAACCACCGCCTCTATATGGGCGCCCGGAAGACTATCAAATGGGACAGTGAGGTTGATCGCCTTGAGCTCGCCTTCGACAACATGCCCATTGACATCCCCGCAGAGATCGGCAGGCAATGGCAGTCTGATGTTGTATCAGATCTAACCATCATGAGGTCTGCCATGACCAATGGCGTGAGAGTGCAGAGCTCAAGGGTGTATTTAACATCATGGCCAACGTGGTGCCTATCACAAAGGAAGACTCCCGCATCCACAACTATGGAGTGACTGACGACGACAGCCTTGTACATCTTGACATCAGTTTCAAGTTTCATGACCTCACGGACGACGTCCATGGCGTGCTTGGCCAGACCTATCGCACCGACTACATCAACAGGTTCAATGTAAGCGCCAGCATGCCTGTCATGGGTCGCACAGCCAACTACTTATCCTCTGACATCTTCTCCGCAGACTGCAAAGTTGCTCGATTCGGCCACCACGCAGGAATCCCCATGGTTACTGCCACGGTCAATTAAACAGCGTGCTTACATGACTAGCTAAAGCTCTCATTGTCTCAACTTCCCAACATGGAGCTAGGCCAAGAATAATTAAGTTGATATGGTGCAAATGTAAGGAAAGGGCGGCAGCATGCATGATTCGTACCATCATGTCATTACTTAAAATAAGCACACAAACATACTTTGTGAAATTGCGATTGGAATAAAAAGATAGCCGGAGACCATATTGCTTTTGAAGTCCTTGCCATCTTGGATATGTGGATTTCCCGTTTATATCTATCTATAAGGTATAATATACAGCTCTCCTGCATGTTCCAAACATAGTGAAGAAAATAGAGCGCCCGAATTCATAGGGAACTTTTATAAGCTGAAACAACCCTGTGGGCCCACATGCCGGTGCATGAAAACACCACAACCGCCGGTGCTTGGCAAAATGGGTGAATGTGGCCCCGAAGAAATAGAAAATGAAGATGCAGGGAAGGAAGGGGAGGGCTCTGACACTGACAGGTACAAGAAGAAGAGTGGAAAGAAACTGGCGATGGCCAGAGGGACACCAGAGAAGCAGGTGTTGTGGCAACAATCGGGCATGGTGCTCCCGGTCAACTGGTGGATGCTGAAAATGGCGCCCACCAGGAGCTAGGATGCTCATCGGCTTGAACGGTCAGGGAATAGGTCTTCCTCTCATAGTTCGAGAACTTGTGTGCCAAGTGTTGGAGCTAAATCCGGCAAATCCCCCGGTAGAGTATCCTTAGCTAGGCGACTTGGCATGCTGGTAACAGGGACAAGGATTCTACCCAGGTTTGGGCTCTCACGGAAGAGTTAATATCCTACGTCATGCTCTTTGTTTATTGCGTTGAGGTGTGTACATAGTACAAAATACCGGGAGATTCTAACGTTGTCTCTAAGATGTGTTCTATGACGAGACTGGTCCTGGCTTATATAAGATACCGTGGGCCAGGATTACAAGATCTCTAGTCAACTACGTCGGTGGAGACGAGTCCTCCCAGGGCCGGTCCTTAGATTTTAGGGGTCCGGGGCGAAACTAAAACTCGAGGCCCTTTAACTTTCAAAAGCTACTTTCTGTATAATATTTCTGCAACTTTATTTTTTTGCTTGTACGGCATACTACCGAGAAAACATGCAGTAGGAATGATTATGATTTTCTATATAGAGAGGAATAATTATTTGGTCACTAACCTTCAATTACTTCATGTGCACTTGTTTGCATATTAGCATTGTCATGTTTTTCTTATTTTATTGCAGATGCGCCAACTAGTCCTAATTGAGTTGTATCTTGAAATTTCGTCGATGGTTTTCCGAGAAAAAAAGTGAATGTAATTTCACATTGTAAGTGCATTCGAACACTACCTTTCATCAAACAATTTTACCCAGACAAGATGTACAAAGCTGAAAGCTACAAAACTTCCCTTGCATAAAAACTCAAGAGTTCTACATGGTATCTAGTACATACCTTGATGTGGCAGTCCAGCGATGTATCACTCATCTCTGTAAAGACCCTTCAAACTGTCCACGGGCTTCCACATTTGGTTCCGAGGACGGACGACCATGGTCAAGGAGACCATTGCTTTCACTGTGCAGCACTCCGGTGGACAAAAGCGTTCACCATGTCAAGCAAAAAAGGTAGGGAATAAGCTAAAGTGTTAGAGAGAATTCTTTATTTGGCCCTTTCTTAAATTTTTCTTTTCTATTTGGCTCAAAATAATTTTCTTCCCTATTTGACACCTAAAGTAAATTTTGTTCCTTATATCACACTTCCGTCCAATTTAGATACTAACGGTGTTAAGTGTGAGGTGAAAATACCATTTTGCCCATAGTGCATTATGTAGAAAAGTATTCAGTTCACCCATGTTGTAGAGATGTTCAATGGATGTTGTGTATGCATATGTATGCTCAAATATTTTGTTCCTTCGATAAACTGGTATGTGCGTGTACGTACAAAACATCTGTAGAACTTGTCCCAGCGTATCTATGATCAGTATAGTAACTTTTTTGCGAATAAGTACAGTACCATTTATCATATTTTGGTTACTTCATCACGTGTGAGTGCGGAAGTGGAGTGGACGGCCCACGGCGCTGAGGCGGGTTCGGTAGGAAAATGAGGATGACGAGAACGCGTACTGCTGGCCACGAGCAACCGAACACCACGCACAGGGCCGGTAGCTGGGAGCGACGGCACTCACGGCAGCCAACCACGCGGGGCCGAGGAACTGATGCTCGCCCGGACTGAGAGGCAGGCAGAGAAATCCGTGCAATTCTATCAAGAGACAATCAATATATATTTTTTGCGGGTAAGAGACAATCAATCCAGTTGAAGCTAGCCAAGGCGTTCACCTGTACGTGCGTGTGCCACTACTAGAAAAATTGTCAAGCGCGTACAAGAATCAATCAAGCTATCTGTGTGCTTGTTTGAGGCTGGCTTTGCATGCAGGGTTAAAATGGTCTTTTCACCTCACACTTAACATCATTAGTGTCTAAAATGGACGGAAATGTCATATAAAAAACAAAAATTACTTTAGATGCCAAATAGGGAAGAAAAAAATATTTTGGGCCAAATAAGGAAGCAAATTTTAAGAAAGGGACAAATAAGGAATTCTCTCAAAGTGTTAGGGGAAACAATCAAGAAATAGGACTACTTCTCTAAAACCGGCGGCGGAAGGCGTAGGCTGGAGCTGCGGCATCGGTGGTGCCACGGTTACCCATAGGTGTCTTCACGTCTGCTGCCTGGCGGCCGCCGCAGCCTTGCGGCGATTAGGTTTCCAGAGATCAGGCGAAAACGGAAAGGAGGCGATTTCATCGTGTGTGATGTGAACTTCTGAAATCACTCCCTTACGATGCGCCGCTGAGCCCGCTCTTGCTCGATATCGATTGATCGATCTCTCCCAAACGTGGCCTGTGCATGTATAGCCCAGTTGTCACTTTTTTTAGAGCAGACCAGTCCAATCGTATCAACGCTAGAGCACGAACCTGGGGGGCCCTTGTTTCCAGGGGCCCGGGGCGGCCGCCCCCTGCCCCCCATCAGGGCCGGGCTTGAATAGCAAGGCTTCCAAGTATTCTCTGTAGAGCGCAATGGGCTACCATTATGCCTCAGGGCAAAACTGAACTAGGGGTCCTTAGCCCGGCCTAGTAGGTCAAGAATCGACATGGTGAGAGACCCCTGGGCCGAGATAGCATCAGGAGCCCCCTAACCAATATTCAAGCTTGACCAAATGTCGGTCCTTCCGATCGGTGTGTCGTCTTTCGGTCGCCGATCGTGAATAGCCACCATCCAGGTGGCAGCCTCCTATTCCATGCGAAGGGGCGACGCAGCGGTAGCGCGCGGGTTGGTGCAACCATGGGAACGGCTTCAGGGTGGCGGCGGGGACCACATGCCGTGACGCTACGGCCCGAAGAGGCGATGCAGTGACGGCGTGGATCAGTGCAGCCACGGGGAAAACCACAAGACGATGACGCTGCAATCTGACTGGGCGACGTAGCGACAAGCCGTTGCTCGATCGATGTAGAAACGTGTAAACTTAGACGGTGATCTTCATGTATCCTGCAAAGCCCACATGAAATGAAACAGATGCAAACAAACGCATGCACGCAATGCGTGAGCCATCATGTACACCGTGAGTCATTGGAGAGTCCAGGCACAGCACGCGGTCACGCAAGCGTCCGTCCACGTCCGCGCGGGACGTGAGTGCGGCCACAGGCCTCACCGCTTGCGACGACGGGCCAACGCAGGAAGGTGCGCCCGGCTGCCGCTGAAGTGTTGGACGTGGCAGCGGCGTCAATGCCTGATGAAGATGGCGACGGAGTAGACACGTGTTGTTGCTACGTTCCCGTAGCACTTCCCTGCGTCTCGCCGGGATCTGAATCTCGAATCAGAGGAATTTGCTCAGGGAAGAGAGAACTTGGAGAAGGGGGAAAGAACAGGGAGGAAAGCTTTGCTGGGAATAATGTTCTGATTACATTTGTATCCCCTCTCACACGCACACACGCAACTATAAGTACTTGCTATTACAAGCCACTTGGGCCAAGACGGCCCAACTCTGGACCAGGTCCAGGTTGTTGCATTCCCCTCTCCTTAAGGAACAGCTCGTCCTCGACTGTTCAATATCAGGTCGTTGTCACTGGTGCGATTGAACTTGCCCACTCCCAGGTTGCCATGGGCAGCGGCAACCCTTGCCACGCGATCTTCAGTTGTGTGCGGGTATGACCCCCCACTTGCACCAAACGTGATTGGAGCACTTGAGCTGGTCTGGACGCATGCTCGAGCACACAGTGTAGCGACTCTGACGAATCCTCGGAATTGGATGGGGGAGCCGCCGGCTTGAGCAGAGAAACATGCACCACTGGGTGGATTCTGCTGGACTCCGGCAGAGCCAACCGGTAAGCCACCTCACCAATGCGAGCAACTATTTGATACGGTCCGAAGTACTTGAAACCCAGTTTGTGGTTCGGTCGCCGGGCCACTGACTGTTGCACATAGGGTTGGAGTTTCAGGAATGCCTAGTCACCCACCTTGAACTGACGATCAGAGAGTTTAGTGTCTTCTTGAGCCTTCATGCGTTGTTGGGCGCGCAGTAAGTGCTCCCTGATTAACCCTTGCATCAGATTCCTCTCAGCTAACCAGCCTGACAGGTCAGAAGATAGTGAACTCTGCAAGTTATCAACTCCCAAGTGACGAGGTTGGTATCCATACAAAACTTGAAATGGTGCTGTGCCCAGTGCTGAATTATAATTCTTGTTGTACCAATATTCTGCCTGGGACAGCCAGTGTGCCCACTTCTTAGGAGTTGAGTGGACCATGCATCACAGGAACATTTTTAGACACTGATTCAACTTCTCTGTTTGTCCATCTGTCTCGGGGTGACTAGCTGAACTCATGTTCATGGTAGTGTCCGTCAGTCTGCATAGTTCTTGCCACAGGGTGCTTGTGAAGATGGGATCTCTGTCAGTTACCAGCACTTTGGGTAGGCCATGTAGCCGATAGACCTGATCCACATAGAGTTGTGCAACCTGCAGTGCGGTGAAAGGATGTGACAGAGGTAAAAAGTGCCCGTACTTGCTGAACTTGTCGGTCACCACCAGGATAGTGTCGAAGGATTTGCTCTTGGGCAGCCCCCCGATGAAATCCATACTGACTAAACTCCAGGCCTCTTTGGGTATGGGAAGAGGACTGAGTAATCTGGGTTTCTTGATATGTTCAGCCTTTGCCTGCTAACAGACCGTACAACTTTGCACATATGCCTGGATGGCCTGTTTCATGGTGTTGGAAATATGCCCTAGAGGCAATAATAAAATAATTATTATATTTCCTTATTCATGATAATTGTCTATTATTTATGCTATAATTGTATTATCCGGAAATCGTAATACATGTGTGAATACATAGACCACAATGTGTTCCTAGTGAGCCTCTAGTTGACTAGCTCGTTCATCAACAGATAGTCAAGGTTTCCTGGCTATGGACATGGGGATGTCATTGATAACGGGATCACATCATTAGGAGAATGATGTGATGGACAAGACCCAATCTTCAGCTTAGCTCAAAGATCGTGTAGTTCGTTTGCTGTAGCTTTTCTGAATGTCAAGTATCATTTCCTTAGACCATGAGATTGTGCAACTCCCGGATACCGTAGGAGTGCTTTGGGTGTACCAAACGTCACAACGTAACTGGGTGACTATAAAGGTACATTACAGGTGTCTCCGAAAGTGTCTGTTGGGTTGGCACGAATCGATACTGGGATTTGTCATTCCGTATGACGGAGAGGTATCTCTGGGCCCACTCGGTAATGCATCATCACAATGAGCTCAATGTGATCAAGTGGTTGATCACGGGATCATGCATTACGGTACGAGTAAAGTGACTTGCTGGTAACGAGACTGAACAAGGTATTGGGATACCGACGATCGAGTCTCGGGCAAATAACGTACCGATTGACAAAGGGAATTGTATACGGGGTTGCTTGAATCCTCGACATCGTGGTTCATCCGATGAGATCATCGAGGAGCATGTGGGAGCCAACATGGGTATCCAGATCCCGCTATTGGTTATTGACCGGAGAGCCATCTCGGTCATGTCTACGTGTCTCCCGAACCCGTAGGGTCTACACACTTAAGGTTCGGTGACGCTAGGGTTGTAGAGATATGAGTATGCAGCAATCCGAAAGTTGTTCGGAGTCCCGGATGAGATCCTGGATGTCACGAGGAGTTCCGGAATGGTCCGGAGGTGAAGAATTATATATAGGAAGTGTATTTTCGGCCATCGGAAAAGATTCGGGGTCACCGATATTGTACCGGGACCACCGGATGGGTCCACCGGGTGGGGCCACCCATCCCGGAGGGCCCCATGGGCTGAAGTGGGGAGGGGAACCAGCCCACTATGGGCTGGTGCGCCCCCTCCTTGGGCCCCCATGCACCTAGGGTTGGAAACCCTAGGGTGGGGGGGCGCCTCCACTTACCTTGGGGGGCACTCCACCCCCTTGGCCGCCGCCCCCCTTGGGAGATCCCATCTCCAGGGTCGGCTCCCCCCCCTAGGGGGCCTATATAAAGGGGGGAGGGAGGGCAGCCGCACCTGAAGCCTCGGCGCCTCCCTCTCCCCTGCTACACCTCTCCCTCTCGCAGAAACTCGGCGAAGCCCTGCTGCGATCATTACTGCATCCACCACCACGCCGTCGTGCTGCTGGATCTTCATCAACCTCTCCTTCCCCCTTGCTGGATCAAGAAGGAGGAGACGTCATCCGCTCCGTACGTGTGTTGAACGCGGAGGTGCCGTCCGTTCGGCACTTGGTCATCGGTGATTTGGATCACGGCGAGTACGATTCCATCATCCCCGTTGTCTTCAACGCTTCCGCTCGCGATCTACAAGGGTATGTAGATGCACTCTCCTCTCGTTGCTAGTTGACTCCATAGATTGATCTTGGTGAAACGTAGGAAATTTTTTTGTTTTCTGCAACGTTCCCCAACAGTGGTATCAGAGCTAGGTCTATGCATAGTTACTATGCATGAGTAGAACACAAAGTAGTTGTGGGCGTCGATATTGTCAATTTGCTTGCCGTTACTAGTCTTATCTTGATTCGGCGGCATCGTGGGATGAAGCGGCCCGGACCAACCTTACACATACACTTACGTGAGACCGGTTCCACCGACTGACATGCACTAGTTGCATAAGGTGGCTGGCGGGTGTCTGTCTCTCCCAGTTTAGTCGGATCGGATTCGATGAACAGGGTCCTTATGAAGGGTAAATAGAAATTGGCAATTCACGTTGTGGCTTTTACGTAGGTAAGAAAACGTTCTTGCTAGAACCCTATTCCAGCCACGTAAAACTTGCAACAACAATTAGAGGACATCTAACTTGTTTTTGCAGCAAGTGTCATGTGATGTGATATGGCCAAAGTTGTGATGAATGATGAATGATATATATGTGATGTATGAGATCATGTTCTTGTAATAGGAATCACGACTTGCATGTCGATGAGTATGACAACCGGCAGGAGCCATAGGAGTTGTCTTTATTTTTGTATGATCTGCATGTCATTGAGAAACGCCATGTAAATTACTTTACTTTATTGCTAAACGTGTTAGCCACAGTAGTAGAAGTAATAGTTGGCGAGTAACTTCATGGAGACACAATGATGGAGATCATGATGATGGAGATCATGGTGTCATGCCGGTGACAAGATGATCATGGAGCCCCAAGATGGAGATCAAAGGAGCTATATGATATTGGCCATATCATGTCACTATTATTTGATTGCATGTAATGTTTATCATGTTTTTGCATCTTGTTTACTTAGAACGACGGTAGTAAATAAGATGATCCCTCATAAAAATTTCAAGAAAGTGTTCCCCCTAACTGTGGGCCGTTACGACAGTTCGTTGTTTCGAAGCACCACGTGATGATCGGGTGTGATAGATTCCAACGTTCACATACAACGGGTGTAAGACAGATTTACACATGAAAACACTTAGGTTGACTTGATGAGCCTAGCATGTACAGACATGGCCTCGGAATACAGAAGACCGAAAGGTCGAGCATGAGTCGTATAGAAGATACGATCAACATGAAGATGTTCACCGATGTTGACTAGTCCGTCTCACGTGATGATCGGACACGGCCTAGTTAACTCGGATCATGTTATACTTAGATGACTGGAGGGGTGTCTATCTGAGTGGGAGTTCATTGAATAATTTGATTAGATGAACTTAATTATCATGAACTTAATCTAAAATCTTTACAATATGTCTTGTAGATCAAATGGCCAACGTTGTTCTCAACTTCAACGCGTTCCTAGAGAAAACCAAGCTGAAAGACGATGGCAGCAACTATACGGACTGGGTTTGGAACCTGAGGATCATCCTCATAGCTGCCAAGAAAGATTATTTCCTACAAGCACTGCTAGGTGACGCACCCGTCCCACAGAACCAAGACGTTATGAACGCTTGGCAGACACGTGCTGATGATTACTCCCTCGTTCAGTGCGGCATGCTTCACAGTTTAGAACCGGGGCTCCAAAAGCGTTCTGAGCGACACGGAGCATATGAGATGTTCGAAGAGCTGAAAATGGTTTTCCAAGCTCATGCCCGGGTCGAGAGATATGAAGTCTCCAACAAGTTCTTCAGCTGTAAGATGGAGGAAAATAGTTCTGTCAGTGAGCACATACTCACAATGTCTGGGTTGCATAACCGCTTGACTCAGCTGGGAGTTAATCTCCCGGATGACGCAGTCATTGACAGAATCCTTCAGTCGCTTCCACCAAGCTACAAGAGCTTTGTGATGAACTTCAATATGCAGGGGATGGAAAAGACCATTCCTGAAGTATTTGCAATGCTGAAATCAGTAGAGGTAGAAGTCAAAAAGGAACATCAAGTGTTGATGGTGAATAAAACCACTAAGTTCATGAAAGGCAAGGGTAAGAAGAACTTCAAGAAGGACGGCAAGGGAGTTGCCGCGCCCGGTAAGCAAGCTGCCGGGAAGAAGCCAAAGAATGGACCCAAGCCCGAGACTGAGTGTTTTTATTGCAAGGGAAGAGGTCACTGGAAGCGGAACTGTCCCAAATACTTAGCGGACAAGAAGGCCGGCATCACGAAAGGTATATGTGATATACATGTAATTGATGTGTACCTTACCAGTACTCGTAGTAGCTCCTGGGTATTTGATACCGGTGCGGTTGCTCACATTTGTAACTCAAAGCAGGAGCTGCGGAATAAGCGGAGACTGGCGAAGGACGAGGTGACGATGCACGTCGGGAATGGTTCCAAGGTCGATGTGATCGCCGTCGGCACGCTACCTCTACATTTACCTACGGGATTAGTTTTAAACCTCAATAATTGTTATTTAATGCCAGCTTTGAGCATGAACATTGTATCAGCATCTCGTTTAATACGAAATGGCTACTCATTTAAATCCGAGAATAATGGTTGTTCTATTTATATGAGAGATATGTTTTATGGTCATGCTCCGATGGTGAATGGTTTATTCTTAATGAATCTCTAGCGTAATGCTACACATATTCATAGTGTGAATACCAAAAGATGTAAGGTTGATAATGATAGTCCCACATACTTGTGGCACTGCCGCCTTGGTCACATAGGTGTCAAACGCATGAAGAAGCTCCATGCAGATGGACTTTTAGAGTCTCTTGATTATGAATCATTTGACAGTGTGAACCATGCCTCATGGGTAAGATGACGAAGACTCTGTTCTCAGGAACAATGGAGCGAGCAACCAACTTATTGGAAATCATACATACTGATGTGTGCGGTCCAATGAGTGTTGAGGCTCGCGGTGGCTATCGTTATGCTCTCACCCTCACTGATGACTTGAGTAGATATGGGTATGTCTACTTAATGAAACACAAGTCTGAGACCTTTGAAAAGTTCAAGGAATTTCAGAGTGAGGTTGAGAATCAACGTGACAGGAAAATCAAGTTCTTGCGATCAGATCGTGGGGGAGAATACTTAAGTCAGGAATTTGGCACACACTTAAGAAAATGTGGAATAGTTTCACAACTCACGCCGCCTGGAACACCTCAGTGTAATGGTGTGTCCGAACGTCGTAATCGCACTCTATTAGATATGGTGCGATCTATGATGTCTCTTACCGATTTACCGCTATCATTTTGGGGCTATGCTTTAGAGACTGCCGCATTCACTTTAAATAGGGCTCCATCGAAATCCGTTGAGACGACACCGTATGAATTATGGTTTGGGAAGAAACCTAAGCTGTCGTTTCTAAAAGTTTGGGGATGCGATGCTTATGTCAGGAAACTTCAACCTGAAAAGCTCGAACCCAAGTCGGAAAAATGCGTCTTCATAGGATACCCTAAGGAAACCATTGGGTATACCTTCTACCTCAGATCCGAAGGCAGGATCTTCGTTGCCAAGAATGGATCCTTTCTAGAGAAGGAGTTTCTCTCGAAAGAAGTAAGTGGGAGGAAAGTAGAGCTTGATGAAGTACTGCCTCTTGAAGCAGAGAGTAGCGCAGCTCAGGAAAATATTCATGTGGTGCCTGCACCGATTAGAGAGGAAGTTAATGATAATGATCAAGATACTTCGGATCAAGCTCCTACTGAACTTCGTAGGTCCACAAGGACACATTCTGCACCAGAGTGGTACGGCAACCCTGTCTTGGAAATCATGTTGTTAGACAACGGTGAACCTTCGAACTATGAAGAAGCGATGGCGGGCCCAGATTCCGAGAAATGGCTGGAAGCCATGAAATCCGAGATAGGATTCATGTATGAAAACGAAGTATGGACTTTGACTGACTTGCCCGAAGATCGGCGAGCCATAGAAAATAAATGGATCTTTAAGAAGAAGACAGACGCAGATGGAAATGTGACCATTTATAAGGCTCGGCTTGTCGCTAAGGGTTATCGACAAGTTCAAGGGATTGACTACGATGAACTTTCTCACCCGTAGCAAAGCTGAAGTCCGTCCGAATCATGTTAGCAATTGCCGCATTCTATGATTATGAAATATGGCAAATGGACGTCAAAACGGCATTCCTTAATGGTTTCCTTAAGGAAGAATTGTATATGATGCAGCCGGAAGGTTTTGTCGATCCTAAGAATGCTGACAAGGTGTGCAAGCTCCAACGCTCGATTTATGGGCTGGTGCAAGCATCTCGGAGTTGGAACATTCGCTTTGATGAGATGATCAAAGCGTTTGGGTTTATGCAGACTTATGGAGAAGCCTGCGTTTACAAGAAAGTGAGTGGGAGCTCTGTAGCATTTCTCATATTATATGTAGATGGCATACTTTTGATGGGAAATGATATAGAACTTTTGGACAGCATTAAGGCCTACTTGAATAAGAGTTTTTCAATGAAGGGCCTTGGAGAAGCTGCTTATATATTAGGCATCAAGATCTATAGAGATAGATCAAGACGCCTCATAGGTCTTTCACAAAGCACATACCTTGATAAGATATTGAAGAAGTTCAATATGGATCAGTCTAAGAAGAGGTTCTTGCCTGTGTTGCAAGGTGTGAAATTGAGCTCAGCTCAATGTCTGACCACGGCAGAAGATATAGAAGAGATGAGTGTCATCCCCTATGCATCAGCCATAGGGTCTATTATGTATGCCATGCTGTGTACCAGACCTGATGTAAACCTTGCCGTAAGTTTGGTAGGAAGGTACCAAAGCAATCCCGGCAAGGAACACTGGACAGCGGTCAAGAATATCCTGAATTACCTGAAAAGGACTAAGGACATGTTTCTCGTTTATGGAGGTGACGAAGAGCTCGTCGTAAAGGGTTACGTCGATGCTAGCTTCGACACAGATCTGGATGACTCTAAGTCACAAACTGGATATGTGTATATGTTGAATGGTGGAGCAGTAAGCTAGTGCAGCTGCAAGCAGAGCGTCGTGGCGGGATCTACATGTGAAGCCGAGTACATGGCAGCCTCGGAGGCAGCACATGAAGCAATTTGGGTGAAGGAGTTCATCACCGACTTAGGAGTCATACCCAATGCGTCGGGGCCGATCAAACTCTTCTGTGACAACACTGGAGCTATTGCAATTGCCAAGGAGCCCAGGTTTCACAAGAAGACCAGGCACATCAACCGTCGCTTCAACTCCATTCGTGAAAATGTTCAAGATGGAGACATAGATATTTGTAAAGTACATACGGATCTGAATGTCGCAGATCCGTTGACTAAACCTCTCCCTAGAGCAAAACATGATCAACACCAGAATTCCATGGGTGTACGATTCATCACAATGTAACTAGATGATTGACTCTAGTGCAAGTGGGAGACTGTTGGAAATATGCCCTAGAGGCAATAATAAAATGATTATTATATTTCCTTGTTCATGATAATTGTCTATTATGCATGCTATAATTGTATTATCCGGAAATCGTAATACATGTGTGAATACATAGACCACAATGTGTCCCTAGTGAGCCTCTAGTTGACTAGCTCGTTGATCAACATATAGTCAAGGTTTCCTGTCTATGGACATGGGGATGTCATTGATAACGGGATCACATCATTAGGAGAATGATGTGATGGACAAGACCCAATCTTAAGCTTAGCTCAAAGATCGTGTAGTTCGTTTGCTGTAGCTTTTCTGAATGTCAAGTATCATTTCCTTAGACCATGAGATTGTGCAACTCCCGGATACCGTAGGAGTGCTTTGGGTGTACCAAACGTCACAACGTAACTGTGTGACTATAAAGGTACAATACAGGTGTCTCCGAAAGTGTCTCTTGGGTTGGCACGAATCGAGACTGGGATTTGTCACTCCGTATGACGGAGAGGTATCTCTGGGCCCACTCGGTAATGCATCATCACAATGAGCTCAATGTGATCAAGTGGTTGATCACGGGATCATGCATTACGGTACGAGTAAAGTGACTTGCTAGTAATGAGACTGAACAAGGTATTGGGATACCGATGATCGAGTCTCCGGCAAGTAACGTACCGATTGACAAAGGGAATTGTATACGGGGTTGCTTGAATCCTCGACATTGTGGTTCATCCGATGAGATCATCGAGGAGCATGTGGGAGCCAACATGGGTATCCAGATCCCGCTGTTGGTTATTGGCCGGAGAGCCGTCTCGTTCATGTCTACGTGTCTCCCGAACCAGTAGGGTCTACACACTTAAGGTTCGGTGACGCTAGGGTTGTAGATATATGAGTATGCAGTAATCCGAAAGTTGTTCGGAGTCCCGGATGAGATCCTGGATGTCACGAGGAGTTCCGGAATGGTCTGGAGGTGAAGAATTATATATAGGAAGTGTATTTTCGGCCATCGAGAAAGATTCGGGGTCACCGGTATTGTACCGGGACCACCGGATGGGTCCCGGGGGTCCACCGGGTGGGGCCACCCATCCCGGAGGGCCCCATGGGCTGAAGTGGGGAGGGGAACCAGCCCATAGTGGGCTGGTGCGCCCCCTCCTTGGGCCCCCCTGCGCCTAGGGTTGGAAACCCTAGGGTGGGGGCGCCTCCACTTGCCTTGGGGGGCACTCCACGCCCTCGGCCGCCGCCCCCCTTGGGAGATCCCATCTCCAGGGCCGGCGCCCCCCTAGGGGGCCTATATAAAGGGGGGGAGGGAGGGCAGCCGCACCTGAAGCCTTGGCGCCTCCCTCTCCCCTGCTACACCTCTCCCTCTCGCAGAAGCTCGGCGAAGCCCTGCTGCGATCATTGCTGCATCCACCACCACGCCGTCGTGCTACTGGATCTTCATCAACCTCTCCTTCCCCCTTGCTGGATCAAGAAGGAGGAGACGTCATCCGCTCCGCACGTGTGTTGAACGCGGAGGTGCCATCCGTTCCGCACTTGGTCATCGGTGATTTGGATCACGGCGAGTACGACTCCATCATCCCCGTTCTCTTGAACGCTTCCGCTCGCGATCTACAAGGGTATGTAGATGCACTCTCCTCTCGTTGCTAGTTGACTCCATAGATTGATCTTGGTGAAACGTAGGAAATGTTTTTGTTTTCTGCAACGTTCCCCAACACATGGCAGGCCAAGCAAACTAGGCCTTGATTCGCTGATATGTGCCTTGGAACCCTGAGTGGCCCCCAACTCCACTACTATGCAGAGCTAGCAGAATTGCCTGGTGTGCTTCAGTATTATGGCCGAGCCAAATTCTGTCCTTGTATCGAAAAATTCCATTATGCAGGATATAGCCTTTGTCATTTCTGCTAGAGAGAGCTAGTTCTTGAAGAAGTTCCTTGTCTACTGAATGAGCTTGATATCCTTCAGCAACGACGGACAGCCACTTGGGGGTGCACAATATAATTGCAGACAGTTCCATGGGAGCAGGTGGTCTGGATAGGGCATCTGCTGCGGTGTTCTGCAATCCCTTCTTGTACACAATCGTGTACTGTAGCCCAAGCAATTTGAGAAATGCTTTCTGTTGCATGGGGCTGGACATTTTCTGATCTTGCAAGTGGACCAAGCTTCTGTGATCTGTAGCAATGGTGAAAGGAGCATGCTGCAAGTACGATTTCCATTTTTCCACAGCCAGTAATATTGCCAAACACTCCTTTTCGTAAGTGGACAATGCCTGAGATTTAGGGCCCAGAGCTTTGCTGAGATAGGAAATGGGGTGGCCCTCTTGCATCAACACAGCACCAATGCCACTGTTGCTGGCATCTGTTTCGACCGTAGATTCTTTTTTGAAATTTGGGAGGGCCAACACTGGGGCTGTGGCCAAAGCTTCTTTCAAATGCAGAAAGGCGGCCCGAGTGGTTGGTGTCCAAGCAAACACCACATCCTTTTTCAGTAGATCAGATAGACTCCTGCTAATGATCCCATAATTCTTAATAAACCTCCTATAATATCTAGTAAGACCAAGAAATCCTCTGATATCTCTTGCAGTAAGAGGTACTGGCCACTCCTGTACAGCTCTAATCTTGGAAGGATCTGTGTGAACTCTTTTTCCACTGATGACATGACCCAAGTATTCTAGTTCTGACTGAGCAAAAGTGCATTTAGAGTGTTTCACAAACAGCTGGTTGTTCTGCAGAATTGTGAACACCTCTTCCAAGTGTGCTAGGTGTTGTTCCAAAGTCTCACTGAATATGAGGATGTCATCCATGAAAATCAGTACACACTTCCTTAACAGATGAGCAAAGAGTGCATTCATTGCCGCTTGAAAGGTTGCTGGTGCATTTGTAAGTCCAAATGGCATAACCTTAAATTCATAAAGACCATGATGTGTTTTGAATGTTGTCTTGTATTCTTCCCCCTCCACTAATCTTATCTGGTGATACCCAGATCTGAGGTCCAGTTTAGTGAAATAATTTGCCCCTGCCAGCTCATCCAAGAGCTCTTCGACTACAGGCATCGGATACTTGTGTTGCACAGTAACTGAATTGAGCTGTCTATAATCCACACAGAATCGCCAACTCCCATCTTTTTTTCTGACCAACAATACTGGAGAAGCAAATGGGCTGGTGCTCTCTTGGATAACTCCTTGTTGTAGCATAGTAGAGATCTGCTACTCAATCTCACTCTTCTGCATAGGATTGTATCTGTAGGGCTTGCTGTTGACAGGTTTAGCTCCTGGTAACAAGGGAATCTAGTGATCAAATGATCTGTGTGGAGGCAGTGTATCAGGTGTGTTAAACAGTTGCTTATGTTTGTCCAGAATGGACTGAACTGAAGGATGTATCAGGTCCTGAGTTGCTGGGGCTTCTACAATGTGACACAGCTGAATGACTTGTTCCACAGCTCCTGTATTGAGTAAACCTTGTAGGTGTTTCCCTGAAATGGCTGTGCAAGAGGTGAGCTTGTCTCTGACTCCTCTCAATGTAATTCTCACACCTTGGTACTTAAACCTCATCACTTTTTTCCTCCAGTCTACCCACATGGGGCTCATTGTTTCTAACCATTTCATTCCCAAGATGATGTAATATGTGCCAAGAGGAAGCACTTTCAGGGAGGTGTTGAAGGAGTTGTTCTGACAGAACCACTGAAGATTTGGCACCTGCTTGTTGTACTGTAATGTTCCACCATTAGCAACAGTGACTTTGGCTCCAGCAATTTCCTCCAATGGACAGTGTAATTCTTGTACTAGATCTGCACTGATGAAATTGGTGGAGCTACCTGAATCAACCAGGATCAGGAGTTGTCTTTTCCCCACCATGCCCTGCAGCTTATTACTTTCCTTAGAAGAGGTTCCTGTTGCTGCGTGAACCGATAGTTTCATGCAAGCATCAGTGTCAGTGTTCTTTGGTCCAGTAGTCTGTGGTGTGTCGACTTCAGATTCAGAATCACTGTCAGGTATCTCCGACATCTGAAGAGCTTCTATAAGTTCTTCCAGGACATGCAATTGCACTGTTTGAGGACACTTGTGGCCAGGACTGTACCTTTCTCCACACTTGAAACACTCACCCCGTGCTCTGCGTTGGGCCCGTAAGGAGTCCACTCTGTCAGTTAGTTTGGGACGCTCCTCAACACTCTTGACAGTAGGTGCTGCTCCCATAAGTCCTTCATGCACATAAGGTTTGGAGGGCCATCGCCTGCTAGATCTGTACGTGTCTTCGGCCAGTAGAGCTTCTTGTGTTTGAGCCAAGGAATAAGCCAAATCCACGGATGTCGGTTGCTGTAACTTGACGGGAGCACGAATGGCAGGTTTCAACCCTTCTACAAACTGATTGATGAAAAAGGTCTCATCATACGAGTGATTGTACACCAGCATTTTGTGCATTTTCTCCTCAAATGTGTGTGCATAACTGTCAACTAAATCATGTTGTTTCAGGGAGAAAAACACATCGATGTCTCGGGAGTACTTGTTCCTGTTAAATTTTGCATAGACAGCCACACACAGTGCTGCCCAACTATCAATGCTGTGCATTGCTTCATAGGTTTGCAACCACAACGCTGTATTCCCTGCAAAATGCATTGTCGCAAAATCGACCCATAACTCAGGCTTAACATTGTACATGCGGAAATATTTCTCGCATTGTTTCATCCACCACCTGGGGTTCTCTCCTTCGAACTTGGGGAATTCCGATCACGGAATACGAGCAGAAAACTTCCCCGGAGTGTACTGCAACTGAGAATTCGGCGATCCATCACAGTTCTCATACTCGTCAGACAGTTCTTCCTGGAATTGAGCCTGGGATTTGGAATGCTCACCGCGGTTTCAATGCTGAGATGGCACCCGTAGACCCCTGAAATCATTTACTACCTACTGTTGAGCAGCCCCTTGTCGATTTGTCTACAGTGGCTCTGTCCGTGCAGTCAGCGGGTCCTGGAGCTGCGATGAGTGCGCCGGCTGCTCCAGGGTGTCGACGCGGCGGACGATCCCCTCAGGAGACTTCCTCATCTCCGCCACGGCCGCATCGAGGGAGTTGTGCGCGACGAGCACACGACCGAGAGTCGACTCTGTGCGGGCCAGCGACCCTGTGGTCGTCGTGGCCAGCGCATCGAAGGCCTTGGCCGAGGATGACATGTACTTGTCAAAGGAGTCCTGTAGTTCCTCCAATCGGTCCGCCGTCTTCGCGCCCGCCTCGGAGACCGCCTTGCTCTGCAAGATCGTCGCTTGAACGAGCTGCTGCAGGTCTGCCAAGGTGAGCTCCGCGGCCGCCATGCGCGCTGAGAGGTTAGGCTTGGCCGAACGAGCCATTGTAGAATTCTTCGATCTACTCGACCCAGCGCAGGTACACCGAGGTGTTTTGCGCGAGATCGCCCGAGGGGATCCGCACCTTTTGCTAGGAATTACAAGCTGATCGAAGGATTGATCGCGAGATCTGGATGAAAAAATTTCGGATCAGCGGAAGCGGATCGATACACGGCTCTAAGTACCAAATGCTACGTTCCCGTAGCACTTCCCTGCGTCTCGCCGGGATCTGGATCTCGAACCAGAGGAATTTGCTCAGGGAAGAGAGAACTTGGAGAAGGGGGAAAGAGCAGGGAGGAAAGCTTTGCTGGGAATAATGTTCTGATTACATTCGTATCCCCTCTCACACGCACACACGCAACTATAAGTACTTGCTATTACAAGCCACTTGGGCCAAGACAGCCCACTACGCAGTCACCCACTCTGGGCCAGGTCCAGGTTGTTGCAGTTGTAGACGACAGATGGCGGCGGATGACGCAAATCGATCATAGATCGGAAAACCAAAAAAGAACACCGATCAATTGATCGGCGGGAGAGAAAAACCTCAATCAATGGATCGAGAAAAAGACTCTCTAGGGTAGCCGATCGACCGGATCGGCGGACGAACCCTAGATACGGGTCGCGCAGCCCCCGGTGGCGATCATGAAGATCGACCGCCCCGGGGACGGCGCGGTGCGGAAGCGGCGGTGGTGGCTAGGGTTTTGGATCGAGATTAGGCTGATACCATGTTAGAAGGGAGAGAGAGGATTGGTGGAATAGTTTTGTGTATTGCTTGAGCCTCGCGGGCATATATATAGGAGTACAATGATCTACTTGGAGTACAAGGCAAGGCAGAATCTCTCCCCTATAACAAAGCACGGATTGACTCCGTGGGTTCACCGTTACAATATGCTTCTTTCCATGAATTTACGCTTTCAGTTTAAATTTAAAACATATTCGAGGTGGTACTAAAAGTCTATTTTGGCTAATTTAACCCGCAGTCTTTGGTAAGTGAACAAAAACGGTTCGATATTTTTTCGTCAAACCCCCCGTGCACGCTTCAGATCAAGCGGCGGCGCTCCTGATCCGATTGAGATGCAGGACGACGGCGGCAGGGCTCGGGGAACGGTGGGGAAGTGGCGGACGTCGGTGCGAGGTAGCTCAAGTCAGGATCCAATGCGGCGGCGCGGAGGCCGGCGGCGGCGACACTCCATGGCCATGGCTGCTCGGTCTCCTGGGAAGAAGAGAGGAGGGAGAGAGGAGGTGACATGGAGAGAAGAGAAGGCAGAGTAGGGACGGCGCGGCTTCCTACTGCTGGTCCGGCGGTGGCTCCAGGTTTGATTTTCGGATTCCTCTCCTTCCCGCTGCACGATGGGGGTTGCCCAGCCGCCACTCTCCCTACCCCGCGCACCTCCTCCCCCTAGCCGCACCTCCCTGCGTCCATGAAGACGCCGTCGCCCTCGCCTGCATCTTGCTGTTGTTTTGTTGTCCATGGATAAGGAGCGACAGATTTGACAGAAAGTAGAAGAGAAAATTTTCTAGCGTAAAAGGAGAGGATCTCAGAACGAAGGGATTTTTTAGCTGTATTTAACGGACAATTTTGTGTGATTTTTCAGAATTTATAGCCAAGGTCTATTTGATTTGTCCAATGAAAATCAGATCCATCCATTGATTGATAGAATTTGCCATCCTTCTTCGATTTGAGAGGTCAATCTGCGTTGTTATCTATTCATTGGTGGTGCTTTGCAAAAGAGAGCAGGAGGCAATGACACTGTTGTCAACAGCACGGTGCAGCGAGGTAGGAAGCCGTGCGCAAGGGATGAAACTGGCGGCGGTGCGCCATGACAGGCCCCAGCAGAATTATGTATATGAGACTTTGCTGCCTGGATCTATATATATACATTTTGCAGGTCAGTGTCCTTACTTACCTTAAAGTTGAGGTAAATCTTCAGAAACAACTATTTTAGGGTTGGTTCAGTCTGAAACCGATCTGAATTTTGTAACAGGGTTCAGCATTGCTCTCTGAATCTAGATATTGTGCAGACCAGTGTCATTATTAAATAGCTTAAAGTTGTAGATAAACCTTCAGAAACAACGATTTTCTTTAATCAGTACATAAAACAATGCTAATTGTTGGTTATTCAGGGAGTAGGAGCTTGAGGAATATGCAGAGAAGGCCATGACTTACGTTGCCTGACACAACAACTAGGAACAAGAGCAAAGCTGGACAACAATCGGCCCAGCAACCACCGGCATAATATCTACACACACCTACAGTTTTTTGCAAACTAAATATGTTTTTTGGTGGAATCATTATCCATTGCTTGAGTTTTGATGACACATGCATTCTCTTTGCCCAATGTAAGGAGACTACTCTTGCATACATGATGCTCTTGTACTTCTTTCTCTGAGATGCATTGCTCTCATCTCCCAGACTGCATTTCAGCTTGGTAAGCCCACCTCCAATCTAAACAACTTTGTGTTCATGAGCTGTGGCATGGTAGAGTGATGCAGCCTTTTACGGATTTCTGGAACTGTTAATTCCAGTGCCTTCTGAAATTTGGTCTTGGGAGTTGAAGCGGATTTGATTTTGGCATTACATTAGTGCGCTTTTATTTTGCGAATATATTTTCAGGAGTCAAACTGCCTGTTGTGAATTGATTTTCATTGTGAAGCTTCCAGGTGAATCAGGATCTGCATGCTATGGTCTTGCCGGTGCTAGCGGGAGCTCACGGGCGATCTCCCAGTCTACCGCCCCGACGGACAGGAGATGCAGCTCTCTCGCTGGGAGACCGGCACGGTCAACCCCATTGGCGATCTGTTCCCGGCCTGGATCAATCGGTCCACGCATAACTGGAGCAAGCAGGTTGATGGATTTTGATTAGGATGTTAGCTTGAAAGTTGCAACGTACAAAGCTTGCTATTAAGTCTTGTCCCGTTGCCTCTCACGGACACATGTATGGATCCGCTAGGCAGGCTAGATGCCGATCTCCACACGCCTAGAGTTGCTGGACCTCCGTCCTCCCACTTCAAACTTCATGCATAACCTTCGTCCATCTGCAGAGAAGGTGCCGACTGCATTGCTCGCTAGATGGGAGCCTCGGCGTGACTAGGAGCCTATGACTCCAATGGTTCAATTAAGCTTCTACTTTTAACCATCCCATGCATGAGAGGAAGCAATTCTTTTTTCTTTGTTCAGAGTTGCTTAAAAGGTATGTATGCATTTCAATCAAAAAGATTTACTGATTTAAGCTAATGACTACTGAGGAAGTATGTGACAGGGATGATTCCCCACTTACCCCAGGATCGTGAATGCTAATTACAATTGAAGATCTGCATATGTGTGATTGGGATTTTATGTGCATATATATGAAGCTACTAGAAAGTTTGTGTCTACTGGACCATGCATGCAGTATTTAATACCCATTGCTTTAGATGTTGAATACATTTTTACTATAGTTATTGGAACTAATTTTCTTACTTGTATGACAGAAATTGAAACTACTACTTGTATGAAAGAAATTGTACGATTTTTGTACTATCAGTGATCTAATACATGCCCTACAGAGTCTAACGACAGTGGTGAGGGCACAGCCAGCTGCTTCCTCCGGTTCAATAGGCAGTCAAATTAGGATATTTATACATCATGTTGAGGTATGTAGTCTGATGTACACGATAATACTTCTAAAGTACAATAGTGAATTTTGCTCGTGCAATACCCTCACAGCTACAAGCATACATGTACGCATGAGAGTGTGGTTAATTATTTTCTTTATCTGGCGGCCCTTTGTGCAAAATTTCCAGATTTTGTTTGTGCAAGTTTAGATCAGAAGCTTTCCTTCACGTTTGACCTACCCCAGGCACAGCTACCGGTGCGTGTATAGACACCTCCTCGCCTATGATTACATAGCGTTGTCAATGACACCAAATAAGTACATCTCCCTTTTTCCTAGATATTGTTTTTAATAACAAACACATTGGATGATCTAATGCACAACAAGTTGTTCGCCCCTTGCTCTCGATATCCGTTAGTTGATTTATCTTTTGTCAAGTGCTTTCTAGCTTTGTTCTTCGACGGGGATAGTTGCAGGTAATGCTTTATGAAGACATTGTCGAAGAATACTTCTTCTCATTGGGCCATGGACGGTTGGAGCGGAAACGACGTTGGAGGCTGTTGGCTAGGCTAGACCTATCCCAAATTCAGTAGAGCGATCATGCGTGGGTCTGGGCAAAAACATTTTTGATTGACGGGATTCGATGTCGGTGACGTTAGGTAGTGGTGGTCTATTTGGGTTGGCTTGAATGGTTATTTACATTATTTTTTGTTGGTTTTTGGCATGGTTTTTCGTAGAAACTTGTCAACTCTGTATTTTTGCTTTTTTCTCTTATGAAATCAGCACCTTGCTTGTAAAAAATAAGTACTTGCTCGCAAAAATAGATAATAATTGCAACATTGAAATCCAAACATATATACTTTTACTTGAACAATGCAGTCGATAGGAAAAGGGGTTAGTCCGGTTAAAAAAAAGAACTACACTCAATTGTACTTCAGAGTGTATACCGCGTAGGACGGCGCTATAGCACTATCTTTTGATGTGAATCGCATCAAATTTGGAATCAGTGTGCGCGCTAATGTGGTGTGTTTCTGCCTTTGCTACACTATGATTGACTGATGGTTAGTTGGTGGATGTTGCAGTCTGATGAGGTCTCGGGCATGTGGCTTCTCCTTAATTTTTGACGCCACCAGCTCCCGGTGAGTTTTCTCCCCTGGGTCATTATAAAGGGAGTGAAATGGTCAGAAGGGAGAATTAGAAAAAACCTTGCTGCTCGAGATGACATCCACACCATTTTTTGTGTGTTGGAGTGATTGAACCATGGCAATCAGAGCTGACATTGCATCTCCCTTCCTCATACACACTTCATTCATCACACCTTTGATACTCATGTATGAGAAAGAAATTTCAGTGGTCGAGTTTCTTTATTTGACTTTATGCTGTTCAGGAGGGGAGGCCAGAAGGCGGGACGGCCGGCAGTGGCATTCTGTTCGGGGATGCGTGGATCTGGTGATGCTGGTGTAGGGTAACGGGAAACATCACCTCCGCCACGGAATTTCACATAGCCAATTTACCTTTCTCCCTAAAGATTTTTTACTCTGCTATCAGTACCACTGGTCTTGGGGTTTAGATTTTGTCAATATCAAAATTTGGGTACTTACCAGCAAATGAGTTGTTGATCTATTTACTTAGTCAAGTTCATTTCTGCTATGTTCTGTCCGTCAAGCTTCAGATTCTAGCCTTGATTAAATGGCAATGATATTCTCCAAAACCTACTAATGTCAGAAATCCTGCAACCCAACAATGGTTTGCCAACTCATGTGATCAAAACATTCCTGCTTTAGATAGAAGAACTTATTTCCTGTTACTTAGCTTGGTACATAATGGCAGCCGTCACAGAAAAGGAAGTTGGGGGCACATGAGATGTACTGACCACTCCTTAGTCCCAAGAACGGGAGTAACAATGTTTCTCAAGTTCTGCTGATGTATTGTACTCAAATTCTATTCATCTAACTGCCTTGCCAATCATTTGCTATTAACTCTCAAACATCAGATTTTTTTTGACATCCTCAAACATCGGAAATATTTCTTCACAGCTTCCTTCTGCCCTTCCCCTCCACCCTTTTTGGATAGTTTTTTTTTTGTGAATACCCTTTCCAGATAGCTACGTCCCACCATCTGCATCAGAAGAGAAAGGGGCAGATGATCTGTTAGCCACAGAGACATTGCTTCCTGCAATTGACCATATTATCGATCAAGGGCCAGTAAAAGTATAGAGATTTCAATGAAATTTTGCCGCTGACCAAGTAAACTGTGTTTTTCGTGAGCTGGGACCATGAAAATATGATTTAACGGTAAAAAAGTAAGTCAACAATGTTGTCTGATGTGCATGAGGATTTGGTAGACGTTTGACATAAGAATATATATGCCTTCAAGCCTGATTTTCGTGCCTAGCATGTTGTTTTCTTTTAGTATATTTTTTCTCCCGTTGCAACGCACGGACATTTTTGCTAGTAATATCCTACGCTATCCTATCTTTCCTTAGAATCAATATACTCAACCCTTGTATTCGTGCAGCTGGCTAGCTGTGTTGCCGACGTGCATGGCTGGGCGTCGGTGACTGCAAGAACGGCGATGGCGGCTAATGAATTC
>NC_053024.1:732008552-732148000 GCF_003073215.2 Triticum urartu | reverse complement strand
TGATGTTTTTTTCATAGATGATCCCATATATGATGTATGCACGAATGTGGATGAAATATAATGTTTTTTTGTTCATAGAACATGATGTTTTTTTAATTCACAGAATTTTTTTCATGATCAGGCGGGACGTTGAGGGATAATAGATGTATTCTTTCAGAATTTTCTATCGTGCATAGACGGATTTTAGACCACGGGAGCACCCCCTCCCTATATGAAAATAGAATCGGGAACTAGGGTAGAGGGTCGAGGGTTCGAGGGTTCTATAGGTTCGAGGGTTCCAGGGTCGTCTAGGGGTCGAGGGTTCCAGGGTCGTCGAGGGTTCGAGGGGTCTAGGGTCGCCGATGGGTCGAGGGTCGTCGAACATGAGAGGAAGAAGAGGATAAAAAAAGAAGAGGAATAAGAAAAAAAAGAGGAGAAGAAAGAATAGAGGAGAAGATCTCCTCTATTCTTTCTTCTCCTCTTTTTTTTCTTCTTCCTCTTCTTTTTTTATCCTTGAAGCGTTGTCGAGGCCACCCCAAACCCTAGAGAAGCAGCGTCGAGGCCACCCCAAACACTAGAGAAGCAGCGTCGAGGCCACTAATTAATATTAGTTCTATGTTTGCCACTAATATATCCATCTGTCATGTTTGAATAATAATTGCCATGTTGTCAATATTTGTAGAAACTATGGACACCGCCCGAGACGAAGTACAAGAAGAGTTGTTGGGGGACATGATCGCACGAGGAAGTGATGCCGTTTGCTCGTTGTTTCTCAACGACACCGATGGTCTGGAAGCAGCTGGCTATGATTATGATGGCTCCGGTGACCTAACGCCGATGCAAGAAGGAGACCGTGAGGACGGCTCCAGTGACCCAATGCCGGTGCAAGAAGGAGACCGTGATGACGTCTCCGGTGACCGAAACGAGTCCGGCCAGGTATATATATTAGTTAAGCTTCTGTTGACTAGCTAATTGATGCATTCATTGTTTTGGTATATACACATACTAATTAAGTCTTTGTTCTTTTTTCTAGCCCTCCGGATCGAGCACAACTTCGGTAAAGAGACGAGGCCCAAAGAAAAAGTTGAGCTCGGATGAAAAGTTTGAGATCATAGCAATCGCGCCCGACGGCCAACCGATTGAACCCCTCCGGACAAAGAGTGCATTTGTTGCTCAGTGCGGGGTTTTGGTTAGGGACAAGATCCCGATCAGCATCCAACAATGGTTTAAGCCGGCTATAGAAGATCCTGAGGTGTCTTATGTCAATGATATGCAGAAAAATGATCTTTTGACTGAGCTGAAGTCAAATTTCACCCTACCGCCAGAGGACAATCCAGAGAAGCCAGTTAAAGAGCAATTAATCAAGTCTTTTGCTCTTAAGAGGATGGCAGAACTATTCAGGAGGTGGAAGAAAGATCTGAATAAGTTTGTCGAAAATAATGAGACACCAGAATTCAAGGGCAGATATGAGAAGATCAGAGATCACTGGCCCGCATTTGTGGCCCACAAGACATCGGAAAAGAGTAAGAAGATGTCGCGACAAACAAGCAAAATGTTGCGAAGAAGAAGCATGACCATCGCACGGGGTCAGGTGGCTACCTTGTAGCCTGGCCTAAGTGGGCCAAGACTGAGAATGATCTGGTTGATAAAGGGATCGGACCAGAGACAATTAACTGGCTAGACCGTTGCCGGACTTGGTTCTTCGGGGCTGGCGGAACCTTGGACCCTGTAACAGGGAAGTGCATTTGGACGAACGATCAAATGGACATACCAGTCAGGAAGCTTCAGCAATATATCAAAGCAACGCAGCAAGGGACGTTCTTTCCAGACAGACAGAACGATGAGCTCACAATGGCCCTCGGGAATCCTGAGCACCCTGGACGGACACGAGGCATGCCAGGCTCCATTCCGTGGAAGGTTGGGTTTTCAGACGCAGACGGTTACAAATCCCATGAGAGGAGGAAAAAAGTGTAGCAGACCCAAATGCAGGCACTTCAAGCAAGGGTACAAGCGATAGAGGAACGAGAAGCAAATCGCAGCAAACGTACTGCCGAAGCTTCCCTCGAAGCTACCCCGCCATCTCAGCGGAGAAGCAGCGTGGCTTCCACCGAGCTGCTTCAGCCGGAGCATGCCTTGATGGCTCCTGCCAGCTATCCCGTGGATGCTATCACGGAGTCTCAAAATTGCCACCTTATGACGCAATGGATGAATTTGAAGGTCAAGGCGGCTGTTGGCACTGTTTATCCTACTAAACCCGGCGCAACTTTTCACTGTCGGCGGATTCCAGAAGGATATGCTAGGGTGATGGTGGATGAAATAACGGAGGGATTTGAGGACCTCCAGCTTGACCACCCTACCGGTGAAGGGGAGACTACGCTGGGGTCTGCTCTGAAGACTCCATGCCTATGGCGGAAGGAGCTCATCAACCTTCCGAACTGGACGCCTCCGCCTCCTCCTCCTCCTCTGGCAAGTCAGGGCACTCCGCCTCCTCCACCGCCTCCTCCTCCGGCGAGTCAGGGCACTCCGCCTCCTCCACCGCCTCCTCCTCCGGCGAGTGACAATCAGGGCACTTGACCGGCTCCTTCTCCAGCGCGTGGCGGCACTCCGCCTCCTTTTCCGCCTGCGCCGACGCGCCCGAGCAGCCAGCCTCCTCCTTCTCCGCCTCGTCAGCAAGGGCGGAAGAGACCTGCCGCCGCTCCGGCTGCTCCGGCGCGTCGTAGTCCTTCTCCGCCTCGTAAGCAAGTAAAGAAGACAACCGCTCCGTCTTCTCTGCCGGCGTCTAGCAGTACAGCCAGAGGCGGGAGGAAATACAGATTTGGTCCTTCTCTGAAGACTCCAGAGAAGTTACCATACGAGAGGACCCCGGAGGAGAACACCGAGATCGCATGAGAAGAAGTGAGGAACTACTTTGAAGGGGTGAAAGCAAAGAAACATCCACCTCCGGAGGAGAAGGTAGATCCGGTGAAAGCGAAGCGCACTCTGGCTGCCCTGACAAAACCACCCAAGTCTCCGCCGAAAGGAAACTATGAGCGCATTATTGGAAAGGAATTTGCCGAAGCGGAGCGGTCGGGAAGTACTATCAGTGATCAAAGGCTGAAAGAACGACGAGCTGGGAAACAAATTGCCCAGCTCGGCGAACAAGCGAAGCAATCGTGCCCCCCCCCCCCCGCTCAAGGTGCCTAGCGACAACGTCGCTAATGATCCGAGGATGGTGCCCGGTTATAGCAATCTTGGCGATTACCTGCCCGACGATGTACATTATGATTTCATGGAGGTGCAGATACAAAGATACAAGTACGGGAAGCCTCTCTTCAAAGATGAAAGATCTCTATCAACGATGATGCGAAGATTGCATGATTGGTACTTGAAAATCTGCAGAGACTCTGGGGGGAGGAGTACTTTGTATGTGAAAGTTAAAAAGGAGCATGACCTCGTTGGAATTGAACTGTTGCCTGTTCCATTCGAGGAGTTCTTTCAGTTTTTCAATCAATTGGCCCTCGATAAAACAACGGTCGCCTGCTACTGTCTGTAAGTAGTACTACTTTTGTCATTAAGTCTCTCTATATAGCTCAGCTCTTTCATTGCATGTATTTATATTATGCAGATTGAAGATCGCCGAATTGAAGAAAAGACAAGTCGGTGATATTGGGTTCATTAACACATATCTCATAGATGCAACTCAGGTTAAATTTCATGCCGCAGATACCGAGGCCAACTTGCTACGATTGTTGGTAATAAATGAAAACAAAGATATAATACTCTTTCCTTACAACTTCAAGTGAGTGTTACTGTCTTGTGCGTATTCGGTGTCCCTTATATGTTAGTCAAGGTTATAGTAATGTAATTGATGAGTTATGCATGCGTGTGCAGTTACCACTATATTCTCCTAGAGATTAAGCTTGAGCAGGGAATAGTAACCGTCTTAGACTCAAGACGAAAAGATCCCCAGGACTATGCAGACATGACTCAAATGCTCGAGAAGTAAGTTAAATGGATCATTATCCACCATATCATCAACTTTGTTCATTTCCTGATATATCAAGTAATTGTTTTCTTTGCCCTGCAGGGTTTGGAGAAAATTCACCAGAAAAGCTCCCGGACTGCCGAAGGAGCTGCAATTTAGACACCCGAAAGTAAGTAATATAGTAGCATGTTCCGCGCATCTACTAGTGATTCAAGCGCTAGTTTCATCAATACCATTTGGCGTTCTTGCTTATCAGTTTGATTGACCTCTATTTCTTGTAAAGTGGTTGTGGCAGGAACAAGGGAATGATTTCTGTGGATACTACGTTTGCGAGTCCATCCGCCACACGACCTGTGAGCGAGGCTACACGGACGAACAATATGAAGTACGTAAATAACAACATTCATAATTTTATTTTATTACCATCATTTGTGTTGAGTTTCATTCATTCATATATATATGTATTGACCCCCTTCTTCAAATTACATGTTTCGGAAGCGGGATGAACTCCTAGCACCAGCTCGCATGCGAGCAATTCAAGAGGAATTGGCGGCATTCTTTCTTGACCACGTGATCGCTGAAGACGGAGAATACTATGTGGACCATGAGTCCGTATGATTATATTTGTAAGAGATAATTATTGTATATATGTAGCCGGTAGTGTCGGATAGATATACGAGAATATCACTTCTCTCTGTATGCATATATGTACATGACGATATTCTGTTTCCTTCATTTGCTTACTAGCTAGCTAGCGTGTCTAGTCCTCTCTATACGTATGTATAGTACATAGCGTCGACCAAGCACGAACATAAGAGAGGACACTTCTATCTATTAATTATAGCTAGCTAACACAATATATGAAACACCTAAATTAACCCCCCAAACCCCCCCCCCCCCCCCCTTCAAAAAAAACCCCAGCCACAGAAATGCTGACGCGTGGATGCCTATTGGTCCCGGCTGGTGCCACCAACCGGGACCAAAGGGTCTCCTGCCTGGGCTCCGCGCACAGGCCACGTGGAGGCCCATCAGTCCCGGTTCTGGATTGAACCGGGACTAAAGGGACAGAGCATTAGTACCGACCCTTTAGTCCCGGTTCAGGAACCGGGACAAAAGGCCCTTACGAACCGGGACAACAGGCCATTTTTCTACCAGTGCGTGGTGTCTCGGCATGACGAACTGTAGCACTGCTGCATACTCAGGGAAAACACTTATACCTTGAAATTTAGTGAGGGATCATCTTATAATGCTACCGTTGTACTAAACAAAATAAGATGCATAAAGGATAAACATCACATGCAATCAAAATATGTGCCATGATATGGTCATCATCATCATCTTGTGCCTTTGATCTTCATCTCCAAAGCACCGTCATGATCTCCATCATCACCGGCTTGACACGTTGATCTCCGTCGTAGCATCATTGTCGTCTCGCCAACTATTGCTTCTACGACTATCATTGCCGCTTAGTGATAAACTAAAGCAATTACATGGCGATTGCATTTCATACAATAAAGCGATAACCATAAGGCTCCTGCCAGTTGCTGATAACTTCTACAAAACATGATCATCTCATACAACAATTTATATCACATCACAACATGCCGTGCAAAAACAAGTTAGACGTCCTCTACTTTGTTGTTGCAAGTTTTGCGTGGCTGCTACGGGATTCTTGCAAGAACCATCCTTACCTACGCATCAAAACCTCAACGATTTTTCGTCAAGTGTGCTATTTAAACTTCAACAAGGACCGGCCGTAGTCAAACTCGATTCAACTAAAGTGGGAGAAACACACACCCGCCAGCCACCTGTGTGCAAAGCACGTCGGTAGAACCAGTCTGATGAACGCGGTCATGTAATGTCGGTCCGGGCCGCTTCATCCAACAATACCGCTAAATCAAAGTAAGACGTTGGCGGTAAGCAGTATGACTATTATCGCCCACAACTTTTTGTGTTCTACTCATGCATATAACAGCTACGCATAAACCTGACTCTGATACCACTATTGGGGAACGCAGTATTTCCAAAAAAAATCTACGATCACGCAAGATCTATCTAGGAGATGCATAGCAACGAGACGGGAGAGTGTGCCCACGTACCCTCGTAGACCGAAAACGGAAGCGTTTAGTAACACGGTTGATGTAGTCAAACGTCTTCACGATCCAACCGATCCAAGTACCGAACGTACGGAACCTCCGTGTTCAACACACGTTCATCACGATGACGTCCCTCGAGCTCATGATCCAGTTGAGGACGAGGGAGAGTTCAATCAGCACGACGGCATGGCGACAATGATGATGAAGTTACCGGCGCAGGGCTTCGCCTAAGCACTACGACGATATGACTGGGGTGTGTAACTATGGAGGGGGCACCGCACACGGCTAAGTGAAGACTTGGTGTGCCCCCTCACACGTATATAAAGGAGGGGGAGGAGGAGGCCGTCCCAAGGGGGCGCGCCAAGGGGGGAGTCCTACTTGGACTATCGGTCCAAGTAGGATTCCCCCCCCCCTTTCCTATTTCAACAAGGGGAAGGAGGGAAGGAGAAGGAGCCCCTCCCCCTAGTCCAATTCGGACTGTCCTTGGGGGGGAGCACCTTCTGGCCTTCACTCTCCTTCTCCCTTATGGCCCATTAAGGCCCATAACTTCCCCGGGGGGTTCCGGTAACCCCTCTGTTCCCCGTTAAATATCTGAAACGTCCCAAAACCATTCCGATGTCCGAATACCTTCGTCCAATATATCAATCTTTACCTCTCAACCATTTCAAGACTCCTCGGCATGTTCGTGATCTCATCCGGGACTCCGAACAAAATTCGGTCATCAAATCACATAACTCATAATACAAATCGTCATCTAATGTTAAGCGTGCGAGCCCTATGGGTTCGAGAACTATGTAGACATGGCCGAGAAACATCTCTTCTCAATAACCAATAGCGGAACCTGGAAGCTCATGTTGGCTCCTACATATTCTACGAAGATCTTTATCGGTCAAACCGCATAACAACATACGTTATTACGTTTGTCATCGGTATGTTAGTTGCCCAAGATTCGATCGTCGGTATCCTCATACCTAGTTCAATCTTGTTACCGGAAGTCTCTTTACTCGTTCCCTAATGCATCATACGCAACTAAATCATTAGTCACATTGCTTGCAAGGCTTATAGTGATGTGCATTACCGAGAGGGCCCAGAGATACCTCTCCGATACATGGAGTGACATATCCTAATCTCGATCTATGCCAACTCAACAAACACCATCGGAGACACCTGTAGAGCATCTTTATAATCACCCAGTTACATGGTGACGTTTGATAGCACACAAAGTGTTCCTCCGGTATTCGGGAGGTGCATAATCTCATTGTTAGAGGAATATGTATAATTCATGAAGAAAGCAATAGCGATAAAACTAAATGATCATTATGCTAAGCTAAGGATGGGTCTTGTCCATCACATCATTCTCTAATGATGTGATCCCGTTCATCAAATATCAACACATGTCTATGGTTACTAAAATTAATCATCTTTGATTAACGAGCTAGTCAAGTAGAGGCATAGTAGGGACACTCGGGTTAATACAATTGTAGCATGAATAATAAACATTTATCATGATAGAAGGAATGATAAATAACAACTTTATTATTTCCTTTAGGGCATATTTCCTTCAGCCCCAACCGTCGGATATGAGCCGCCTGGCCATTGGATCTGAGCAAAAAAAGCGATTCGTCCTCTGCCTTCTTCTTCCTTGGGTTAGATCTGCAACTTCCGCTCGGGGGCCTCGTCGCCGCACCTCAAGTACCCTCCAGTGGTTTTCCCCATCGCCGTTCCGCACCCTCGCCACCGCAGCTCGTCGGATGCAGCTCCGCCGGGGCGGTCGAAAGAAAGTCGTCCCTAGCACACCTCATGCCTTTGCGTCTCGATGTCTCTCCCACCCCCTTGGTTGCACCACCGCCAGGTGAGGGTTCCAGCATCGCCACCAGCAGCCGTCATAGCTAGCCGCACGCCCGTCGCAACACCCCCACGCAGCTCCATCGTGGTCGTCGTTCACCATTGTTATCTAGATGTTCTTCGTTTGAAGCTTTTTTAGAAGAGGTTTGTAGCTTTTCTCCATGCCGTTTGCAGCTATTTGCAGCTGCGCAGTGGCCGACCTCCAGCTACCCCGTATCCAGTTGAATCTTTTTCAAAGCTGGTTGTAGCTTTCTTTGTTGTCGGTCATAGCATTTTTCAGTAGTGTTTGCAGCTCCGACGCATGTCTGTTGAAGCCCCTCTTCTGTCCCAAATCCTGCTTTTTTAGGTGCCGTTTGAAGCTTTTTCACGTGCTAGATGTAGAATTTTCATCTTTCGGTTGCAGCTTTTTTGCAGTTGCGCCATGGCCGCCCTTAGCTTCCTTGTCTGCTGTAGAAACTTTTTAAGATACTAGATGTAGCCTTTTAGGATGCCGGTTGTAGCATTTGGAAAAGGGAGCAGGTGCCTGGCGACAGCACGCGGCGAACCAAACCTCGTTCCGCCGGCTGCCGGTGGAGTGCTCGAGGTCAGAGAGGAGGCACGGCTCAGTCGTTTGGTTCTCGGGTGGTTGCCTGGTCGCCATGAGCGGGATTTGCGAAGGGGGCGAGGAAGATGTGAAGGGATAAGATGTGGGAGAGAGCTGCTGAACCACAGGATCGTAACGAGCCGCACGCGACCGGCGGAATGTTCAGCCGGCGTGCCGTTCCCAATCGTTTTCCAAGAAATATTCCTCGTGGGAATCCAGGCTACTTGAAAGTTGAAACCAGATTAAGCAAGCTGCACGGGATTCCCTGGAAACAAGGTAACATGCGCATACGGAAGCCAAATCAGAGATGGAGAAAGACAAGATGCGATCGGATAGGTATGTGAAGCTCATCATATATACGTCCACATATATATTATCTCATCAATCAAACTCTCGATCCACGCTTGTAGATAGAGATAGACTCGGATCCCTCGGCCGGCGTCCGCGTCAACAAACAAATTAGGATGGCATCCGCCGGTGACGGCAGCATCTCAGGAACCTCGCCGGCGTCAGGGCAATGGTCAGGCCTGCCTAGCGATCTCCTCGGCATGGTCTACTCCAGGCTCGTCGCCACGCTCGATCGTGCACGCTTCGACGCCGTGTGCACCGCATGGCGTGCCGCGCCACGGCATGTTCTCCCGTGGCTCATCCTTGACCCACGTGGCACAGGCGACGAGACCAAGGGCGTGTACTGCCCCAAGGAGGGTGTGGTCCTGCCGCACCTCCCCCTCCCGACCAAGGCTGTTGGCAGGTGCTTCGTCGGTAGTCATGAAGGTGGCTGGGTTGCCTCGGCCGAGGCTCCGTGCAACATAATTAACCTCTTTTCTGGAGCCGTGGTGGAGCTCTCCACGGTCAGCGTTGATCCATTGATCTTGAAGAAAATTGTCTTCTCTGAGCAGCCCACCTCAAGTTGTTGCATTGTCGCTGCCATCACCGATAAGCACGAGCTCGCTTTCTGCAGGGTTGGTTGCTCGGAGGCGGGCTGGACGACGCAAGGATTTCTTGGGGGTGATGGTCTCATGGATATTGTCTTTTGCAAAACCGAGCTTTACGGCATCACACGATACACCAAGCAGCTCGTCAAGTTTGACCTTGGCTTGAACAAACATGGTACGTCTGTGATCGTACGCATCCACTGGTTGTGCGCGCTAAACAACTATTGGGAGAATCCGAATGAGCACATGAGTTACATTGTTGACCTACGTGGCAAGCTTGTGATAGTGTTGAGGAACTATCGGTGGTGGTCGCGCCACTTGCGTAACACCTGTGGTCCTTGCTTCAGGTCCTTGAGGTAGTCCGCAGCGGCTTACGGATGGGCTCTCACGACTACAAGTGGGTGGAGATGAATAGCTTAGGAGAGTACGCACTATTCTTGGGGCTAACATGCTCCAAAGCAGTGTGCGTGCCGGCAAGCGGGAATGGCGACGTGAAGAGGAACCATATTTACTTCTCCCACCATCGTTGCTTACGGAGAGACGATAAGATCCCTCACAACGCCAACGTGTTCTTGACGAGATCCAACAATGATGACTGTTTATATTATGAGCAAGTCGAAAGTGTCACCGATGGTGTGGAAGGCATCATGTCAACAGGTTACTACGTGATGGGTAACGTTCGTCCTCCCATGTGGCTTTTACCTCCAATATCAAACTAGTTCGGATCTCCTCCCATGTGGCTTTTACCTCCGATATCAAGCTAGTTCGGATTCGACTGCATCAACGATTAATTCAGTTCTGCATGGGTTACTCAACAACACGTTCTTGTAGTTATAGTTCTGATTTCCCTTTTTACGATGAGAAGTTATGATTTCGCAACTACAGTTTACACAATTTGAACCTCTTTTTATTTGAAAAAAGGTGGAACTATTCTGTTTTTTTATTAGGTATTAACTAGCCACGCATGCTTGGAAGTCCACTTTGCGATCACCCATTATGCTATTCCAGTAATCTGTACTTTTCAGTACTTGCCAAAATTTGGCAATGCAAAATTTGGTTTGGCCATATGGCACCTTTGGCCTGTGTTCCTGGTAGACTTTGTATTTGTAGCTTCTAGAACATGTGGTCATACTATAAATATATGCAACGCCACCCCTGGAGGGTTGAGCAGTCTACCCAAATATCGGGAAACTCTTAGTTTTACACATGGTATTTCACTACTGGAATTTTCGTATACGCCGGGTGCAAGGCTCTCGCCGAGAGCCAAAATGCGGGCACTCGGCAAAGTAAGAGACGCCGAGCGTGACTCTCGGCAAAAGGAGCACCTCTACAAACACATGATATTGCCGAGAGTAGACCTCGGCAGAACAGCAACACTCGGCAAAGGCACTATTTGCCAAGAGCCAAGCAATGTCGGACGGCAACGTTCTCCCACGTGATACATTTGGCGGTGGATCACGGCACAGCCACGGTTTGACTTCCTTACCGAGAGCAGCGCTCGGAAAACTAACATTTGCCTACTTGGTTCCACATCGTCTACTTCTATACATTGTCCGAAAGTCCAACAATTGAATTAAAGTTCGGCATTCATAATTAAGAATATGTATTACTTTTATTATCCAACCGTACATGTACCGAGTGCCGCTCTCGGTAAGGAAACAGTTGCCGAGAGTAGCTCTCGGTAACGATAAGGCTCCCATCAAACTTTCCCGATAGAGGCATGGGAAATACTTTGTGATGTCCTTGTGGCATGTGTAGGCCCTGCAAAGACGAGGGAGGGGCATGCCCTGCCACCGGGTTAGCGAAAGTACCTCAGTGGCATTGCCTGATGCAACCCTTGAAATCCTCAGAGAATCGTATGATGCCAAAATTCCTTGAGAGCTGGAATGGTGTCATCACATGGCCCCTGTAGAGTGTGGTAAAAGTTTGGGCACGTTTCAAATAAGCCTTCCCTGAGGTCGCTTGTGAACCGCACCGTCCCGAGCTAGTCTCTGGGTATCGAGAGGGAATGTGTCCGGTTTGTGCAGGAAGTGCGGGGCCTGTTGCTCTGTTGGCTTCGAAATTTCTCGTGCTCTCAAAGGAGGCAATCGCATGACACGTGCCACGCCCCCGCATTTTTCGGGCACGCATGCAATATTCGAGAAATTTATTGCTCTGCTAGGATTTCATCGCCGAAAATTGCATATTAACAAGGCGGCACATGAAATCATGACCAGGAGCGGCATGGGAAATCCTTTGTGATGTCCTTGCGGCATGCCTAGGCCCTGCAGAGACTAGAGGGGCATGCCCTGCCATCGAGTTACCAGAAGTACCTCAGTGGCATGCCTGATGCAACCGTTGAAATCCTCGGAAAATCATACGATGCCGAAATTCCTCCAGAGCTGTCACGGTGTCATCACATGGCCCTTGTATGGTGTGGTAAAAGTGTGGGCGCGTTTCGAATAAGCCTCCCCTTAAGGCCGCTTGTAAACGGCACCATCTCCGAGCTAGTCTATGGGTACCAAGAGGGAACGTGTCCGGTTTGTGCAGCAAGTGCGGGTCCTGTTACTCCATTAGCCTCAAAACTTCTCGTGCTCTCAGAGGAGGCAATCGCATGACACGTGCCACGCCCCCACATTATTGGGAACGCGTGCAATATTCGAGAAATTTATTGCGCTACTACGGTTTCATCACGAAAATTGCGGATTAGCAAGGCGGAACATGAAATCATGCCCGGTAGCAGCATGGGAAATCCTTTGTGATGTCCTTGCGGCATGCCTAGGCCGTGCACAAATGATATTACCTTATGCTATTTCCGAGAGTCGCTCTCGGTAAAAGTGGAAAACCTATATCTAGTTTCCACCTTTTTTCGGATGCGCCTCTGGCTAAAAGAACCCCTAGATCTAGGTTTGATTACTTCTCCGAGAGCCCTCTCGGTAAAATAAAACCTAGATCTAGGGTTGATTTCCGTACCACGCCGACAAGCGCTCAGTAAAGGTAGTGTCGGCCACACTTAAGCTTATTCCCCCGGTTGTTTCTTTTCCCCGTGCCACTCTCCCCTCCTGTGCTCCCCCCTCACTGACCCTCTCCCCCCTGCGGTCATCTCCCTACCGGCTGGCGCACCCCTGGCACACCCTGTGCACCCCTCCCCACCCCGCGGCCCCTAAGCCCGCACCCCGACCACCGGCGCCCCTGCCCACCACACCGA
The DNA here is from genome assembly GCF_003073215.2 of Triticum urartu. Taxonomy (NCBI): domain Eukaryota; kingdom Viridiplantae; phylum Streptophyta; class Magnoliopsida; order Poales; family Poaceae; genus Triticum; species Triticum urartu. Next base: position 732,135,411 of record NC_053024.1, on the reverse strand, counting down.
GCTCCTCCCTCTGGTGACCCCCCCCTGTCCATCTACAAAAAGTATGTATAGATGGATAAATTTTTGGATGCATGCATAGATGCATAAATAGATGGATAGATAGATGGATGGATTGATAGATGGATGGATGCTATGTAGATAATTTTTTTCTTTATCAAAAGAAAATGTAGATAATGTTGTATGCATGGATGTATGTATGGATTTTTTTTGTTTGTGTCTATTTGTCTTTGTTGTTTGTATGGATGCTATGTAGTAATTTTTTGCATTACTTTTTATGTTGTAGGTACTTCTAGTAGTGGTACTAGTAGTTTTCGTAGTTGTTTTATGTAGTTGTTCTTTATGTACTAAGTTCTATCTTGAGCGAGTGACGATCATATTTGACAGATACGAGATGTTTTCGGAGGAATGTACCGATTGTTGTCGTAGGGGGTCGCGCTTCCTCTGTTCCTCCTATGTGATCTTTTCAAAGCAGGAGGAATAGAGGAAGAGTGACCATCACTGGCAGTCGATGAGAGATGTTCTTGGAGGAAGAAAATCGACTTTTGATGAGGACGGTCGATTTGGGTGAGCTCTTCATGTTATCTTGATAACGCACGATGGGCTCACCCAGCTCGACCATCACCCATAGTCAAAATATCCGTGAGAGAGTGTCCACCATATATACGTGACTGAGTGTCAATGAGAGTTTTTCTTGCAGGAAGAAAATCGACTTTTGCTGATGGTTGTCGATCTGTGCGAGTTCGTCCTATGATATACATTTTTCATGCACGATGGACTCGCCAGCTCAACCATCACCGAAAGTTAAAATACTTGCGAGAGAGTGTCCACCATATATACCACCACCAGAGAGTTCCACCATATATACGCGAGAGAGACGAGAGTTGTTCTTGGAGAAAGAAAATCAACTTTTGCCGATGGCGATCGATCTGTGCCAGTTCGTCCTGTCATATACATTTTTCACGGACGATGGATTCGCCCAGCTCGATCATCACCGAAAGTCAAAATATCCATGAGAGTGTGTCCATCATGATTAATTTGCTTAGAAGTAATCTTTGATGTTAGATTCTAATGCTATCTTTCATTGTGTGATGAAAGGTGTTAGCACCAATCGATTTCGCGGCTATGGCTTCCTCCGACAATGCAGCTTCCATTAGGGTCGACTCCTCTGTCAAGGAGAAGCGCGCCAAGGACCGCTTGGCGGTGCTCATTGAGAAGAACCCACAGCTGATCCTAATAAAGTATTTTGAGGATCTGGCCAAGAAGAATCCACCAGTTAAGGAGGAGAAGGCCCCACCATGTAATGAGTGTGATGGCTCGGTGTCATTGAGTCCACTGACCTACATTCCCGACGACGCTTGGTCCACCACCGTGGGGGATACCCCCACAGGCTCTGACTCCACGATCACTGCTTTCACCGACTACACCTCGGAGTAATCCACCTAGATAGTTTGGTGTTGATTTAGTGATATGGACTTAGATAGTCATGTAGCTGCTGATATGGACTTAGATTGCCACTTGCGATGCTTTTGATTGTATGAGTGATGAATGCTTACGTGGATTATGTGTGATGTGATATTTTAACCTTGCATTCCTCCTCTGCCTCTTTTCTATTTCTTTGTAGATGAAGTGGTATGCGGTGTACAGAGGTAGGTGTCTAGAAGTCTACGATTCGTGGTCTGAATGCAATGAACAAGTGCTTCGCTATGAAGGAAGCTCCCACGACTCGTTCAATAGCAAAGAGAAGACAGAGTGTATCATTACAATCAATATGTGTTTAACCAGAAAAGAAAATCTGAATTAGTGGGTTCAGTGGATGTGCCAGCCAGAAACGGCTTATCGGGTTTAGTGGATGGAAGAACTTGATAATACTCCTTCAGTTCGTGATAATTGTAGTGTTGTTTTTTATCACGTGGTCGCATGTAGAGATGCATCGACAACTTTATTGTTTAGTAAGTAGGCACTTGTACCAAAGAGCTACTTTGTGATTTCAAATGAAGTTTGTGTGAACTATTTTATATAATGCTTATGTGAGTTTGTTGTTAGACTATGAGACTTCAAATGCATGTTTGTGTATTGTATATCTATTTTTGCTGCAGGGATCCGAGGGAAAAGCAGAAGAAACAGGACTCGGAATGGATCTTGACCGAGTGCGACTCTCGGCAAAGTGGCATGCGCTGGCAGTTGGCTTTGGCAGTTTTGCCGAGCATGGCTCTCGCTAAAGAGCTGACGAAACTAGCGGCCCTGAAGTCACTTTATTTTGCCGAGAGACACTGTTTGGCTCTGGGCAAACTCTTTGCCGAGTGTCCGTGTCCTGGCTCTCAGCAAATTCCTGATTGCTTGAGAGGTGTATGTCGGGTGCAACTCTCGGCAAAGGCTTTGCCGGTGGTTATTGGCCCTTTGCCGAGTGTCCGTGGCACTCGGCGTATAGGTCGATTCCTGTAGTGTTTGTAGATGGACTAATTCTTGGCGGTCGAATCAGACTGCATGAGCAGCTCATGTTCCAACTAGTCAACTGATGGATGCCCAAAACTATATGTGGAATTTGAACCTTTTTTGTCATCAAAATTCACTGTGCTAAAAGGAATAATTAAATGAGGAACGGCCAAATTAAAATCCAGCTAAAAAGGAACTACAACAGTCATGCTTAGAAACTAGTAAATCTGATGAGATCAAGCCATTAAAGAACACCTACCTGGTCAGCCAGCGCTTTGCTGATCTGGATGTTTATCATTTCTTGTTACTGCAATGATGGTTGATGATGGTCTACAATCGTTTGTTTCATACTCACTACATCAATAGTTCCCTCTACCTGTGGCTGTCGATGTTAATGTAGACACCAAAAATTGTCCTTCATTCTACTAATGGGATAGACAGCAGTCCCTCAAAAGAAAAAAATGGGATAGACAGGGGCTTTGGCTCTAAAAATAGATCTACCTAGTTAGTGTAAATGACAGTCCTAATATTCATTTTACTGATCCATGTTGTGAGGAGGTGATGCTAAAAATATCCTAGAATGTCTCATGTTGATCCTTTAGTAAAGAATCTTGGGCTTTATTAGCAAAGGGGAGCAACTAAATCAGTAGTCACCACACCAGATGCAATGTCAGGTGCGGACTGCAGAAACTCATGCCAAATTGCCAATACATGAAGACACTTTGGGTCGGGACCACTACAGCTAGTAATATACCATGCCAAGCACAATATTTATCTCTGAGAAGAAAATGGAATTATGTGCAGTAAATAAAACTACCTTAAGAAATGGAGACAGGCTTGCGGACCGGGTACATAATCCTGACACCATATAGCCATTTCACAGGATGTTCTGTCGATGTAAATCCCTTCAGCTTTGGAAGAAGTGGTGCACCTGAACTCCTATAATAACCAGTGTTGCCTAAAAAAGGAAGTGAAGTACCAAACATATGTAGTACACGCAATTGCAAGCATATGTAGTACAGCCAAGGCAAGTAAACTAAAAGGTAGAATCCACACTGCACATTCGTAAATTGAGGAACTGCACATTGGTAAACCTTGTACTGAAAAGTGGTCCCAACATATTAAGCAAAGATGTTAAAGAAACTGAGCGCAGTCTAAAAATCTGAAACCACATGATCTGATGTTCAATTACATCAGTAATTTGGCAACCATGCTTGCAGAAAAACATAAAGCATTATAACCTAACAAAGTGAAGTGACAATCAACCCGAACCTGACCATAAAAATCACAGAGACGACAAATTTACAAACTGCATTCATAACAAATCTGTACTAACCTAAGCTTTAGGGTGCGTGTGTGATGTGAACCAGGTTAGCCATCTTCCCAAGGTCAAATTAGAAGCAGGCTGGTAGGAGTCACATGCCAGAAAACGGAAGGCGTAGGACCAGCTTCCCGGTACCCTCTATCCTGGCCGTTTGTTCACTTCGTGATCCGTGTGGCTGAATGCATCATGAGTCCACCTTATGACGGCGTCAGGATCATTAATGTAGGGAATTAGCAGAGCCATACAGTGTCCACTCTGCATGCGCACAGTGGTCAGCTTAGGCCGCACAGGCACCTGCAGCCTGCATAGTGTAGTCAACATCCGTGCACTGTACACACGTGAAGAGCATATAGTGCATGCTAATTAGTACTCCTACCGATACTGCCTGGGTTACATCCTCAAGAACTGCACATTAAATCAGTTTTACAGAAAAATAGCAAACATGAAGGCTACTTTTGTTGATAGATGCGTCAGGTCAAGTTCCTGTAGTACACTCACCGGTCAACTCTAAAATTCTGTAGAATACCTCAACATTTCTATCTCCCTCTTGAACTTTGCATGCTCTCTTTCTCTCCGTTAATGTGCATGCAGCTTGTGAAAAATCTCTCACAAAATATCTTTGGAAAAGCTTCACATGCAGTTCTCTCTCTTGACTTTTGGATGCAACTTCTGAAAAAGTTCTACATGTTGGTCGAGAAAGGAAGAGTGAGAGTGGCCGTGAGAGGTTTGAGAGAGTCAGAGAGAGAAAAAGGAAGGGGAAGTAGATAGAGACGGGGTGAGCAGCTTTCAAGAGAACAAACGCTGAGAGAGAGGGACATGTTCATTTGAGATTCAGGTTTTGTTTTACGCAGTTGTGCCTTGTCTCTATCATCAACAGTGGATAGGCATGCGGGGCTATTACTGTGTCAGAGGCTGCATGTGTGGGAAAAGAGACGGCATGAGGCTGCATGTGAGAGAGACAGCATGCGGCCAGGGGGCAGATGTCCTGTCACCTCATGACCAGTGTATCCTGCCAGTGTATTATGTCCTAACAAAGCTGCAGCTATTCAAACTTTTGCACATATCTCAATGCATCACAGTCAATTCTGGACGGCCCTGATATAGGGTACCAGGTAGCTCGATCTACAAAAAACCGTGCTCTACCAGAAAATTCATTTCCTGACAGATGTAGTACAAACTATGTAGAGCGCAAAAAGAGGTCTGACTTTCAACTAAATATCTTCTCAAAACAACCTTTCTGCCATTTTCACAGAGATTTCCATCACATGGAATAAGTTGCTTTTAACAAAGATTTCCGTCAAATATGGAAGTATACTACAAGAGACTGCATTGCACGTATTCTTTTCTAGATAAATTGCATGTATGCATACAAATGTGCATGTGCGCACATCTAAAGATAACTTGGCAACAAAAGTGAGCGAAATAACAACCAATCATCCATACATAACTCTATGCCAAATAACACTCTGCACTGAAAACATAAATTTCATGGTGCATGTAGGATGAGTTGATGACTGCCAGGTTAGGCATCTTCTCATGGTCCAATAATAAGGTGTCGAAAAGAGTTGCTTACATGAAAATTGATTCCCTTACAGATGTTGTATGATTATGGTAAAGTGCAAAAGGAGGTTTTGTCTTTCAACTAAGTATCTTCCCAAAATCCCACATTGTCACTACAACCATACATAACTCTAGCTAGATACATGCACTCAAACACTACCTAAACCAAATGGGTTAAAAGGGTACACATTGCATATCCATGCCTGCTAAATGTCAATGAAATGGCGTAATTCCTCGGACAGTATTGGACAAAGATAGACAGTCAACAAGGGTATGAGGCCGTGGCACCAAACCACTGCTATATGTGTGAGGGCGTTGTACGCTTCCATCCCTGAGATGATATCCTCCAACCTCTAACCATTCTATCTCACCAACATCATCAAAGCTCAAGTAGATTGTGTCGGCGATTATGGATCCAGAGGGGAAAACATCCAGAGACACCGAGAGAGAGCTATGCATACCAATGAACACCGCGTGCCCTGCACTACCACCCAAGCTCTTGACCGGAAATAGTGTGCCGGTGTCCAAATTCACTCGATATGCGTCATACAAATAACCCGATTTATTCTCGGCTGTCACTCCACCCCAACGGTGCGCCAGCATCAGCTCCCCACAATTGTTGACGAGGTGGAAATTATCCTCAAATTGCGAGTCATCTATATTTTCCATCTTGGCATAAATGCTATCCATCTTGGCAGCCACCTCCAGGCGTGGTGGGTGATATGCTCCAGTTTCCACTTTCCAGTACCATCACACCATTGTTGTCAACGCAGTAGAAGCGGCCCTCAAACATTAAGGTTGCCAGTGCCACTGTTATGCCAGCACCATTGTCCTTTACCGTCGTCCACTGGTCAGTCGCCGGGCTTGGCCGTGGCAAGCAGGTCGAGCATGTTGAAGCAGAGAACAAATGTGGAACCATCACCGGCAACACCAGAGCCCCACACAATGAATTCGGTGTCGAAAAGTCCATCACTCTCCTCAAGTATGTCATGGTCCTTGAACTTGGAGGGAAGCACTGTGGTGAGCGGCGGCAGCTCTGTCAGTTGTCGGGTGACTCGCCGGTGGGTGTGTAGAGGAAGCAACGGCGATCTGGTGAGGCGAGTTCCTCCCGGAGCATGGTCCACCGCCGGGGATGGAAGCAGCGGTCCAGGCCATCGTGCGCGCTCGGGTTCACGGAGCACCGCCGCCACGGGTTGCACATGGCGCGGAAGCGGAGGAAGTCGGCGACGTCGTAGGCGAGGACGCGCTCCGCGATCAGCCCCGCTGGCCCATCGCCAAGAGCCGCCCAGTCCCTCTCCCACCAGCATCTAGGCAAAGTGGATCAGATCGGAATCGTCTTACCATAAGTGAAATGAAATGAATTTGAGTGGGCAGCAGACCTCGAGGACACGGCGAGGTCCATGTGTCCTTTGCTTCGCTGGTCAGCGAGGGGTGGGGGTCCTCGGCCGATTCGCCCATCGCTTCGCCGCCGCCGCCGCATCCGTACGGAGGAGAGAGGTAGGGGGCGAGAGGTCCGGCTATCTTAGGATGGATGGGCCGGGCCTTTTTGTTTTTTGTGGTGCGGTCGATAGCCCTCACCACAAAAAATTCAAATTGCCTCAAATAACAAAACGAAAAATACAAATACATACTCCCTCCATTCTGTTTTGAAGTATGCATAACTTCTTTAAAAGGAAAAAACACTTGGCTTCAACCAGCAGACTGAACTCGAGCATCCGCCGTCTCGTCTGTGTGATGCGTGTCGCTGTTTGATACGTCTCCAACGTATTTATAATTTTTGATTGTTCCATACTATTATATTATCTGTTTTAGATATTAATGTGCTTTATTTTACACTTTTATATTATTTTTGGGACTAACCTATTAACCCAAGGTCCAGTGCAAATTGCTGTTTTTTTTGCCTATTTCAATGTTTTACAGAAAAGGAATATCAAACGGAATCCAAGTGAAATGTAACCGTTGGGAGTGTGATTTTTGGAACAAACGTGATCTAGAGGACTTGGAGTGGACGTAAAGAAACGAACGAGGAGTCCACGAGACAAGGGGCGCGCCTACCCCTTGGGCGCGCCCTCCCCCCTCGTGGCTTAACCGACCTACTTCTTCTCTTATATATGTTCACATACTCCGAAAACATCCAGGAGCACCACAAAACCGTATTTCCACCGCCGCAACCTTCTGTACCCAAGAGATCCCATCTTGGGGCCTTTTCCGGAGCTCCGGCGCCGGAGGGGCATTAATCACGGACGGCCTCTACATCACCTCCATGGCCCCTTCGATGATGTGTGAATAGTTTACTTCAGACATTCAGATCCATAGTTATTAGCTAGATGGCTTCTTCTCTCTCTTTCGATCTCAATACAAAGTTCTTCTCGATCTTCTTGGAGATCTATTCGATGTAACTCTGTTTGCGGTTTGTTTATCGAGATCCGATTAATTGTGGGTTTATGATCAAGTCTATCTATGAACAATATTTGATTCTTCTCTGAAATCTTTTATGCATGATTGGTTATCTTTACAAGTCTCTTCGAATTATCAGTTTGGTTTGGCCTATTAGATTGATCTTTCTTGCAATGAGAGAAGTGCTTAGCTTTGGGTTCAATCCTACGGTGCTCGATCCCAGTGACAGAAAGGGAAACGACATGTATTGTATTGTTGCCATCGAGGATAAAAAGATGGGGTTTATATCATATTGCTTGAGTTTATCTCTCTACATCATGTCATCTTACCTAAGGCGTTACTCTGTTCTTATGAACTTAATACTTTAGATGCATGTTGGATAGCGGTCGATGTGTGGAGTAATAGTAGTAGATGCAGGCAGGAGTCGGTCTACTTGTCACGGACGTGATGCCTATATACATGATCATGCCTAGATATTCTCATAATTATTCGCTTTTCTATCAATTGCTCGACAGTAATTCGTTCACCCACCGTAATACTTATGCTATCTTGAGAGAAGCCATTAGTGAAACCTATGGCCCCCGGGTCTATTTTCCATCATGTAAGTTTCCAACCTATTTTACTTTGCAATCTTTACTTTCAATCTATATCATAAAAATACCAAAAAATATTTATCTTATCATTGTTATCTTTATCAGATCTCACTCTCGTAAGTGATCATGAAGGGATTCACAACCCCTTTATCACGTTGGTTGTGAGGTTCTTATTTGTTTGTGTAGGTACGAGGGACTTGCGTGTGGCCTCCTACCGGATTGATACCTTGGTTCTCAAAAACTGAGGGAAATACTTACGCTACTTTGCTGCATCACCCTTTCCTCTTTAAGGGAAAACCAACGCGGTGCTCAAGAGGTAGCAAGAAGGATTTCTGGCGCCGTTGCCGGGGAGTCTACGCACAAGTCAAGACATATCAAGTACCCATCAGAAACTCTTATCACTCGCATTACATTATTTGCCATTTGTCTCTCATTTTCCTCTCCCCCACTTCACACTTGCCATTTTATTCGCCCTCTTTTGCCGTTCCCCTTCTCTTTTCCAGTTTGCCTCTTTTTGCTTGTCTCTTGTTTGCTTGTGTGTTGGATTGCTTACTCGTCACGATGGCTCAAAATAATATTAAATTATGTGGCTTTCCAATACCAATAATAATGATTTTATTAGCACTCCGATTGCTCCTCTTACCTATGTCAAATCTTGTGAAATTAATGTTGCCTTGCTGAATCTTGTCATGAAAGATCTGTTTTTCGGCCTTCCTAGTGAAGATGCCGCTACCCATCTAAACAACTTTGTTGATTTGTGTGATATGCAAAAGAAGAAAGATGTGGATAATGATATTGTTAAACTGAAGCTATTCCCGCTTTCTCTTAGACATCGTGCTAAAACTTGATTTTCGTCTTTGCCTAAAAATAGTATTGATTCATGGAATAACTGCAAAGATGCTTTTATCTCTAAGTATTTTCCTCCCGCTAAGATCATCACTCTTAGAAACGATATTATGAATTTTAAGAAACTTGATCATGAACATGTTGCACAAGCTTGGGATAGGATGAAATTAATGATACATAATTGCCCTACACATGGTTTGAATCTTTGGGTGATTATACAAAAAAATTATGCCGGATTAAACTTTGCTTCTAGAAATCTTTTAGATTCGGCTGCGGGAGGCACTTTTATGGAAATCACTTTAGGAGAAGCTACTAAACTCCTAGATAATATTATGATTAATTATTCTCAATGGCATACTTAAAGATCTAATAAAAAGGGGCATGCTATAGAAGAAATCAATGTTTTGAGTGGAAAGATGGATGAACTTATGACATTGTTTGCTAATAAAAGTGTTTCTTATTATCCTAATGATATGCCTTTGTATACTTTGATTTTTAATAATAATGAATCTATGGATGTGAATTTTGTTGGTAGGAACAATTTTTGTAATAAACACGTATAGAGGTAATTTTAATACTAGGCCGTTTCCTAGTAATTCCTCTAATAATTATGGTAATTCCTACAACAATTCTTATGGAAATTATAATAAGATGTCCTCTCATTTATTAGTTCGCAAAAGAGTTTCAATGCTATGATTGAAGAAAAATTGTCTAAGATTGATGAGTTGGCTAGGAATGTGGATAGAATTTCTCTTGATGTTGATTCTTTGAAACTTAGATCTATTCCACCTAAGCATGATATCAATGAGTCTCTCAAAGCTATGAGAATTTCCATTGATGAGTGCAAAGAAAGAACCGCTAGGATGTGTGCTAAAAAGATTGCTTTGTGTAAGCGTGTTCTTCCAGTTTCCATGATAATAAAGATAAAGATCTAAAAGTTATTGATGTGTCCCCTATTAAATCTTTGTTTTGCAATATGAATCTTGATAATGATGGGACTGGAGATGAGTCAACTTTAGTTAGAAGGCGTCCCAATGATTCAGAGTTTTTAGATCTTGATGTAAAAATTGATAAAAGTGGGATTGGAGAGGTCAAAACTTTAAATAGCAACAAACCCACTCACTACTAGGAAAAGGCCTGCTAGTGGCACACATGTTTTGGTTACTAATGGCGCACTACAGGTGCCCCACTAGCACCACGCCATTAGAATTTTTTACTAATGGCGCATACTTAAACTCAAGTCAAATCACAATCTATGATCAAACTTCCCAGAAGGTCACCCATCCTCACGCTACTCCAGCCCAAGCACGCTTAACTTCACAGTTCTGTCCAACCCCAGTACCAGCTTACTTCACAGGCACTTGTTGATATATCTATCATATCAATCCTATTAAACCTTGTTGATGTCTAGGACTTTGTTCATGTTCATGAGTATGATGAAATTTTGAAAAAATATTTCAAACTTCCCGGTCATATTACGTATCATATTTTGAAAAAAAAATTACAAATTTTTTTAAACCAATTTTTTTCCTGTTACTAGTGGCGCACGTGCGCCACTAGTAGGTTTGAATTTTTTTTCATTTTCCCCCCTCTAGATATTAAAAGCCCCGTATATTTCGTTCTGTTAGGTTTTTGGGGATTTTGAAGATGTTGAATGGGGTTCCCCCAGTTCAATTCGGATGTAACTTTTCGAGTAGATGATTTTTCATATAAAAAACTTTTTAATCCGAGTTCGTATGCAAAAGTTATGCCCATTTTACTAAATTCCAGAAAGATTTTGCAAATAAAGTCGAAATTCATATTTGTAAATTTTTCCCAACAACTAGACCACATATCACATGGGAAACATATTTTTTTTATTTTTTTGACATTTCCATCATTTTCTTTTATTTTTTAAAAAAGTGAAAAGGCGGTAGGGGGGTGCGCCATTAGTAATATATGGCGCACCTGGTGTGTGGTGCGCCATTAGTAGTTTTGAAAAACAAAATAAAAAAATTGTTAGTAATGGCGCACCGTCCAGTCGTGAACTAGTAATGGCGCATCGTTCACTGGTGCGCCATTACTAACAAATTTTTTTTCTCAAAACTACTAATGGCGCACGGTGGGTGTGGTACGCCATTACTATGTCAACTAGTAATGGCGCACTATCCCATGGTGCACCATTACTAACAATTTTTCTTTCAAAACTACTAATGGTGCACCACACACCAGGTGCGCCATTAGTAATATATTACTAATGGCGCACCTGTATCTGGTGCGCCACAGCTATATAGCAGTGGCGCACCACATACACGGTGCGCCATTAATGTCCATATCATCTATAGCCATTTTCCTAGTAGTGACTATCTTCGATTTCAAGTAATTTAATTATGATAATTGTTCTTTAATAGATTGTATTTTCTTGTTGCAATCCATGCTAAAAACTCCCCATGCTTATAGCCAAAATAAAGCTTTTACTAAACATACCGTTGATGCTTTAATGCAATCTTCTGAATAACTTGAATTGGAAGTTTCTATCCCTAGAAAACTTCATGATGAGTGGGAACCTATTATTAAAATTAAGATTAAAGATCATGAATGATTTGATTTATGTGATTTGGGTGCTAGTGTTTCCATGATTCCTAAAACTTTGTGTGATTTGCTAGGTTTCCGTGAATTTGATGATTGTTCTTTAAACTTGCATCTTGCGGATTCCACCATTAAAAAATCTATGGGAAGAATTAATAATGTTCTTATTTTTTCAAATAGGAATTATGTGTCTGTAGATTTCATTGTTCTTGATATAGATTGCAATCCTACATGTCCTATTATTCTTGATAGACCTTTCCTTAGAACGATTGATGCAGTTATTGAGATGAAGGAAGGAAATATTATATTCCAATTTCCATTAAGGAAGGGCGTGGAACACTTTCCTAGAAAGAAAATTAAATTACCTTATGAATCTATTATGAGAGGCACTTATGGATTGCATAGCAAAGATGATAATACCTAGATCAATCCTTGCTTTTATGCCTAGCTAGGGGCGTTAAACGATAGCGCTTGTTGGGAGGCAACCCAATTTTATTTTTATTTCTTGCTTTTTGATTCTGTTAGTAATAATTAATTCATCTAGCCTCTGTTTAGATGTGGTTTTATTCTTTTAATTAGTGTTTGTGCCAAGTAGAACCTTTGGGAAGACTTGGGGAAAGTCTTTGCGATCTTGCTGTAAAAAACAGAAACTTTAGCGCTCACGAGATTTTCTTCCATTTTTTACTGGAGAGTAATATTTAGTTAATTATTTTTGCACATGATTAATAGATAAATTAACCACGTTCAGCAATTTATTTCAGTATTTTGGGGGTTCCAGAAGTATTCGAAACCTACAGATTACTACAGACTGTTCTGTTTTTGACTCATTCTGTTTTTCGTGTGTTGTTTGCTTATTTTGATGAATCTATGGCTAATAATAGAGTTTATGAACCATAGAAAAGTTGTAATACAGTAGGTTTAACACCAATATAAATAAAGAATGAGTTAATTACAGTACCTTGAAGTGGTGATTTGTTTTCTTTTACTAACGGAGCTCATGAGATTTTCTTTTAAGTTTTGTGTTGTGAAGTTTTCAAGTTTTGGGTATAGATTTGATGGATTATGGAACAAGGAGTGGAAATATCCTAAGCTTGGGGATTCCCAAGGAACCCCAAGGTAAAATTCAAGGACAACCAAAAGCCTAAGTTTGGGGATGCCCCGGAAGGCATCCCCTCTTTCGTCTTCGTCCATCGGTAACTTTACTTGGAGCTATATTTTTATTCGCCACATGATATGTGTTTTGCTTGGAGCGTCTTGTATGATTTGAGTCTTTGCTTTTTATATTACCACAATCATCCTTCCTGTACACACCTTTTGGGAGCGACACACATGAATTGGAATTTATTAGAATACTCTATGTGCTTCACTTATATCTTTTGAGTTGGATAATTTTTGCTCTAGTACTTCGCTTATATCTTTTAGAGCACGGCGGTGGTTTTATTTTATAGAAATAATTGATCTCTCATGCTTCACTTATATCATTTTGAGAGTCTTTTAGAGCATCATGGTAATTCACTTTGGTTATAAATTTTAAATGCTAAGAGAAGTTGGATGCTTGATAGTTGTTTTGAGATATAAAGGTGGTAATATTATAGGTGTGGTAGTTGAGTAATTGTGAAATTGATGAATACTTGTGTTGAAGTTGGAAAGTAGAGTAGCATGCACATATGGTAAACGTTGTGTGACAAATTTGAAGCATGGGGTGTTCTTTGATTGCTTTCATTATGAGTGGCGGTCGGGGACGAGCGATGGTCTTTTCCTACCAATCTATCCCCCTAGGAGCATGCGCGTAGTTCTTGGTTTTGATGACTTGTAGATTTTTGCAATAAGTATGTGAGTTCTTTATGACTAATGTTGAGTCCATGGATTATACACACCCTTCCATCATTGCTAGCCTCTTCGGTACCATGCATTACCCTTTCTCACCTTGAGAGTTGGTGCAAACTTCGCCGGTGCATCCAAACCCCGTGATATGATACACTCTATCACACATGAGCCTCCTTGTATCTTCCTCAAAACAACCACCATACCTACCTATTATGGCATTTCCATAGCCATTTCGAGATATATTTCCATGCAACTTTCCACCGTTCCATTTATTATGACACGCATCATCATTGTCATATTGCTTTGCATGATCATGTAGTTGACATCGTATTTGTGGCAATGCCACCATGCTTAATTTTTCATACATGTCACTCTTGATTCATCGCAATTCCGGTACACCGCCGGAGGCATTCACATAGAGTCATATTTTGGTCTAAGTATCGAGTTGTAATTCTTGAGTTGTAAGTAAATAAAAGTGTGATGATCATCATTAGAGCATTGTCCCATGTGAGGAAAGGATGATGGAGACTATGATTGCCCCCACAAGTCGGGATGAGGCTCCGGACGAAAAATAATTAAAAAAAGAGGCCATAGAAAAGAGAAAAGAAGGAACAAATAAAAATGAGAGAAAAAGAGAGAAGGGACAATGTTACTATCATTTTTCCACACTTGTGCTTTAAAGTAGCATCATGATCTTCATGATAGAGAGTCTCTTATTTTGTCACTTTCATATACTAGTGGGAATTTTTCATTATATAACTTGGCTTGTTTATTCCAATGATGGGCTTCCTCAAATGCCCTAGGTCTTCGTGAGAAAGCAAGTTGGATGCACACCCACTTAGTTTCTTTGATGAGCTTTCATATATTTATAGCTATAGTGCATCCGTTGCATGGCAATCCCTACTCCTTGCATTGACATCAATCGGTGGGCATCTCCATAGCCCATTGATTAGCCACGTCAATGTGAGACTTTCTCCCTTTTTATCTTCTCACACAACCTCAATCATCATATTCTATTCCACCCATAGTGCTATGTCCAGGGCTCGCGCTCATATATTGCGTAAAAGTTGAAAGAGTTTGAAAAGGCTAAGTATGAAACAATTGCTTGGCTTGTCATCGGGGTTGGGCATGATGGGAGCATTTTGTGTGACGAAAATGAAGCATGGCCAAACTATATGACTTTGTAGGGATAAGTTTTCTTTGGCTATGGTATTTTCATAAGACATAATTGCTTGATTAGCATACTTAGAGTATTACTATTTTTATGTCAACAATAATCTTTTAGCTTGAATCTTTTGGATATGAACATTCATGCCACAGTAGAGAAAAATATATTGAAGAACATGCTAGAAAGCATTCCACATCGAAAATTTTGTTTTTATCATTTACCTACCCGAGGACGAGCAGGAATTAAGCTTGGGAATGTTGATACGTGTCCAAGGTATCTATAATTTTTTATTGTTCCATGCTATTATATTATCTGTTTTGGATTTTAATGGGCTTTATTTTACACTTTTATATTATTTTTGGGACTAACCTATGAACCCAAGGCCCCGTGCAAATTGCTGTTTTTTTGCCTATTTTAGTGTTTCATAGAAAAGGAATATCAAACGGAGTCCAGACGGAATGAAACCTTAGGGAGCGTGATTTTTGGAACAAACGTGATCCAGAGGACTTGGAGTGGACATCAAGAAACGAACGAGGAGTCCACGAGGCAGGGGGCGCGCCTACCCCCTGGGCGCGCCCTTCCCCCTCGTGGCTTAACCGACCTACTTTTTCCTCCTACATATGTTCACATACCCCGAAAACATCCAAGAGCACCACGAAAACCTATTTCCACCGCCGCAACCTTCTGTACCCAAGTGATCCCATCTTGGGGCCTTTTCCGGAGCTCCGCCGGAGGGAGCATTGATCACGGAGGGCCTCTACATCAACTCCATGGCCCCGGCGATGATGTGTGAGTAGTTTACTTCAGACCTTCGGGTCCATAGTTATTAGCTAGATGGCTTCTTCTCTCTCTTTGGATCTCAATACAAAGTTCTCCTTGATCTTCTTGGAGATCTATTCGATGTAACTCTTTTTGCGGTGTGTCTGTCGAGATCCGATGAATTGTGAGTTTATGATCAAGTCTATCTATGAACAATATTTGATTCTTCTCTGAAATCTTTTATGCATGATTGGTTATCTTTGCAAGTCTCTACGAATTATCAGTTTGGTTTGGCCTACTAGATTGATCTTCCTTGCAATGGGAGAAGTGCTTAGCTTTGGGTTCGATCTTGCGGTGCTCGATCCCAGTGACAGAAAGGGGAACGACACGTATTGTATTGTTGCCATCGACGATAAAAAGATGGGGTTTATATCATAATTCTTGAGTTTATCCCTCTACATCATGTCATCTTACCTAAGGCATTACTCTATTTTTATGAACTTAATACTCTAGATGCATGCTGGATAGAGATCGATGTTTGGAGTAATAGTAGTAGATGCAGGCAGAAGTCGGTCTACTTGTCACGGACGTGATGCCTATATGCATGATCATGCCTAGATATTCTCATAATTATTCGGTTTTCTATCAATTGCTCGACAGTAATTCGTTCACCCACCGTAATACTTATGCTATCTTGAGAGAAGCCACTAGTGAAACATATGGCCCCGGGTCTCTTTTCCATCATATAAGTTTCCAATCTATTTTACTTTGCAATCTATATCATAAAAATACCAAAAATATTTATCTTATTATTATTATCTCTATTAGATCTCACTCGCGCAAGTGACCGTGATGGGGTTGACAACTGCTTTATCGCGTTGGTTGCGAGATTCTTATTTGTTTGTGTAGGTACGAGGGACTAGCGTGTTGCCTCCTACTGGATTGATACATTGGTTCTCAAAAACTGAGGGAAAATACTTACGCTACTTTGTGCATCACCCTTTCCTCTTCAAGGGAAAACCAACGAAGTGCTCAAGAGGTAGCACTGCTTGCTTCTCGCTGTCCGGTACAGTGTGTTTCTGCTGCAATGTCTTTGTTGCAAAAAGAGCCGCAACAAGACCTCTTTTACAAAAAAATGTAATGAGATCTCTAGTAAAAGCATTGCAACAGGACCTCTGTTACAAACAAAAAAACTATATCAAGACTTCCATTGCAAAACAAATCTGCAATTTCACCTATGTTGCAAAAAATTCTGCAACATGACCCATGTTGCAGGAATTTTCTGCAACATCACTTGTGTTGTAATGGAGATATATTGAAACAAATTTTTGGCGACTTGAAGCTAGATATAGAAGTTCTCAACATACGCCCTAACCTTCCACAAAGAAGAGATCTTGGTGGCCAGACGTGTATACTCTAAGGTTAATATATGTTGGGGAACGTAGTAATTTCAAAAAAATTCCTACGCACACGCAAGATCATGGTGATGCACAGCAACGAGAGGGGAGAGTGTTGTCTACGTACCCACGCAGACCGACTGCGGAAGCGTTCACACAACGTAGAGGAAGTAGTCGTACGTCTTCCCGATCCGACCGATCCAAGCACCATTACTCCGGCACCTCCGAGTTCTTAGCACACGTACAGCTCGATGACGATCCCCAGGCTCCGATCCAGCAAAGCGTCGGGGAGGAGTTCCGTCAGCACGACGGCGTGGTGACGATCTTGATGTTCTACCTTCGCTGGGCTTCGCCTAAGCACTGCTACAATATGATCGATCTAAGGAACGATCTCAAGGATCAACTTGTGTGTTCTAGGGTGCCCCCCTGCCCCCGTATATAAAGGATCCAAGGGGGAGGGGCTGGCCGGCCAAGGAGGGCGCGCCAGGAGAGTCCTACTCCCTCTGGGAGTAGGATTCCCCCCCCCCCAATCCTAGTTGGAATAGGATTCCTCGAGGGGGGGAAGAGAGAGAGGGGGGCCGGCCACCTCTCCTAGTCCTACTAGGACTAGGGGAGGGGGAAGGCGCGCGGCCACCTTGGGCTGCCCCTTTCTCCTTTCCACTAAAGCCCACTAAGGCCCATATAGTTCCCGGGGGGTTCCGGTAACCTCCCGGTACTCCGGTAAAATCCCGATTTCACCCAGAACACTTCCAATATCCAAACATAGGCTTCCAATATATCAATCTTTATGTCTCGACCATTTCGAGACTCCTCGTCATGTCCGTGATCACATCCGGGACTCCGAACAACCTTCGGTACATCAAAATGCATAAACTCATAATAACTGTCATCGTAACGTTAAGCGTGCGGACCCTACGGTTCGAGAACAATGCAGACATGACTGAGACACATCTCTGGTCAATAACCAATAGCGGGACCTGGATGCCCATATTGGCTCCTACATATTCTACGAAGATGTTTATCGGTCAGACCGCATAACAACATACGTTGTTCCCTTTGTCATCGGTATGTTACTTGCCCGAGATTCGATCGTCGGTATCCAATACCTGGTTCAATCTCGTTACCGGCAAGTCTCTTTACTCGTTCCGTAATACATCATCTCAGAACTAACATATTAGTTGCAGTTCTTGCAAGGCTTATGTGATGTGCATTACCGAGAGGGCCCAGAGATACCTCTCCGACAATTGGAGTGACAAATCCTAATCTCGAAATACGCCAACGCAACATCTACCTTTGGAGACACCTGTAGTACTCCTTTATAATCACCCAGTTACGTTGTGACGTTTGGTAGCACCCAAAGTGTTCCTCTGGCAAACGGGAGTTGCATAATCTCATAGTCATAGGAACATGTATAAGTCATGAAGAAAGCAATAGCAACATACTAAACGATCGGGTGCTAAGCTAATGGAATGGGTCATGTCAATCAGATCATTCAACTAATGATGTGACCTCGTTAATCAAATAACAACTCTTTGTTCACGGTTAGGAAACATAACCATCTTTGATTAACGAGCTAGTTAAGTAGAGGCATACTAGTGACACTCTGTTTGTCTATGTATTCACACATGTATTATGTTTCCGGTTAATACAATTCTAGCATGAATCACAAACATTTATCATGATATAAGGAAATAAATAATAACTTTATTATTGCCTCTAGGGCATATTTCCTTCAATATAGTGTCCCAAATGCATGCCTCAATCCTTACCTTATCGTGCATAGTGTTTCAAAGCAGATAGATGTTCTTCAGCCCAGGAGTTAACGAGTAAAATAATGATCCAATTTGTATCTAGACAGGGATTCTTCTTAACTTGATGTAAATAGGGAGTTATGTGTACACATGATGCGATCTGGCTCATATGCATTGTTCGAAGTTTTGCTAGTTTGTAAAAATTTATTCTTAATGCACCTATCTTCATGCGGACATCTCTGTGGGTGCTACCATTTTGTTGTGAAGTCGGGAATTGTTGTTCCTGCTCTTACATGCACATACATATATTGTTGGTAGACTATAATTCTGTATGCCAAGTGTCATTTGAAATGCCACCCGTTCTTTCCATTGGCATTGTTGGTTGAATCAAAATCGGGATGTACTTCTCATGTCAAATAGTGTGTCCTCTTTTTGTTACTTTCATAGGCTTATCATGTACTTATTGCTGCAGCAATGAGATCTGCAAATAGTTGCCAAATGCATATGAACACGGAAGGATTTAGTACACCCATAAAGAAAGCAAGTGTTCCTGTCATTGTAAGTCAATTGCTTTAACCGACCATTCTCGTATTCTGTTCAGTTATTTGTACATGATGGTTCTTGCTGATTAATTATTTATGTTGTAGTGCTCATCTTTTATACCTGAATGTGAAGATAATTTGAAGCCAGCTATGGGGATGACATTTCAAGGAATGAAGGGTGTGGAGGAGTTCTACAAGTCTTATGCACATCACTCTGGTTTTGGGGCTCGTATTGGATAGCAGAAGAAGTTTGAAAATGAGGTAATTTTCACTAAGCGATACATGTGTAAAAGAGAAGGATTCAAGTTGAAAAGGGTAAAAAGATTGATAATCCATCCAAGAAAAGGCATAAGAACATAGACACAGGGTGTGGCTGTGATGCACATATCTTTGTGAAGTTGTGCGGCAATGATGCCTATAAGATAGAATCAAGGGTCAAGCACCACAATCATGGTCTTGTGTCACCTGATAAGCGTCACTTTATCAGATCAAATCATCATTTGAGTGAGAGGGAAAAGAACACATTGTACACATGTGCAAAGCAAAGCATAGGTACTTGCCAGGCATACATGCTCCTCCAGGTTAGCAAGGGTGGGTTTGCGAATGCTGGATGCACGAAGAGGGACTTGCAAAACTACTACCGTGGACTCAGATTAAAAATCAAGCATGCAGATGCCCAGTGTTTGAAAACCAAAAGGAGCTTCCCACCTTCTATATTATGGAAAGATGGCAAAAAAGGTGTAAAAGGTACACAAATTATATCAACCATTAATGTTAGTTTTTTTTGGAATCATATGGTTGACATCAAATTTTTTTCGAGTGAGAGTGTTTATGATGAACAAGGAAACATTCTGGAACAAAAGCCGATCGACTCCTTGGATGCAGCTGCAAGGAAAAAGATATCAACAGTTCAAAAGAAGTTGGAAGATCTAATTCGAAAAGCCAAGCAATCAGACGAAGGCAAGTCTGCTGAGCATTGAGGAGCCTCTAAACCAAATGGTTCCTAATGCAGTCAAGCACACTAGGGAAGAGGAACATGAGGTGTTTATTGGTTGCAACATTCTTGCTCAAATTGACCTACACCCACCAAATGATGTTCATTCGGTAGGGAGATGTAAAAGTACAAATAGAGGAAAGGAAATCAATGGGGAAAAGCAAATGGAGATGAACAAAGAAGCCAAGGTCAAGGTCACATACTTGTGCAAGACATGCAACCAAATAGGGTTTCATGACAGTCGTAATTGTCCTAGCAAAGAAACCATGAATGTGCAGCACATGCTTCCAAACTGTCAATCATGATAGCTGCAACTTGGTAAAAGACACAAGGCTTATTAATACCATTTAATTAGTTTTACTGAATTTTCCACTACCTGATAAGTTGTGTTTATTTTCCAACTTTTCACTTATTATCACATTGGATGCATGCAACATGCTTTATTAATGGTTACAAGATGCTACCGAGTTCCAGTTGTGTTTGATGGTTTGAAATCTTGTTCTTGTTTATGTATGTGTTCAAAAAAAATTGAATGCAAACAGAGGCACCGGGTTTCCATGGAGTAGCAGCAAGCTATTTTATCCATGATTCTTTTTGGCTGCTAGCATGTTAACTTGTGTCAGATGTAGAAACCTTGAAGATGCATCAGACTTGCAGCATTTGAGTTATATTACATCATGTAGTATGTAAGGAACACCTCAATTGCCAATACGAACAAGTAATAGCAATTAGATGTTTATTTCTGAAATTTCCATTCACAACTCTGAAGCTACACATGCAAGTAACAACTCATGCTTGCAATGTACAAGCTCATAGAACACATTCGAGAGCACAGTGTGTGCAAGTACTACAGGCATATATCACACAAGAACAAGCCAAGTTCAGATATGTGGTTGTCGTTGCTCTGCAAGGGGCTTCTGGCTGTACTCGCTGCTAGTACAAGTACACATCAAGACGTTGCCTTCAGGTGGACGGGCAGAGTAACATTGATGGCAGCCACCTTATATGTACTGTTCTTTTTTGCGAAAACCTTACATGTAGTGTTGATCAGGCAACTTTGGTTGTCATGGCTTGACGGTAGCTACATTATCTGTAGTATTGATATACTCTATTGTCCGTTGTGCTCAATGTATATATAGCACCATTCACTGCTAACCGTTTTGCAGTATCATTTTCATAGTTAATAGCTAGGATTGTTGCATTGAGGGTTTGGGTGAACGACTTAGTTGTTTATTGGTTCAAAAGAGTGTCGAGTGGATAACACTAAATATATTAGTCATGTTCTAAAAGCACAATATATGATAATTTTAAACTACCCCAATTATTTAGCTAGTTCTATCTGAAATTAATTGCTAGATTTCAAGACAGTTTGAGAACCATGTGATCCATTTTGTCATAGACCATACTGATGGAGTGTCCAATACGGATGGCAAAAACAGAACCAATAGTTAATCGGTAGGCTTTCCTGTTCATTTGAAATGTGCATGTTTAGATGTGTCTGCTAAGGTAACTACATTACTATATGGGCACAAAAATATATGTGGTATGCACTAAAAAGTGTCAGATGGCTTATTTTTATACATGTATAAGTACCCATAAATAACAAAAAGACAAACATATTACTTATTAGAGAACATGAAATATTAATAGTTATACCCATTTTTAATTAGATGAAAATATATTCTCCTCAATTGTGTGAATGGTGCAATCACTTATAAAGTTCTCCAATTGTATGTCAGATATTAACTAGCATATAGGCCGACAAAAGAAGCAAGTACCAATAGTACCTTCCAAAGAAAACAGTACGGATCGAGTACTAGGTGATCATATATTACTGTGATGGTAGTGCCCATATATTACTGTGATGGTAGTGCCCCATAACCTTCCAAAGAAAACAGTACGGTTGACAAGGCCACTTGACACAATCTAAGGATTAAGTTACATAACAAGCCAACAATGTTTAATGTTTGCCTTTATCAGACACCTAAAGATCTTGAACCAACTCCTAGAAATACGTATGCATTTCCAACATGAGAGAGAGAGAGAGAGCCATGATCTTACTGTTCATGTATCAACTGAAATATGTTGGATTGTCATTAGTACTTATGTATTTACTGTGTTGTCAAAATACACTTTTGTGTGATATGGTTTTGCAGTTCTTAAGATTTAATTGAAGGTGTCATTGCAAGCATATTTTTCTTACTTTTTTTTATTCATGTGAATCAAATAATTGACCTCAACTATTAACGTAGTAAGACAGCTCTACAAAGGACCATTGATTGCCAGATGGTACGGCACCTAGGACGGTGACTGCATCCCTTCTGATGCCACCCTTGTCTTCCGTGAGTAATAAATATGTTGAGACTCTGACTATGATAGATCAAAGTTGGTGTTATCATCTTCTATGACACAAGAACAAAATTTGAGTGGGAATGTGGGTTTGAAGAGTAAAATTAGATCAAGATAGGACTACCTATGTAACAACATAGAGAACATTCTAGAATATGGTGTTTTATAAATGTCACAATAATTATTCATTCAAGATTTAAAATGATTCAAAATATCTTTTTAACAATAAGATAAAAATAAATACAGAATATTTTTGACAGACTTCAAGATCATTCCCTCGCATTTGCGAGGGCCGCCTTGCTAGTTATTTAAATAAAGCAGCGCTGTTCTAAGAAAAAATAACACAAAGCCCAAAGGGAAAGAAAACAACGACGAACATGTGCACATTTCTGTTTGACGCGAGACTGAATCACCTATCGTATATGTCCTCGGCCAAAACGCTTTAGTCTTCCCCTTCTTCCTTTGCAATCCTATGGACCCTAATGGGCAGGCCCTTGGGGAAGTCCACGAACGGATACACGAACGCCTGGTCTGGCTCGGCGAGCTCCCAACGGAAGTTGAGCACCAGGTGGTGCAAGAAGATGGCCACCTCGAGCTTGGCGAGATCGGACCCGGCGCAGAGCCTCGTGCCGCCGCCGTAGGGCATGAAGTTGCTGTTGTGCGCCACGGCGGATGTGTTGCCCTGCTACAACAGCAAACACAACGTTAACTCCTCTGAAGCTGAATGCATATATCAAGTTTGTCTTTGTCCTGTTGAAGTGGTGGATGCGGTGCTATTGCCACGACCACATGGCGTCGTTTTGTTTTTCCCGCCGAAGTTTCACTGTGCAAACGGCATGAACGCCTGTGATTGACTGGACAACGACTGCCAGACATATATTTTCCTTTTCTTTCTTGGATTGATTTTCACGAGATCCTTAAGCTGATAGCAATATCGTTCCTAGTTCCAGTTGATTTTGTGCTGATAAAATTGTAGGCATCGTTTAGGCACTGACCTTCCACCTCCAAGGGTTGAAGCTGTTGGGATATTTGTACAGTGATGAGTCGAGATGCACTGCCGCTAACACCGGCAGAATTTTCCATCCGCTCGGAATGTCGTACCCTGTCAGTCCACGTCAAATATTCAACAACTCCATCTGTACGAAGAAGAGTTCACTGGTACTGTCAGAAGAATATATGTACGGTAAGAATTAAGGCACCAACCATTGTAGTGCACATCTCGAATGACCTTCCGGTGCAGGAACCTAACCACGTTGCCTAGCCGCAAGGTCTCGTTTATAACCTGCAAGAAAAGAAGCAATTAAGGACTCAAACATTTGTCACCTTTCCTCTACCGCATTTGAACTAACTCGCAAACAAGAGAGTTCGGCAGTTGGAATGTGTAGGACCGGAAGATGCTATTCTGGTCTACAATGACACATTGTATAGTTCCATTCAGTAGCACAACACCGTGGAAAATGCTAACAGTGACCGAGCTACAGGGAGGTCATTTTCAAAATACAAATTTAAACAGAATCAAAATAATATTATTTTTTGTGAACACACAGACACATATACACGTATGTGCAAAATTTCATAACATTATACTTCCGCATGTGGCATACAAAAAAAGTATGTAGTTCCAAAATGGGCTAACATTTTCGGTTGTTGGTCCAGAATTTTGTTGTTTTTGTTCAGCCTAGAAATCGTAATGTTTTGTACTGACTTTTCACACGTTCCTGCGGAATACATATAAATTTCAATGGGATTTTTTTAATTGCTTTGAAACTTTGAAATGGGCGTTTTGACATATTGAAAATAGTGGCCTCCCGGGTGCTCGAGCATCAAAAGAACGCACTCAACACCTACGATGCTATTATAATAGTACGACTCTACCAAGGAAAGGTGCTCCCCAACTTTTCCGGGGATCAGATAATTTGCCTTGGCATCAAACTGTACATGGACAGTGATTTCACCATGGGAAGTAAGCAGACACACACATATATCTTGCACTGATATTATGAGGGAGAAAACAGACAAATCAAAAGGGCCTTACGCATTGCGTGAAAACCATCTCTTTGTAGTCTTCCCAGCTCAATTTGCAGTCTCCTCTCAGCTTTTGTCTCCTAGCAATCTCAAGATGCTCCTCCTGCACGGCCATGGATCACTGTGAATATATGCATGATATTTCTGGTTCATTTCACCATCCATGTATATACTGAATGTGGTTTATTTTTCTTCTGAAAGGTTGCTACGTCCAATTTAGCACAAATGAATTTGAATTGGTATAGTAAACTGAATTTTTACCCGCAGTTCTTTGACAGCTTTAGGGCAACCTTCGAGGAAGAAGATGGCGAGGGCAAGTGCCACTGATGATGTCTCATGCCCAGCAAAGAGCATGCTCAACAAGAGGTCCAATATTTGCTCTTTTGATAGATTAGAGTGCTTCAATGCCCACCCGAGAAGATCATCTGCTTCTGTGCTCGATTCCTCCTTGTTCATTTGCTCAAGCCTCTCCTCCATTTTCCTCTCGATTACTCCAAGTATGGTGGCTCGCGACTGCACGCAAAATATAGTAAATAATTACTGGTGTTATTCTATGATAGAAAAAATAAAATTACAGCAAAGTCATATGTGGTAATTTTGTTTGGGCTTCTTGGGAGAACATTTGACATGTCACAATCATTAAGATGTTGCCTAACTGCCTACTGGTTGAAGATCGTGCCTTGTCATACGTTTCTATTGTGGAGAATGTATATCTTTGCAACATAGGTGCCATCAAATAAAGTAGGATAATTCCCCAGCATACAAATTATTCCCCTTCTCCATTTTTCGTGCTCTGACACTAAGAAGTGATTAATTAAACAAAAAATGTATTGCTCTTTGGTTTTGGTTTTTTCTTTTCTGTTCAATCCATATTTTTTCACTTCATGTTGCGAAACGTTTGTAGGTTGGTGAATAGGCAACAAGAAGTACTTCCTAAGCTCGAGTATACAATGCAAAATTACTTTAAACATTTCATGAATCAAGCATATATATGCCAACATTGATGACAATGACTATTTTCTTGACAAAATTTCCTTCTAACATGGGGTGCTAACATCATTAATTAAGACAAAATCTAGGTATACGTAGGATATCGATATCAGCTAATAAAGGGTGCAAAATGTCATTAATGAAAACAAAATTAAGAGGGTTGCAAATAGCGTGCCTGGTGACATAAACGTGGTTAAATCAAGATAAATGACGGATTCCCCCAACATATAATCATGCCAAATTAGGAAGGTTGGTCATTCAACTTTTTCTAAGAGGTAAAAACTTCAAGTTCCAATTGTATGCTGTTCAGCACGGGCCGTGTGTAGGGAAGAGAAAGAGTGTGAGAGCATGCATGCAGCACGCTGCATCTGGGAGCAATCAATAAAGATCATCTGAGTGTAACTGCACAAGCAGTAAAAGGCAGGCAACGTTTTATGCGTTCATAAGTGATGATCAGTACCTCTAAGGGCAAAATAGGATGCTGGGAAAAAGAAAACAAGTGATTTCTCCAACTTATTTTTCGATACTAGACATGACACCCAAGCGTGCGCACAGAGACGCCAACCAACCTATGGTTGGATGGTTAGAGGGACTGTGGTATCCCCAGCCCATCAAGGTTCAAATCCTGGTGCTCGCATTTATTACTGAATTTATTTCAGGATTTTCGACGATGCGCATTTAGTGGGAGGAGACATTCCCGTCGATGATGAGGTGCTATATAGTACCAGTAGTGTGTTGACTGTTGAGGTTGTTGTCGTTGTACCTTGAGGGCCTTCGAGTAGGCCGTCCCGGGGAACTTTAGGGGCGCAGACACCACCCCCTTCATGAACGTGACGTACTCCAGCCTCAGCCGCTCCGTCTCCTCCTCCCCAGGCTCCATGCTCATGAGATTCTTCGCCATCAGGTTATATGTGAACTGCACGAACGGATCCATCCATTGTTAATTTGCTACAACTCCACTGTGGGCGTACGATGTTGTCAGTTCCATTCATCGACCTTGCATGGCATGGCGCGTGGTCAAGGAGGTCGTCAGTTACTAGTTACCTTCTTGGCTTCGTGCTGGGCGGAGAAGACGGCGGAGGAGGAGGAAAGCAGCCAGTCGCGGAGTATGAGGAGGGTGTGGCGCTCAACCTCCGGGAGGAGCACGGCGCGGAGGTGGGCGGAGCTGAGGAAGTCGAGGGCGATGGAGCGCATCTCGCGGTGGTGGTGCCCGACGAGCACCAACATCGACCATTTGCCCAGGATGCCGCCGATGCTCGGCGGGTAGCTGACCTCGAACAGCCGCCCCTCGTTCTGCAGGATGTACCGGTTCAGCCCTGCGTCCGCCGACACCACCGTCGGGTGCCCGAACAGGCTCGACCGGTATATCTTCCCGTACCTGCATCCATATACATATACCATCAATATCATGCGACCTCAGCCTGAATGTTCGTTCACGCGTGTTGGCATGCTTTGTAGTATTTGTATGAATGTATGTGTGTGTACGGACCGTGCGATGTGCTGGTTCATGAACTGGCCGATGGAGGTGGCCGGGTGCGCGCGGAGGTATCCGAAGGTCTCGCCGATGAAGGGCCAACCGACGGCGCCGGGCGGCAGATTCGGTCGCTTCTTCTTCGTCCGGCCGGCATTACATTTAGCAACCGTAATGGTGTAGAAGCTGAGCACGGCCAGGAGGATGAAGGGCAGGAAGAAAAGGAGCTCGCTGGTTATGGAGGCCATCATAGCCGCCATGAGCTATCGATTGAGAGGCCGCGGTCTCTTGGAATTTGATTTCCTTCTCGATTGTGTTGGCGTGTGTGTGAGACTGAGATAGATGATTGTTTTGAGAGAGAGAGAGAGAGAGAAAATAAAACAGGGGCTGAACTACAGAGTGGCTTTAAGCTCTACAGATTTCTCTCTCTGCAAAGAAAATCTTGCTAGGAAGGTGCCCACTTCCCCTCTCTCTGATGTGGTGCTCTTATATAGGAAGGTGACCAAATCACTACTTCTCCAAAACCAGATCCTCCATTAATTCAGCGAAATTAAATTAAATCTTATCAAAATCTTAACTGAATCAATATCTTCCCTACTTACCCTATAACCATATCTCTAATACTCCCTCCGTGCCAAAATTCTTGTCTTAGATTTGTTTAGATACGGATGTACCTAATACTATTAGATACGGATTATTAGATACATCCATATCGGATGTATCTAATACTATTAGATACGGATTATTAGATACATCCGTATCTAGACAAATCTAAGACAATAATTAGTATTAGATACATCCGTACCTAGACAAATCTAAGACAATAATTATGGGATGGAGGGAGTATTAAATAGGAGTTGGTAGATTCACCTCACCACCTCCCTGGTTTTTTCCTCCCCGCATTCCCTCCTTTCTGTTGACTTGTTTTCAATCCCAACAGATGCCGCACAAAATAAATCCAAAAGATTTAGAGTAAATTTAAATAATCTAAACCAAATCGGTACTATCCCAAAATGACCTCCTGCAATAACTCAATCAAATCAAATCAAAATCTTATCGAAATCTCAACTAAATCAAAACTTGATGTCACTTCCCCTACCAACGTAATCCCTACTATTAAAGGAGGGTTGGTAGATTTGCCTCACCTCATCCCCAATATTTTCATCCCCACGTTCGCTACCCTTTTTTCCATTTATCTTTTAATTGCGATCCATGGCGTATATAATGCAAATCAACGTAAATTGAAATAATTTAAAGCAAATCATTACTTTTCCAAAACCATGTCATGCATTTCCACAATCAATTCAAAGAAAGTCCTATCAAAATCTTAACTAAATGAAATCTTTCTGTCACTTCCCTGTAACGCCCCGGACACACCCGCCAGTGGTCGTTCCTCCTGGCAGGATCTAGACTGGCCTGGCCCCACAGATCAATACTAGTCTTTTCCGCGCACTTTATCCTCACTCGTGCGCATCCGGGAGCAACTTCCCGGTCGGTCACCCATCCTGAAACCACTGCAAGCTGAGCACGTTTAACTTTGGAGTTCTGTCAGAATGTGCTCCCGGAAAAGAAGGAATTTCTTATTGATATGAGTAGTCTATCATTCTTAATAAGTCAGGCCATCACATTCCCCTACCAACCAAATCTCAACTATTAAAGGAGAGTTTGAAGATTCCCCTCACGTCCTCCTGTGTTTTTTCCTCCCCAGGCTCCTTGCCCTTTTGTTTCCTGTTAATTTTTTTAATCCCAACAGATGCCATAGAAAATAAAGACCAATCTAAATACAGTAAATTAGAATAATCCAAATCAAATCGGTAATTTCCCAAAACCAACACCTACATCAGCTCAGTCAAATCAAATTATTTCTTATAAAAATCGCAACTAATGACATCTCTTCAAACCCATGAACTTTTTGAAAATCGAATTATTTAAAATAAATCCATGATTTTTTTGAAATAGATGATGTTTTCTAAAGCTGTAAAAAAATCCTGAATTTTTTATAAAAATCTGCGAACTTACTGCAAATCTACGAAATTTTTTTCAAAATCACTACGACTTTTTTTGAATTTGTGATTTTTCTCCCCCAAAAATGTCAACTTTTTTTAGGTTTGTAATTTTTTTCAAATTCATGATTTTTTTTAATTTGCAAAGTTTTTTGATTTTTAGCTAATTTTTCTTATTTTTTTTGAATAGTCAACGGTCGATTAGTCAACTGGTCAACCTTGACCGAGCGAACCAAGGCGCCCTGGGCGAGTGAGCAGGTTGCCATGATTTTGGGCCGCCCAAATGGGGACGCATGTGCGCTTAAGGCGCCGAGCAGGAGTCTCTCGACCAAGTACCAATCAAGCTCACCCAGTGCTCATTGTCACGGGCAGGGCAGGTCAGGTCACCAGTACAAGCCGCCGCTGACACCGGAGTGCATACGGGTCACGAGGTCACGAGCATGACAAGCATGGTTGGTCGCAGCACAATCCCGCCGAGACGAGTAGCGACCCTGCGACTTGCTCAACTATTGATACGTCTTCGTCGTATCTCTAATTTTTAATTGCTTCATGTCAATATTATACAATTTTTATATACTTTTAGCAATATATATATATATATATATATATATTATTTTTTTACTAACATATTGATCAAGTGCCCAGTGCCAGTTCCTGTTTGTTGCATGTTTTTTGTTTCGCAGAATATTCATATTAAATAAAGTCCAAACGCGATAGAAATTTATAAAGAATTATTTCGGAATATATGTAATTTTTGGAAGGTGGAATAAACGCAAACGAAGGTCCAAAGCCTCCACTACCCACCAGGGCGCGGCCCACACCCCTGGCGCGTGGTAGTGCCTAGTGGGCACCCGGTAATACGGTTGGGGCCCTTCTTTCGCTGCAAGAAATATAATTTACGAAAAAACAATCGTGTTAAAATTTCAGCGCAATCGGTTACAGATCTCCGGTAATTTAAGAAACGGTGAAAGGCCATAAAACAAAAAACGCGAAACAGAAGAGAACAAAGATATAGATCCAATCTCGGAGGGGCTCTCGTTCCTCCGCCGCCATGGAGGCCATGGACTAGAGGGGAAACTCTCCTCCCATCTATGAGGGAGGCCAAGGAAGAAGAAGGAGGGGGACTCTCTCCCCCTGTTTCTCGGTGGCCCCAGAACACCGTCGGGGCAAGGATTGTGACGACAATCTACACTAACAATCTTGCTACCGTCAACACCAACTTTCTTCCCCTCTATGCAGCTGTGTAACCTCTCTATTCCCGCTACAATTCTCTACTTAAACATGATGCTCAACACTATATATTATTAGCCAATGATATGTGGTTATCCTATGATGTTTGAGTAGACCTGTTTTGTCCTGTTGGTTGGTTGATGTCATGATTGGTTTGAGTTGTATATTTTATTTTGGTGCTGTCCTATGATACCCTTCGTGTCGTGCAAACGTGAGGGATCCCCGCTTTAGGGTGTTGCAATAGATTCATGATTCCTTTATGGTGGGTGGCTAAAGTGACAGAAGCTTACACCCGAGTAAGGGGGTTGTTGCGTGTGGGATAAAGAGGACTTGATACTTGATGCTATGATTGAGTTTTACTTTAATGATCCTTGATACTTGCGGATGGTTGCTAGATTTCCAATCATAAATGCATATGACCCAAGTACGGAAAGTATATTAGCTCATGCCTCTCCCTCATATAAAATTGCAATAATAATTACCGGTTTAGTTATCGATCACCTAGGGACAAATAACTTTCTTGTGTGACAAAAATCTCTCTACTAAACAACTAGTTTTATTATCTCGCAAAGTACTCCTAGTTTTATTCTTGCAAAGTAGTTCCAGCATCACACCTACAGAATAGTTTCATACTTGTTTTAGGTAAAGCAAACGTCACGTGTGCGTACACTTGCATCGGTGGTCGATAGAACTTGTTGGGTTCGAAACTCTTATTTATCAAAAAAGGCTACAAATGATCCCCTATACTTGTGGGTTATCAACCATTAGCCTTTGCAATGTAGTTTACAAAGTGGTATCAAAATGTTTGGTCAACCACTTACGCCCTTTCCTTGAGGATATCATATCGGAGACACAAAGTGTGTTCATTCCTCGAAGAATGATTACGGATAATGCCATCATAGCCTTCGAGTGCTTCCACAAGATACAACATACCAAGAATGAAAACAATAATCATTGTGCCTACAAACTAGATTTGGCAAAGGCATATGATAGAGTGGACTGGAAATTCCTTGAAGGGGTTCTACGGAAGCTAGGCTTCGCAGATAGGTGGGTCGGCTGGATCATGAGTTGTGTAAAATCAGTGAGGTATGCAGTAACATGGAATGGTGAGATTTTGGATTTCTTTAAACCTTCACGAGGCTTAAGACAAGGCAATCCCCTGAGCCCCTATCTGTTCCTACTGGTGGCTGATTGCTTAACCTATGCTCTCCACAGCGAGGTGATATGCGGGAAGTTGACTCCCATCAAAATAGCAAGAGGAAGTCCTGGGGTCTCAAACTTATTGTTCGCAGACGATAGCCTGCTATTCTTTAAGGCCACGGTCCAGGAGGCTACAGTCATTAGAGAGGTGCTTGAGTGCTTCCAAAAAGGATCCGGACAACTACTTAGCCCCTAGAAATGCTCATTGCTGTTTAGTGAAGCATGCCCGGATGGTGTGCAGGTAGAAATAAAAAACGCCCTTGGAGTAGTAGCATCTTCTTTCGAAAGCAAATATTTGGGCCTCCCTACCCCAAAAGGGAGAATGAAAGAGGAACGGTTTCAGCCCATCATGGAGAGATTCTCTAAGAGATGCTCGGACTGGTGTGAGAGATATATGTCACAAGCAGCAAAAGAAGTGCATATCAAATCTGTGGCTCAAGCTCTTGCCTCCTATCCTACGGGTGTGTTCAAAATGACTAAGGGCTTCTGTGAAAAGTATGAGAAGCTGATTCGTGACTTCTGGTGGGGTGATGAAGAAGGACATCGGAAAGTTCACTGGATGGCCTGGAAAGATATGGTCAAACCAAAAAAAGGAGGTGGGATTGGCTTCAAGGACATGCACTTGTTTAACCAAGCTCTCCTAGCGAGGCAAGGTTGGAGGCTAGTACAAAAACCAGAGAGCCTATGTGCACGTGTTCTGAAGTCAAAGAACTATCCCAATGGGGATATTTTGGATACAGTCTTTGCTTCTGATGCATCTCCGTCCTGGAGGGGTATTGAGTTTGGACTTGAGCTCCTTAAAGAGGGTCTCATCTGGAGAGTGGGTGACGGGAAGAAAATCCGCATTGAAAGGGACAACCGGATCCCAAGACAATCAGGACTGAAGCCGATAAAGTTTATGAGAAGATCGAGGCTCCGTTGGGTGAGCCAGCTGATCCATGCTGATAGGAATGAATGGAAAGCTGACATGGTAAAACAAATGTTCCATTCCTTTGATGCAGAAGAAATCTGCAGGATAAAACTACCCTCGAGGAAAACAGAGGACTGCATTGCCTGGCACATGGAGAAATCGGGCATTTTTTCAGTTAAAAGTGCGTACCGGCTTGCTACTCAAATCAGCGAAAGAGATAACCCTCCGTCATCAAGCTCCTCTAACCCGTCAGATAATAGAAGCATTTGGAATCTAATATGGCAGGCTCAAGTTCCTCAAAAGGTTAAAATAACGGGCTGGAGAATTGCTACAGAATCACTTGCTACTAGAGAGAATAAGCAACACAGAACCCTGGAGAAAATGGCCACGTGCACGATCTGTGGAATGGAGGATGAGATAGAGTATCATGCAGTGATTGCCTGTACTAAGGCAAAAGCGCTTCGGTCTGAAATCCGGAAAGCCTGGAAGTTGCCGGCGGAGGAAAAATTTCAGTACACCGGAGATGACTGGCTTTTATGCCTGTTGAGTGCATGTGATGAAGTAACTAGAAGAAGAATCCTTCTAATAATCTGGAGAGCGTGGCATCTCCGCAACAACAGTGTGCATGAGGAAGGAAAAGCTTCAGTTACTGTCTCTGTGGAATTCTTGAAGAAGTACGAACTAGAAGTAATCCAGTGCATGGAGCTGCAAGGCGACGAAAAAGGAAAAGAATCCTTGTTCCCTGACAGCAAAGTGAGTGTCGAACAGACTGCCAAACCCAAGCTTTGGGCAGCCCCTCCGGTTGGCTGGTGGAAACTAAACACGGATGCAGCATTCAGGTGCACTGACGGACAAGCGTCTGCCGGATGGGTCGTCAGAGACCAGCTTGGTGTAGTGGCTCTTTCGGGTTGTCGAAGGCTGGAGACGTGTGCAAATGCAGAGGAAGCGGAGGCCTTGGCCCTTAAATATGGCCTGCAGGAGCTAGCCGCTAGATTCAGAGGCAAAGTCATAGTGGAAACTGACTGTGCTTCTCTTGGACTACTCCTAAAACCTGAATCACCGAACAAATCAGCCCTGCACTATACCATTGCTGACATTAAACTTGTCATGCAGAACTTTCAGGAGATTGCAATCTCAGTGATCAGCAGAACGTGCAACAGTGTGGCGCACGAGCTGGCGGCCCTCGCCCGAGTGCATGGCGATTGTAGCATGCTTGCTACTGTTCCTACTGATATCCTTCCCTTGGTTACCAGGGACTGTAATAGCTGTTTGATCAGGTTGTAAGCCCTAGTGGCTTTCCTCAATAAAAAAATAAAAAATTCCCCCCACCACTGACACCAGCAGCCCACCGGCCCTCGCCACTATGGCTCTCTTGCGTCCCAACCGCGCATAGCCAAGAAAATTGCACGAAATTGGTCGATTGATGTTGGAGATTTGTTATGCTGCTAGTGTGTTGTATTGCTAATGCTTGATTAACAACCATCCCACCTCAAGCAATAAGCCCCTCCTGCTGGTCCACTAGATCGAAACAGGGCATGTTAGCAAGCCGACGTGGTTGTGAAATCAGGTGGGCTTGATCGGCCAGGTGGTGGTGGTTGGAGACTATGATGTAGGGACCTCCTGTGGCTCCACGACAATAGTTGTCACTAAAAGATCTTCAAGAGGGTTCATCTCTTCAGATCCGGTGGATGACTTCAGTGATGAGATGCAAACTATAGATAACGGCTTGACCCGAAAGGATGGTTGTGCATCGGTGGCGGTCCCATAGCGCATTTAACTACTGGGATCGTGGAAAAATGGTGGCGATAACACATGTTACTGTGATGGTAGTGCTACTAGTGCACCCGATCTATCACATGACACATGTGTGGTAAGCAATCCAAACTATTCAAAAAAAAGTGCACCAGGTCTTGAGCTCCAGGGTGAAACCCTGATCTGAACGGAGTTGGTTATACATGGCAATGGCAACGTCGATGTTTTTTTACGTCGTTACCTTGTTGAAGACATTGCTTGGATATGCTCAAACTAATTCTTCATTGTGAAATCTTAGATTCTGGCCTTGTTCGTTTGAACCGGTGATGGCGGCGCTTGAGCGCCACTTCCTTCCTAAAGTCCTTATTGTTGAAGAACCTCGTTGTCCATTCGATGTCATAAGATGGATGGTACAGATATGGTTTACCGATTGTGGATCTGATCGCTTAGGGATATTTTCTTTTTTCCTCGCCTACGCATAACATAGATTTTGTCTTATATGACTTTGCTAGTTCTCGGCGTGTTTTTGCGTGTGTGTTGGTGGTTATGTGCATCCTAGTTACGCAGAGGCAGGATGTATGGTCATCTGTTTTGTATCCTCTTAATGCTTCATTTTAAGCCAATAAAATTCGTCCTTTGTTGAAAAAAAGAGGAACCTATCACTTGTGGCTCTAAATCTAACTCTGCATCTTGTTATTTTTATGTGTTCGTCTTCAGAAGTTCAGGTCAACAGATGGCTGAGAGTGGTAGCAATATAGCATATCGTAACATACATGTCCTAATTAGTACTTTTAAACTCTAATCGTGTGAAGTGGACTACTATTTATGCTTGTGCTTTATCACAGTTTCATTTCATTTCATCAGGCTTACAACTCTGACGTGATTCCTGCTACATTCTCTGAACAAAAGTTCTGATGACTACTTGCAGTTTGCAGAGGTATATCCACGTGATTCCTGCTATATTCCTAGATGTCCTAATTAGTTTGTAAAGTTTGTCCATCCATGAATCCATTTGCCTGTAATGTTGCGGAGGTAATCTAGAGTATGTGTTCTGTAATTATTCATTTTTACAAGGATACTAGGCTACTAGCTATACTAGTTATGCTCGTGTTCTTGTGCAGAACCGCGTTTCAGGTGGTCTGAAAATGATCGATAGGAAATATTCAGTCACTGAAATTGATGGCCAGAACTTAAATTGTTTCCTTATTTCAAATTCCTTATTTTGGTATGTACCAAAACCATACTGAAATATTTTTGTATATACCAAAACCAAACCGTTTTTCAATTTCAAATTGTATTTACTGAAGTATATGGATACCATACAGACCAAGAAACTGTATTTACCGAACCAAATAAACCAAATGTGCAGAGTTAATGAAACCCCTGGGCTCTAGTAGGATGTTGAATTGAAAGTGAGTTATCATTTTATTGTACTGTTGAAAGGGGAGAGCTTTACTGCACAATCACAGGTTCTTACAATCATAAGCTAAACCATCACGCGCAGGTTTGTACAGTATTAAACAAAGGGCCACCTCTAAGCTCTCTTCTACCAGACAATGAGCAACAGTAAATACTACTACCAGCAAAGCGACGTTGTTGAGGACAAGAGAAGAGCCTGCCAAGAGGGATTGCGCTTCAGAAACGTTCTGGCAAAGTCTTAGTCTGTTGTTCATGCAATTATTGTGAGTTACCATTTTTGTTGATATGCAATATTTTTAATCCATAGGCCTCCACAGTTAATTTGGTGGTTTTATCAGAGCAAAAGCAACTTGGCGGCAACAAAGCAGTGCATGCAGGAGCTTCAAGAGTTACCACTAGCTTGGCGAACTCGAGGGATTTGATAAGGAGGTCAAAGCGCAAAGAATATTCCTCCCAATGATATGATTCTTCGACACGTGCTTGCTTGTTTTCACAATGCCTCATTGTTACTTTGATAATGCAATGTTGATAGCAAATACGATTAGCCCCCGCGTTGTTCCCGCAGGAGAGACTCGGGCGGTAACAACCATTGACGCCGCCGGCCCTCCCTTCCGCTTCCCAGAGAGCGGTGGTGGCCTCAGGTGGTGGCGGGTAGCCGGAGAGCAGCGGCCGCTGGTTCTGGCCTTTGGCCTTGGCTGCATGGCCAGCAAGGTGCGCACTCCCCTCCGCCGCGCTGTCCCGTGCTGCTTGTGCGAGCGCCCATAGGAGATCATCCTCTGGCGGTGCGGTGGCAGACGCCTTGGCTGGTGTCGACGGGATGGTGGGCTTAGAGGTTAGAGCCATGTGTGCTTCGCCGGAGCCTTGTGGTGCCTTGGTTCTTGGCCGCCGAACAAATCTGTCTTTCGTGCCCTTAGATCCAGCCATGTCGGCCCCCGGACCGACAGAGCTCGACCGGGCTCTCTCCGGCGAGATGGGAATCTGCGTGATGTCCTTCGCCATTGTTGTTGGTCTGTGTTATGGCTTATGACCACTTCGTCATATGGTCGCAGCATTGTTGTATACTCCGGTGAGCACTTAAAAGGTCTTCGTCAGGTTTCCTCACTCCACATCCGGTGTGTGCTTTCTACGGTGAGATGCATTCTATGGACGATGACTTGACGTAAAGGATGTTGGGTTTAGTCCCACATCGGTTATGGGAGAGACATAACACGAATTATAAGGATGGGGGTGTCCCCTCCTAACAGGCTAGTCTTTTGGGAAAAAGGGTCCAAGGCTTCTCATAAGTCGGTGTTGCTCTCCGGTTGGGTCTGGCGACGCAGGTGGGTCGAAACGCCGGTGTTAGCAGACCCGAGATTGCGTAACAAGTAGTATCAGAGCCCAGGTGCCCGGAATAAATCTCGATGGACTCACAGGTGGTTGGCCATGGTTGGTGGGCTAAAAACGCTAGTGTTAGCGGACCCATGGATGACCGATGTGTGAGGGGGAGATTATTAGGTTTAGTCCCACATCGATTGTGGGGGGAGACATAACAGGACTTATAAGGATGGGGGTATCCCATCCTAACAGGCTAGTCTTATCGGGGGAGAGGGCCCAAGGCCTCTCATAAGTCGGTGTTACTCTCCGATTGGGTCTGGCGACGCAGATGGGTCGGATCGCTGGTGTTAGCGGACCCGAGAATGCGTAACGTTAGAATAAATCCGAGGCGCTCCGTCGATCTACCGAGGAGCAAGGAATCACACAAGCAGGACACGGAGATTTGTTAACGAGGTTCACCGATATGGCTACATCCCTGGGGCCTGACTACGGCCGCTCCTCCCCATGACACCGCTACAATACCGCACCCCGGCCGTCCGGGACCCGGCACATGCCGTCGGCTCCCTCGCGTGCCCATGCTATTATGTTGGCATAGGTTGCAACGTGTGTCTACCCTTGCTATATATGAGAGGCTAGAATAGAAGTGTTCTACTAGGACACGACTCCACACCATGTAAACACAATACTACTCAGTGTCCAACTGTAACCGATCTTTTACA
This sequence comes from Triticum urartu, assembly GCF_003073215.2. Taxonomy (NCBI): domain Eukaryota; kingdom Viridiplantae; phylum Streptophyta; class Magnoliopsida; order Poales; family Poaceae; genus Triticum; species Triticum urartu. Next base: position 732,097,870 of record NC_053024.1, on the reverse strand, counting down.
ATAATATTCTACACAGCCCTAACAAACTCCATCTTGGCGAATATTCTCCACCACCTTGGATTCATCCATGCGTCGAACCTCCTTGTACATTGGACTTGAGATACGCCATGAGCACCGCTGCTACTCCTAGACTCCACGTGACTCCACCTGTAACTGTAGTCCCTTCTCGTCTTCTTCACAGTCAACACTCGAGTAAAGTTAAATTCCTCTTTACTCTACTTTGTGCTCCCAACTTTCGGAGTATCCGTTCAATGTCATCACACACCGACCACTGTCTGCGTGAAAAATGAACAACTCACATATTGGACGCCACATATAAGAGTTACCTGAAGTCAACATCACCACTCTTTCTTGACCGTCTGGCGGAAACTTGAAAGAATTTCACCGTCGCCCTGTGTCACCCTGAGTCAAAGTCGCGGTTGTCTCATCCTTTTCCCGGATAGTCTCTGGCATGTCCCACATCTATAGCACTCCGCCTCCTTCTGTACTTGTCATCTGCACTTTGCCATGTGCACTGAACACCATAGAATATGAAGCCATGTACTCTCTCAGCTTTTGACAATTTTAGACTTTCCGTCACTTTCTCAAATTCTCCATGGTCAACTCCTGTCCATCAACCGGCATCAATAGACCCAGTTTCCAACTTGAATCTGGTACTCGTCAACACTGCTTCAGCACCCCTGCACACTTTGTATGACCACATGTCTGACCACCAGTGCCTTGGTCTGTCGCTATGTCCCGCTCTTACCGCACGCCTGGTCGTTATCACCGCGCCGAGCCTCTACATATCCGTATCGCCAAGCTTGCCTTCCACGCCAAGGAAAGTCCCTTCTGGACACGAGACGAAGTCTTCAATCTTGTATCTTCATAGTCCAGGAGTCCGGCTGAAGGTATAGTCCGGCCATCCGGACACTCCCTAATCCAGGACTCCCTCAATCATGCTGCTGCAAGATTCTGTAGGGAGCCACCTGTAACCTGCTGTCGCCGAGATCGCCAGATCAAACATCCAAACCAAGCCGATCGAATTCCACGCGGACAGCTTCTATGCAGACGGTTCCTCTCTCCGACTGCTATCGAACGGAGCATCTCGCCATACCATCTATTTCTGAACCGTTCCACATGATCATCGATCCGACAAAATTTCTCGCTCCGCTCCTTCCTCTAGATCAACAACCCCACCACCTCTTCGTAACCTTGCTCTGATACCACTTGTTAGAATAAATCTGAGGCGCTCTGTTGATCTACCGAGGACCAAGCAATCACACTAGCAGGACACCGATATTTGTTAACGAGGTTCACTGTATGGCTACATCCCCGGGGCCTGACTACGGGCGCTCCTCCCCATGACACCGCTACAATACCACACCCCGGCCGCCCGAGCGCCGACACACGCTGTCGGCTCCCCCGAGTTCCCGTGATATTATGTTTGCATAGGTTACAACGTGTGTCTACCCTCGCTATATATGAGAGGACTAGGATAGAAGTGTTCTACTAGGACACGACTACATACCATGTAAACACAATACTATTCAGAGTCCAATTGTAACCTATCTTGTACAATAATATTCGACACAACTATAAAAAAGGGTATGGTGGTGCAGCTGCGGTGGGCAATCACATGTAATTGTTGGGATCGCTAAAAGTGGTGGCGGCAACACATGATTGATTTCGGGGGTGATGCTACTCGTACACCCGGTCTCGAGCTCCGGGATGAAAACCTATGTCCTATCGGAGTTGGTTACACCTGGCAACGGTAATGGTATTGTGTCATTACCTTGTTGAAGGCATTGCTCGGATATGTTCTGATGTGTTCTTCAGGGTGAAAACCTAGATTTAGTCTTTGGTGGTTGGATCCGGTGACAATGGGCTCTTGAGCATCGCTCCCTTCCTGAAGGCATTGTTGTCGAAGAACACCATTGCTCATGTGGTGTCATAAGAAGACTCGTGTGACTATGGCCATTGTTGTAGTTTGTCAATCGCTAATTTGATCGCTTCGGGGTTTTCACTTTTTCCTCACTTTGGCATAACTTTGACCTTTTATGACTTTGTTACTTGTCAGTGTGATGTGGTGTGTGTGTGCGCGCGCGCGCACGGCCTGTGTGCATCCTATCTATAGACAGGTCAGGTGGTGCTCAATGTATTTGCATTCTCTTAATACTTCATTTTGAATTAATAAAATCCATCGAGAAAAAAGATATTGTAACCATATACATATTTTCAATATCGCTGAACTTTTTTTCACCCCCTCTTGACCAAATAGGCATATAATAAGTATGTAACTCAATAGTGTTCTTATATTATTATCAGTTTCCCCTACTCCGAGACTTTGTCCCTTGTGATTCTCTTTCTTCTATTCTACGAACCTATGTACATATGTATTTTACTTGGTATAAATAACATCTACATGTTACTATAAATTGTCAAAATAATGCATATAAAATAGTTAGTGGATGGAAAATGACGATATAAAGATGAACATCATGTAGGGAAAACACTAATAGTTATTTCCTCCGTCTCAAAATAAGTGTCTCAACTTCAGTACAACTCTGTACTAACGATTAATACACAGTTGACACTTAGTTTGGGACAGAGAGAGTACATAAAAATGTACATAACTTTTTTTTGCGAAAACACAACTTATCTCTACTCCTAATGGAGGAGTTGGTAGCCTGGTACGGTTTATTTTCGTCCGATTTTTATTCGTCACCTCCTACCGCCCCCACCAACTTGTTTTTCTCCTTTCCATTAAAAACCCAAATCTTATTTAAGGAGATATCTTGTTTTGTGCTTACTTTGGCAGGTTTTGATACATTCCAATCACGTAAATAAATAGGTAATTAAGAATTCAAAACTCGCACCATATATTTGAGATTACCTTCGTAAAATATAGACGTAATATTTTCCTCGATAACTTTTCAAAACAAAATGAGATATTCCTCAATAACAAATCATTAATCCTGCGCACTATGTCATTATTATTATCACCACTATTAATTGACTATCACAAGTTTCCTACTACCTCCGTTTCAGTTTATAAGTCCTACGTGTATATCTACGTTGCCAATTTTATCACCTTAATATAAACTATATAACACAAAAATTATACGGTTTGACAATAGAGCATCTGAAGTTTATATTGGTATATTTTTTATAATATATGACTTGTATTAAGTTGGTCAAATTAACGACCTAGGGGCACGCGCACGCCCTGTATACTGAGAGAGAGGTAGTAAACAACAAAAGAACATATCATTTACTTATGGGCGTACGCATCCGTGTGCCCCTACGGAGGACGCCGTGCGCGACACCATGGAGGATGTCGCGGCCGGGCTTAACACTTGCGTGATACTAGAGAATGTCAAGGTGTGAATCACGAAGTCAAGGACGGCCATGACGGAAGGCGTGTCGTCATACCACCACGTACATGTGTTCATGGACACGATTATATTATATTTCTTGTCATTAATACATAGAGACACACAAACTACATTCTCAAATCAAGTGTATCCATTCAAATGTCAAAAAATTCGTTAAGGAAATGTGTCCTACAATACTTGGTAGTCGTTATCATGCATAGCAGCCATTCATGCGGAAATATTTTGGAAATCGAGCGCTGAATCAATTTGGAAATGAATCCATTAATTTAATTAATTTACTAGACAATTAATTATGTATGCAATTAATTAGGTACATTTAAATATAAATTATTTTTTGCACCCAATCAATTTTGAAACCAAGTCATTAATGTAATTAATGGTTTAGGTAGACACTTTATTATGTCTACAAATAATTAGAAGTAGAGATTTTTTCCAATTAGGCGGGTAATTAGTCAATTTGGTTGGCAGTTAATCAGGCGTGCAAAGAATTAGGTAGGTTGTCAATTATTTGTGTAATTAATTAATTAAGCAAGCAGTTCATCGCGTTGAATCATTTTAAAAGCGCTCGTCGACAAGGACAATCAACAGGCTCTCAGCGACATGGCCGGGCACCACTTGCCAACATGGACAACGGATAGCATGCGCCCGCGACATGGATGACCTAGCGTTCAACAAGATGGATGACGACCATGCTCTGCAGGATGTCCACATGTTGACGGTTTCTGAAACCTTCGAGGATGAGTACAACACGACACTAGATTGGCGAGGTGGTTCATGTTATAGTTGAAAGGGAGAGTGCTCCATGAATAAGAAGGAAAAATGAACTAAAGTGACCAAGTGGTCCATGGTGTTGGAGATGGAAAGGGTGTTCCAAAAATATAAAGCAAAACAAGAAAGAAAGAGTATTATAAAAAGTAAGTAGGAATGAGGCGAGGAAGGAGGAAGAAGAAGATGAGGCGTCACTGACAAACGCGCTGATGTTGGTGTCAACGAAACAGGTTGGCAAAGAGTTTAGGAGTCGAAGATGTGGGGAAGGACGAGGAAGAGAAGAGCATCAATCATCCCTTCTAGTAATGAATGTTATCTGGGCTGGAGGTGGAGGTCATTGGTGACTAGGAATACATTCAGGTTGCAACTTACCTCCCATGTCAGTGTGCATTTGCAAAGTTGAATGGACATTTGAGACTGATCTCTATAGTTATTTATTATTTTGTGTCAATAGTATGTGTTAGTTTAATCCACTTTATTATACAGTAAATATGAAAATTTTCATCTTTGTTGCAACACATGATGAAGGTGAGGTGGGTGTCATTTGATTTTAAAGAAGGAAGCTCCAGTGAGAAATGTCCCACTACGGAAGGAAACCGAGTGAGAAAGGGAGGATCCGAGAGAAAAAGTGGGCGATACGTTGTGGGGTGGGGTTTTTGTGTTGGGCCCATGTGTTGAAGATAGCATGGGGATAGTCCGAACAACCGCATTTCTCCCCCATATATGGTCCAAATTTGGCAGAGCCCAGACTGTCGATACGGTTGAATTTTGAAGAGCCTAATAAGCGTTCGTTTGATGCCCGAACACGTCCGGACCTTTGAGAACAAATGAGCTTTGACCTTATAGACAACGTTAATCGTTTATTTAACTAATTTATATATGCATAGCCCATAGCAACGCACGGACGTTTTGCTAGTGCAACTTAGAGCATCTTCAGCCGTTGAGCCTCCCATGAGGCATTTTTTGCCGCTTGGGGGGCTGCTGGCGAAACATTTAGACTGGGGGTAAAAAAATATCCACTCATTTCCCCCCACACAGGTACCCCTGCCACCACCACCACGTGAATCACCCAAGCATGTGTGCTTGACCATGACCATGGACGCGCGCCGAACTCCGCGAAGAAGGGCTTCAGGCCGGTGAGCGTGCGGACGTAGACGGTGCGGCCGTGCGAGACGAGCAGCAGGCGGCTGAGGATGCCGAGGATTCGCGCGCTGGGCTGGTGGATGGTCATGACGACGCCGCTGCTGCTACAGGCGATGATGCACAACACCTGCACCACCATGAAGGCGCTGGCCGAGTCGAGGCCGGAGGTGGGCTCGTTGAGGAACAGCAGTATCGGGTCGTGGGTGATAAGAGGAGGTTTAGCTATGAGTTTCAACGCACTTTGATTAGCTCATCGGCTGGGGCATATATACAGTTTACAGAGACCTCCAGGGAGAGATCGTGCGCCACTACTGGTGATCGTGCGCCACTAACTCACGCACACGATCACATGTACTCTACGCCTACACATACACAGGCATAATACGTACACACACACATGTGGTCTAACACCCCCCCCCCCCCCCCCCCCCCGCAGTCGTGTCGTCGGCCGTGTCGACGCAAAGACTGGACCTGAACTGGAGGAAAACGTCCTTTGGTCATGACATCAGCCAGCTGCGGCTTCGTGGGGATGTGAAGGACACGGAACTCGCCGAGCGCGACGCGCTCGCGGACGAAGTGGATGTCCAGCTCCACATGCTTGGTGCGTCGGTGATGCACTGGATTCGCCGAGAGGTAGACTGAGGAAACATTGTCGCAGAAGACCAGAGTCGCCGTGGTCACCGGAGCGCAGAGTTCACCGAGGAGTTGGCGTAGCCAGACGCATTCGGCAACGGCATTGGCGACGCCGCGGTACTCCGCCTCGGCGCTGGAGCGCGAGACGATGGCCTGGCGTTTGGACGACCAGGAGACGAGGGTGTCCCCGAGGTAGACGCAGAAGCCGGAGGTCGAGCGACGGGTGTCGGGGCAGCCGGCCCAGTAGGCATTAGTGAAAGCGCGCAAGTCCAGGCACGCTGAGGCACGCAGGTGCAGCCCGAGCGACGGAGTGCCACGCACATACCGGAGCACGCGCTTGATCAGGTTCTGGTGACAGACGCGAGGATCATGCATATGAAGGCAGATCTGTTGCACCGCGTAGGCCAGCTCGGGGCGGGTGATGGTGAGGTACTGCAGCGCACCGGCGATGCTGCGGTAGTCGGAGGGATCGTCGACCCGCGGCCCATCAGCATGTGGTAGCTTGCCCTTGGTGTCGATGGGCGTCGAAGACGGCTTGCAGGTGTCCATGCCAGCACGATCGAGCACATCCTCACCGTACTGGCGCTGACAGAGGAAGAAGCCGGCAGCGGTGCGCTGGACACGGATGCCGAGGAAGAAGTGGAGCGGGCCGAGATCCTTCATGGCGAACTCGCTGGTGAGATGGGCGATGACGCGCGCGAGGAGCCCCGCCGTGGAGGCGGTGAGCACGATATCGTCGACGTACAGGAGGAGGAAGGCCATGTTGTCGCCGTGCGTGTAGACGAACAGAGACGTGTCGGAGCACGTGCTGGTGAAGCCGATCGTCTTGAGGAAGCCGGCGAAGCACAGTAACCAGGCGCGTTGGGCCTGTTTCAAGCCATAGAGAGATTTGGCCAGGCGGCAGACGTGGTTGGGACGATCGGCATCGACGAAGCCGGCGGGCTGATGGCAGTACACCTCCTCCGTGAGCGTGCCGTGCAGAAAGGCATTCTTCATGTCGAGCTGGTTGACAGGCCAGCGACCCGATGCAGCAATGGTGAGGACGGTGCGGATGGTTGCAGGCTTGACGACCGGCAAGAAGGTCTCGCCGTAGTCGACGCCGGCACGCTGACGGAAACCGCGCACCACTCACCTGGCCTTGTAGCGGTCGAGCGTCCCGTCAGCACGCAACTTATGCTTGAACACCCATTTACCAGTGATCAAGTTAGCGCCGGGAGGACGAGGCACCAGATCCCAGTTGCGGTTGTGGACGAGAGCGCCGTACTCTTCACGCATGGCGGCCAGCCAGTTCGGGTCGCGCACGGCGACGCGAACAGAGTTGGGAAGCGGAGAGAGCACAGTAGTAGTGGAGGCAGAGGCGGCGTCGTAGTAGCGTGGATTGGGACGGACGATCCCCGTCTGTGCACGCGTGATCATCCGACGCGGCGGAGCAGGCCCTGCCGGAGCGGTCGGGGCAGCGGGTGAAGGAGTGGGCGCCGAGGAGCCACAGCCGTCCGATGAGGAAGGGGCAGTGGAGCTTGAACAGCCGCTGTGCGAGCGGGCGCGGGAGTCGTCCGCGCGAGATCCGACGGTCCCGTTCGAACCCAAGGAGGGCGCGACGGAACAGGAGCCGTTCGATGAAGAGGGGACGGCAGCCTACGATCCCTGCTGTAAAACAGAGGGAGGCGCGGCAACAGAGCTAGATGCGGGCACCTGCAGAATTAGAGGTGCAGCAGCAGGCAAGGGCAGGGGCGGCTCAGGCGGGGGAGTGGTGCGATGAGCAAAGGGGAAGACGTCTTCGTGGAACACGACATGGCGCGAGGTGAGGACGCGGCGGGATCGAGGATCGAAGCAGCGATAGCCATGGTGATCTGAAGGATACCCAAGAAATACACAGGCTACAAAGCGAGCAGCAAGCTTGTGGCGCACGGTGGCAGTAGTGTTAGGATAACATAAGCAACCGAAGACACGCAGTAGACTGTAGTCAGGCGTGACACCTAGGAGGAGCTCATGAGGAGAGCGAGGGGCAGTAGCATGACATGGACGCCTGTTCTATAGGTAGGTGGCGGTGTTCAGGGCTTCAGCCGAGAACCGCGGCGGCATCGACGCGTGGAAGAGGAGCGCGCGCACACTGTCATTCAGGGTACGTAGCACGCGCTCTGCCTTGCCGTTCTGCTGGCTCGTGTAGGGGCAAGAGAGGCGGAGGACACAGCCATGCGCAGAGAGGAGTGAGCGAACAGAAACACTGTCGAATTCCCTCCCATTGTTAGTCTGAAGAGAGAAAACGGGGAGCTGAAACTGCGTACGAGCATAAGCCAAGAAATCGCGCAGAATTGGGGGAAGATCAGACTTGTTTTTCAGTGGGAATGTCCAGACATAATGTGTATAATCATCGAGTATAACCAAGTAGAATTGATAGCCAGAAACACTAGCAACTGGCGACGTCCATACATCCAAATGCAAGAGCTGGAAAGGGGAATATGTGCTACTGACAGAAGAAGAAAAAGATAAACGAGTGTGTTTGCCCACTCAGCAGCCATGACAGTGGTGAGGCGCAGACTTGGCGAAGGTAAAGGGCAGCTCCGAAGCCAGCAGATGGAGCGACGCCTCCCCCGAATGCCCAAGACGCTGGTGAAGAAGCTCGGTGGTGACCACGCCAGCGAACGGGAGGGAGGACAGCGACGATGCAGACGCCACCCGATACAGATCGCCCGTGGAATTACATCGGAGAATCACCGTGCGAGTCCGGAGGTCCTTAACAGAGAAACCAAAGAAGTCAAACTCTACGGAAACAGGGTTGTCTCGGCAAAGCTGACGAACAGACAGATGGTTTTTGATCAAGGGCGGAGCAACAAGAACATTGCGAAGCTGAATGGGAGAAGTGCCAGAGATTATGGAGCCAGTACCAACATGAATGATGAGGAGATGTTCACCGCTACCAACGATGATATGGGAAGGAGAGGTAGGAGGGTGAACGGAGTGGAGATTACCGGGGTTGTTCGCCATATGCGAGGCTGCGCCGGAGTCCAAGTACCGGTCAAAGGTACTGCCCGACGACGAGGGACCAGCGGTGGCGCTGTGGAGGGCCGCCTGGAGGGAGGCCATGTCCAGGGGCTGCTGGTGTTGCTGCATAGGCGCTCCAGGGGGCGGGCCGTAGCCGTACGGCGGCGCGTGACCGGGCGACGGAGCGTAGCCGTAGCCATAGCCGCCAGGTGCAGCGGGGAACGGCGCAACGTACATGGCTTGTTGAGGTGGCGTTTCGGGACGGGGGCCAAGCACACCAGACCCTGGTGCGCGCCACGGCATGGGCCAGGCCTGGACGAGGCCAGTCCATGAGTTGGTGCCGGGCGCCGGAGCAGGGAGTCCAGGTGCGCGAGGAGGAGAGGCAGTCGGCGACGGGGCGCCGCCCGTGCCGTTGCGGCGCCCGCGGCGACGCCCGTGGCCACCACGCGCACGCTCGCCGCTGGTGGCGTCAGGCGCAGCAGGGGGTGCAGCGGGTGGTGAGGGCGAAGTAGCTCCGCGCCCGGCGAAGAGCGCATGGGCGCCCTTAAGACGCGCGGTCTGCTCGGCCCGATGCTCCTCAAGAAGCAGGAAGGAGCGTGTCTGAAGAAGTGAGGGCAGCGGCGACTGCGACGTGATGTGGGGGATGGTGCCATGGAACTGGCGGTTGAGCCCGCGGAAAAGATGGAAGACCTGGCACGGCTCGGACACCGGTTGGCCCAGATCGCGGAGCTGATCAGCGTACGTCTTCAACTTAGTACAGTACTGCATGATCATCAGATCGCCTTGCACCACGGCATTATACTCAGCGTCGACGTAGACGGCGCGGGCGAGTTGGTTGTCGCGAAAAATGCCGTCGATCGCCATCCAGATGGTGAGGGCGGTGTCGTCGTCCGCCATGACGGCGTCCAGGATGTCGGGAGCGACGGTGGTGTTCAGCCAGTGAACAATGGCGTGATCCGCCATCGCCCAGTCAGGGTCTTCGAAGCACGGGACGGCCTCGGCGTCCACGTGATCGCGGAGGCCAAACATGCCGATCGCCGTGTCGAAGTGGCGGCGCCACTGCGCGTAGTTGCCGGCGAGCAGATCGATGGTGATGGGGACATGGCGGCGGATGTCGATAGTCTGCAGAACCGCCGGGGAGACCGTGGTCAGAGGCAGCGTCGGAGCGGCCGCAATGACAGGAACGCCAGCGATAGAGCGAACGGGCAGGAGGGCAGGGGCCGGAGCAACGTCGACAGGGGCGCCGGAGCCATCAACGGCAGGGGAGGAAGGAGGGCTGTCACCCATAGCGGCGGAAGCGGGATCGCCGGCCGGAGCAAAGGGATTGTTCCGATCGCCGGTATCTGATACCATGATAAGAGGAGGTTTAGCTATGAGTTTCAACGCACTTTGATTAGCTCATCGGCTGGGGCATATATACAGTTTACAGATACCTCCAGGGAGAGATCGTGCGCCACTACTGGTGATACGCGTACACATACACAGGCATACTACGTACACACACATGTGGTCTAACAGTGGGTGATGTTGGTGCCGATGGACACCCGACGGCGCTCCCCACCGGACACCCCGTGGTGCCCCTCATTGCCGATGATGGTGTCCGCGGCGCGGGAGAGCCCGAGCTGGTCGATGAGCTGGTCCACCCGCTCGCGCTTGGCAGAAGGAGACAGCGTGCGAGACGCGGAGCTCGGCGGCGAACAGCAGCGTCTCGCGCACGGTGAGCATGGGGTAGAGCAGGTCGACCTGCATGACGTAGGCGGAGATGGCGCGAAGGCGGCTGCCGTGGGGCGGCTCCCCGTTGAGCGTGACGTGGCCACGGAGGCTGTCGCGCATGATCCGGCCCGCCAGCGCGTCGACGAGCGTGGACTTGCCGGAGCCGTTGGCGCCCATGACGGCGAACAGCTCGTCCTCCCGCACCTCGCCTGAGATGCCATCCAGCAGCGCCTTGGTGTTGGCGGGTGGCGCATCCGTGGAGGCCAGGCGGTTGCTGGCGCGCGAGGGGAGGCAGCCCTGGCCTTGCCGGACGCGGTAGGAGACTCAAATTTTTACTACGGTCTCTGGTTGTCATATAATGACGTAGTGCCAAGTTTTGTATTTTTAGACTTACTAAGAAAGATGTCCGTGCGTTGCAACGGAAGAAGAACACAACGCACAAGCCAGGAGAATCAGGCTAAGCAAACGTGGTTGACATCTTGAGCCTGAACATTAGCTGGCTTGTCTTCCAATGTGATGTGCTATCACAATTTCAGATTCCCTCATGCATCAAGGCGATGCAATTATTGGCTAGTTCCAAGCTTATGCGAAAATCGCGGATGAGGTTGTGCCTCGGATCCATCGCACCAACATATCCTAGAATGAGATAGAGACATTTAAAAGGCCATTTGGAAAATAAAAAATGTGATGTCGTTATCATGTCTTAATTTCCTGAGAGACACTCTGATATATTCTTCGGGTAAAACATGTATCTTGTCATGAGTAACATTTTTATTCAAAACGAAACAGAACCAGAACGCAAAAAAAAAGGAAATCTAGCACAACATAAACATAGAACTGCTGCCTGGATTTTTTTTAATGTGCAAGACTTGATGTGAAGGATCATTCTATCTATTCCGCGAAAAAAAAGAGATCATTGTATCTTATGTACTGCACTGAATGACTCTCATGGCCTTGATAAAGACATAAGGGGCATGCAACATGCACGGTCATGGCCTAGAGGAAGGCACTTTCAATTTTTCTTTTGCTAACCACATATGCACCACATTGATGATGAGGTCGCGCGTGAGATTCGTTGGTGAACGTACTCCAGGACGACATAAGAATTTTTAAAAGGCCATTTGGAAATTCGAAGACCTAACAACGTTATTACCGCTTGATGTTCTAAGGCGCCACTCTGAAACTACTTTGGCCAAGGCTAAGCATGTCACTGCACCTCGCCTAGACCTAGCATGACCAGAAAAACAAATACTCCCTCCGTTCTTAAATACAAGTCTTTCAAGATATTCCACTAAAGATTACATACGAAGCTAAATGAGTTAATCTACACTTTAAAATCGTCTATTTACATCCCTATGTAGTCTGCATCGAAATCTGTAAAAAGACTTATATTTAGAAACGAAGGGAGTATATAATAAACTGTCAAACCGGACCAAATACAATGTGAATTGAGGCATATTAGCCCTTTATTCATTTTAATTAATTTGTGGTCAATGGTAAATGCCCGAAGTTTAGATTTAATAACATAAAAGTAGAGCGAATATGTGTGCGTAAAATGCTAATTACATTTCAGATTGCTATAAATAACTGTAACACTTGTATGCTTAGACTTTTGATGCCAGACCAAAATATGATACATTTGCCTGAGCGTCGCGACTGGCCTGGTGATGCAAAAAAGACCAAACACTCTCACGTAGCCTATTTTCTTCACGTATCAAAAAGCAAAATTTTGATTGGTATACTCCGGTTTCAACCAGACTCACATCCCACATAAGTACCTTCGATTTTCAATCCTATTCTCATGCATTTTATTTTATTGAGACATAAGGCTCATAGATTTATGCACAGCACAAGAAAATAGAAGAGACTAAACCAAAAGACAATTTAAGACCACCACATTTTATCATGTGGCTAGTAGTGGCCATACTCCACCATTTAGTTTGGGCAGAAGTTCAGAAGTAGCCAAGATGAACACTTTAGCAGTAATTCTGTTGAAAGATGATTGTGAGTCAAAACTGTCATGTATAGATTGCATGTTAGATCTAAGCAATACACATGAAAATATTACTATACATAACTTATAGTTTCCTTTCTTAACTGTTGTGTGCACTACCAGATTATGCAGGAATTAGATATTCTCCATGGGAATAAAGTATTAGGAGAGCCAGTATTTATATGCCAACCAAGAGTATACAGATACTACAAACTTTCATTGAGCCAATTTTCTATTTGTATCGATTTCGTTCCCTGAAATTCAAGAAGATGCATCTCGATTTCGATCCCTGGAATTCCAGAAACTTGATGTGAAGATGGACTACTTTTAGTCGCCCTTCACGGCCATCTATTAAACACACTGCAATGCAACACATCCGGCATGTATGTAAACTGCTATCTACAGCAGGGTCAGACTATATTAAAATTATCAAGTACCTTGTATCAAGTAAAGAGTAATCATCAAGTACCAAGTAAAGAATATTACCAAGAATCATGCCTAGATTTCTACGCAACTTGAAGATTTCATCTCCCATGCCTGGGTATTTAGGCAGAACAAAAAATGTACAACTTGAATTCCGCGAGATGCATTGCATCCTTCAAAGGAACAGCCAATGCCATCCCATCTCCATACTGGAAATGGCCACCAATCCACTTTTTCCTGAAAAACAGAGCAAAGAGGAACAGAGTGGAGATGTATAACAGGAGATACACATGAAGGCTGGAAATGGCCACCAATCCACTCAGATTTTGTATGACTTTCCAACGAACAGCCGATTGGTTTAACACATGGGCCATGTGTGAGTGAACACTAATTCGCAGACGCGGTCCTTCGGATCCTCTAAATTTCACACATCATAAAAACAAAAATACCAACACTAACACTAATCCTCGACGGGTCAATGACTCTGAAAATTGCTGCGGCACTGTGCTCATGCATAGCATTGTGCCCGAGGAGAGGCGTCACCGTCAGTGCTCGATGGCCGAGCTCGCAGCCACGGTCCCGCACATCTACCATGCCATAGACCCAGAAATCACCATGCTCAGGGTGTTCGACACCGTGCGGCAGCACAAAACTGAACTCATAACAATTACATTATTCACAATATTTGTACAAGCATTGAACCTTCAGGAAGTTTTTCATGGGTTTTAGGAACTGCAGACCCCATGGCCATTGTCAGTGACACTAACTGAGTTGTCACCACGAAGACATTAATCTCAGTAGCATAGCTTGCTTGATCTTCATCAACAACATGATCTAGTATTTCATAAACCTAGGACATATCAAAACAAAATGATGGTAAGGCAAGAAACAAAATGTAACACCAAGTAACATGGAAAAAAGAAAAGCATGATCCATTGAGATATACCAAAATCCAATCCACGTGGTCCTGGTCCTGTGCTGACAGATTGCGTCTAATGCTTCTATGGCCTGCAAATTAGCTGTTACAATAAATCCGAAGCATACCGTTGATCAACCAAAGACCAAGCAATCACACGAGCACGACACTGAGATTTCTTAACGAGGTTCACCGATATGGCTACATCCCCGGGGCTTGACTATGGGCGCTCCTCCCCATGACACTGCTACAATACCGCACCCGGTCACCCTGTACACCGGCACATGCCGCCGGCTTCCCCTGTGTTCCGGTGCTATTATGTTGGCATAGGTTACATTGTATGTCTACCCCCGCTATATATGAGAGGCCTAGGATACAAGTGTCCTATTAGGACACGACTCCATATCCTATCTAAACACAATACAACTACAAGTCCAACTGTAACCTACCTCGTACACTATATTCGACACAACTCCAACAAATTCCACCTTGGCGAATATTCTACACCATCCTGGATTTGTCCATGCGTCAAACTTTCATGTACATCGGACTTGAGCTTATCCCATGAGAACCGCTGCTACTCCAAAGACTCCATATGACTCCACCTGCAACTTGTAGTCCCTTATTTTCTTGACCACAGTCAACACTCGAGCAAAATTAAGTTCCTTGTTACTCTAGTTTGTGCTTCCAACTTCCAGAGTATCCGTCCAACGTCATCACACACTGATCACTGACCTGCGTGAAAGTGAACAACTCACATGTTGGGTGTCACACATAAGAGTTACCTGGACTCAACATCACCGCTCCTTTCTTGACCGCCTGTTTGAAACTTGAAGGAATTTCACCGTTGCTTATAGTCATCCCGAGTCAAATTCGCAATTGTCTCACCACATGTATGACCACCAGAGCCATGGCCCGTCTCCATGTCCCGTGCATACCGCACGCCTCGCCGCTATTACCGCGTCGAGCCTCCACTGTCTCGGGCGAGTCTGAAGGGTCGCAAACCCACACCACTCAACCCCCACTCCAGAGTACCGCCGATCATCACCGACCGATGACGAGTTTCACGCTTCCATCAGACCACTGGGCTCCAGTCCAAACTGCATTTTTTTAATTTTTTTAGAAAAGGAGGATGACCCCCGGCCTCTGCATCTAGGAGATGCATACGGCCACTTTATTGATTATTCTCGAGGACCTTACAAAGTATTACAACAATATGCCTGAATCCACCATCTTGGCAACATATGCCGCTACTCCTATCCAAAATGATGAAGGGGTGCTAGCTGGGCCACTACCCAAACCACTCACCTAAGCCTAACATCAAAAGCCGGAAGCCGAAACTCATTCGGAGGCCCCAGCCGAGCCACATACCGGGTCTGGGGCACAATCCGGTCAGACGCACTCGTGTGTCGTCGCCGCCATCTTTCACAGGTCTTCAGATCATATTGAGGTTTCTACCTTGTCTGGCCACTCAGCCATCGACGTCACCATGACGCCAGACAGCAACCTCCTCCTGCGCGAGCCCATCTCCGCACCTCAGACGCCGAGTCTCCACAGCGCCATGCCATCGATCTCCGCCGCCATCAAAGTGTGAGATGAAACACCGCTCCACCATCCCTCCAGCCAGCACTTGCTCCAAGACGATGCCCCCAGAAGGGTAAGCGATAGAACACCATCATCATCCGATCCGGAAGACCCAGATCTGGGGTTTCCCCCTGAGCACCCCGAACCTGATGGCGCAGACTGCCGACGATGCCTCGGCCATCGGCAGTAGCTCCACCAGACGAGCGTCGCCTACGTCGCCGCAGCCTCCAAGATGAAGCTGACCAGAATGCATGTGTCGACACCGAACCGCCGCCACTTCTACCGCCACTTGAGCAGCCCCCGAGCAACGCCTTCAGGAAGGAGCACGGCACCGTGGTGTCGTCGTCGCTTGGAACAGGGGGTTCTGAGGTTTTCACCTGAGCTCCTGGGAGGGGTGGAAGGAAGGAGGTCCTCTCCGAAGCCTCCAACGAGTGAAGCAACACCCAAAACCACTGCCATCGGAGTGGCCGCCACGCCGGCCAAGAGATTCCCCCGGAACCCTTCCAGCCACCGGATCTGCAAGGCCAGCACCCAAGAACGGTGACCGAAGCCACCAAGGGCCGGAACCGCTGCAGATCGGAGTAGATCAGGGTCGAGGACGAACATCACCATGGCCAACAACATCCAACGAGGAACCGCCGCCGCAGCCGAAGCCCACCACCTCCCTGCCATCCACATGGCCAGGGAATTGGTCCACCTGTCCACGCCGGCGCCGCCCGCCGCCAAGCTGCGCCGCGTGCCACCAGCCATGGCCGCCACCATGGATCCGAGCCGCAGGCGGGCCGCCAGCCGCGGGGCCCCGCGGGCACACCAGATCCGGGCCGCCAGAGCCACGGCGCGGCATCCAGGCGCCAGATCCGGATCCCCGGCGCGCGAGCATGGCGCCTCAGCGCAGCCAAGCCCGCCACGACGCGCGCCCTCGACGCCAGAGCCGCGCGGGCTGGAGACCTCGTGCGCCCACGGCTCCTACGCCACAACCATGGCGTGCCGAGCAGCGCCGGCCCGCGCACAGCCACACGCCGCAGCGCCTCGCGCTTGCCTCCTCCGCTTGGCGCAGCTGCCCCGCGCAGCCCACCTCTCGAGCGGGAGTGGAAGAGCCCGCCGCCGCCGACACCACACGGGCTTTGCCCGGGCGGCGCTCGCCGGCGGCGGCGGGGGAGGAAGGGGGATAGGTGGCGGCGGTGCCCGGCGGCTAGGGTTAGCGCCCGGGCCGCTCGCGGGGAGCGACACGGGGCTCTGCTACACGGGTCTCTATCTTCCCTTGTCCTGCGCGTGCAATTGCCTTCTCCTAGTCCAAACTGCATGTCACTCGCTTTTCCCACCTGCTGAATATGCTTCGACACCGTCGACTTACGCCGTAGCCCCTCAATCCAGCTCCACCTTCAACATGACTCCATGGTAGATGACCAGTCCACCAACGTGCCTCATCGACTTCAAGCTCCGTGTATACATCTTCTTGAATCAACTCCGCGCCATAGTCTTGTCGAAGCCACACAAGCCTCGGGCATGTGCCGCGTGTTTCCACGCCCCAGAAGTCGGTCATCATCAGCATCACGCTCCTATGTCGTTGTCGCTGATTCCACCACCATCTTCTGTACCAACCGACTCGCGTCGATCCATCAGACTGTCCAGTCCAACCAAGCCGAACTTGTTCGGCTACAACCATGCTCCACCCTGCGCCGTGTCCGCCCGCACATCTCCGTGCACTGCTTGACGCCCTGTATATGCATGATATTGCACGACGCGCTCCAGACTTCTCCGAGCCTTATACGCACGCCGTCACGGACCTGTCAACCTCCTGGTAGAACCACGTCTCCAATTGGCAACATATCCAAAAGAAACTTTGCTTCTGGGTAGATTCCGTGGGTGCACCAAACATGTACCCAACACTTCCCATGCCCTTTTTCTCTCATAAGTCACCTATTCCATGCAACGAACATACCAGGTACAGATCCTCCTTTTTGTTTATCCAACAAAACTCACGCAGCTCCACGCTGCACCGCGTTTCCGCTTGCCTGGCCACGACCACGTGTTTCGGCGCGCACGCGTGAACCCTCTCGTGCCTGAGCCGCGCGTCGCAACGGGCCACAGTCCGGTTTTCTGACCCGCCCGGCTGCACGTCTCTCCAGCTTCAATCAGATTGATCCGATCCGATCTGCCGCTCTCGCACGCGTTACGCTGCCGCCGCTTCCACGTTTCAACGTTGCCCCCGCCAGCTGCTACACGCGCTACAGCTTCTGATTGCCTTGCATGTCGATCCCGTCCGGCCGCAAACCGACGACTTCCGCGACAGAAATCCTCCAAACGGATTCTCATGGCCGTTGTCTTCGCACCGAGACCGCCCGTCGAATTATGCAACCTAGCTCATGATACCACTTGTTAGAATAAATTCAAAACATACCGTTGATTATCTGAAAACCAAGCAATCACACGAGTACGACACTGAGATTTGTTAACGAGGTTCACCGATATGGCTACATCCCCGGGGCCTGACTATGGGCGCTCCTCCCTATGACACCGCTACAATACCGCACCCGGTCGCCGTGGACACCGGCACATGCCGCCGGCTTCCCCTGTGTTCCGGTGCTATTATTTTGGCATAGGTTACATCGTCTACCCCCGCTATATATGAGAGGCCTATGATACAAGTGTCCTATTAGGACACGACTCCATATCCTATCTAAACATAATACAACAACAAGTCCAACTGTAACCTACCTCGTACACTATATTCGACACAACTCCAACATTAGCTGTCATAAATAAAATATCAAGCCAATGAACACAATTTGTTCACTCTTCACAGGAGAACAAACACGTCTCTCAGCCGCTAGGATGAAGCAGTGCAGAAAAGCATATTGTTCATATTTTCCTTTCTTTCAGCTCAAAACACCAGCAAGCTTTATACTACACTCAATAGATAATTCTCAGGAGAAGAGTAGGAAGACGGCCTACTTGTAGCAGATTCTGGAGATAACTTATGTACACGGCTGCAAAGCTGCTTGTACCTGATCAACTCTGCTACTGTTGTGTCTACCTCTCTTAATCGCATCAAACTTGGGTACCTCGCCGTGGTCAGGAGAATCACCTGGACGTTTGCTGTGGTCTACTCGTCGGCCATCCATTGCTCCTGGGTACCTCGGCATCGGACGGACGGAGCTTGCCGTCATCGCGGAGATGGAAGGCGATCTCCCAGAGTTATTACAAGGAGAAATCACACCAACGTGTGAACGCACCACCGAAACCAATGTCCCACAGCCGAGGGCCGGGCGCGGAAGGCGCTGCTCCTGTGAGCCGTGCAGCCCCTCGCGTCGAGCACCGTATCCAGCTGTCCGGTCGGCGCTCCTGCTGCCTCCGTCGTGCCTCCCTCGACCTACACTTAGTGGCGAGTGTGTCGGGCAAGGCCGAGCCTCACGCGCGATTGCTCAACCTAAATCCCGACGCCCGACGCCTCCACTTCGTCCAGCACGGCTAGCCATTGAGCTGTGCACAGAGAAGGGGATCGAGAGCAGCACACAGAGGAGAGGCTGGATCGGGAGTGCGACGCGATTTAACATAAATTTTGGCCGAAGGCTTTTGGTCAAGGGCTTCCTTCTATGGCACCGAATTCCCTGTGAAATCCAGACTGGATACCTCATGGATTCGTGTTGAAGTAGTTGTCCTGCTGGAACTGGAACACGGGCTCCGATTAGCAGGAAGTTGGAGGTTGAGGAGGTTTGGGATGGCGTCAGAAAAGATTGGAGGCGGATGGGAGAAGAAGGAGAACAAGACGACGGTGGTGCTGGAGGTAAGCCGGAGAAGAAGAACGGCTGTGGCCGCGAGTGGCGGGGCCGGCGTCAGTGATGTTGTAGGCACGGAGGAGACCGTGGTCGTGTGTTAGGGCATCTCCAGCCGTTGGCCCCCTAGGGGGCGTCTAAAAGCGCCGCCTGGGGGTGAGCCGGCGAAAAAAATAGCCCTGGGCGAGTCGGTCCCCAGCCGTCGGCTCCCAGGGCTGCTCCCAGGCGCGTATCTTAAAAAAAAACAAAACCGTTCGGCAAGTTATGATAAAAACTAGTTAAATTTCGGCCAAACATGGCAAATTTCGGCGAAATTCGGCCAAACATTATATTAACCTAATCTAAAAAAAAGAAAGGGGCTGAAGTCGTCGCCGCCATCGTCGTCGTCGGCCTTCTCCTCCTTGACGCGGGTGCCCCTGCTGGACCCCTGCCCGGCGTCGCCATGGCGAACAGGCGGCGGCGCGTCGTCGTCGTCGTCGCTGTCGCACAAGACGACGACCCCGCCTTCCTCGCGGCCGCGTCGGCGCTCCTCGAAGCGGCGTAGGGCGGCGCACTGGCGCTCCTTCTCCTTCTCGCGGCGCGCCTTCTCCATCGCAATGGAGTCCTGGCGCGCCCATTCGAGGGCCGCGTCGTCGTCGTCGAACTCCGCCTGCACCGGCGCCAGCCCCGGCTCCGTCTTTGGCTTGACGAAGCGCGGAGGAGCCGACGAGGAGGCGCGCCGGCCGCCCTCGTTGATGACGATGCCGGCACTTCAAGTGCGCCGGCCGAGCGGCGTCTCCGCCGCGGGCTCGGCCTTGACGCCGAGCAGCGCCGGAGAGCCGGAGGAGTGTGAAGGAGAGCGTGATGAGGAGGAAGAAGAGGAGGCGCCGAACCTCCTTGGCGCCCATGGCCCGGCGCGTCGGTGCTGCGCCGGGGCGGCCACCCTCGACGGGGGGTACGCCAACGGCGGGTCGTTGCCGCCCTCAAGGTACGTGAGCACGTCCTCGAGTGTGCGGCCGGGGACGCCCCACCAGAGGTGGCGACTCTCGCTGTTCTGCCGGCCGCCAACCACCGGCGTGCCGTTGGTGACGCCAAGCGCTGCTGTTGGCGGCGCTCAAAATACGCCGCCCAGGACGCGTGGTTGTCGGCGGCGTACTGGGGGAGGGAGAGTTCGGCGTCGGTGAGGGACGCACGCACGATCTCGACCTCCTCGGCGAAGTACTTCGGCTTCGCCACGGCGTCGGGCAACGGGGGAATGGGCACTCCCCCGGCGCTGAGTCTCCACCCCGTCAGCCCGGCGCGCATGTCTAGCGGCACCGGGATGTTCGCCTGGAACAGGAGCCAGGACTCCTGTTCGCGGAGCGAACGGCGGCCGAAGCCGTTGGCCGCCGCCTCATCTGCGGGGAAGCGTTCTGCCATGGCGAAGGCGGGGCTGGGCGGGCTCGGGAGAGGTAGAGGGAGGGGCTGGGCGGCCGCGCTCGGGAGAGGTAGGGAGAGGAAGGGCTGGACGGCGGCGAGGGGCGGGGCTGGTGTGGGCACAGGCGAGTGGAGGCCGCCGACTTTTATAGCCGGGCCGCGCCCGTGTGTACGCGTGTGAGGGAGGGGAGGCGTCGGCGCGCCGTCCCGTGACGCGCCGCCCGTGAGGAATCAATGGCAAGGCTGACCAGCGGCAGCCTTGCCATTGATTCCCCGCGGGAACCGAGGCCGTTGGGGGAAGACGAGGCGCCGAGTCGCTGACGCGGCTGGCCCACGTCTTTTTCGCGCCAAAACAGTTCGCCCCGGCGCCCCCGGGTGCCCCCCAGCGTGCCGGGTTCGGCCTGGGTCCGCCGGCGCTGTTTTCGGCCCAAGCCGGCGAAAATCGGGCTCCTGGGGGCGCGACTGAACCGTTTTTTCGGCGCCGGCGCGAAAAAATCATTTGGGGAGGTCTTCCTGGGGGTGCGGCTGGAGATGCCCTTAGTGATGTTGTATGTAGAAGTCGTACACATTTGTTTTTGAGGGAATAGAAGTCGTAGGCATTTTTTTTAAGGGAATAGAAGTCGTACGCATTGGAGGAACTGGCATACTTGAGGCAACCGGACCAAAAGTTTGGTGACGGAAAGGGAACGATTTTTTTTATTAAATCTCAGCCGTTTGATATCTATGGTTAATATAAAATCAAAGGATATAAAAGTATGACGTATGGAGAACTATGAAAGCCTCTGTCTTTTAATATTAGGTATAGATTACTTTGCATTCATAAAATTTAAAAACAAATAAGCATCATTTTGGTGGTCCACTCTTTGGCGCCATGATGTTTGGAATAAGTTTTATTCTCCTGGATAAGGCCTAAATATATATTTAGTTACACAAATAAAAGAATTCAAGCCATTCTTGTCCATTATTTTGTGTAGTTGCAGTTCCAATATGAATTATATATGCTAAATGACAATAAACACACTTAATGGTTTATATATTAAACGAAGATGAAATGATGCCAAATGGGGACATATAAGATGTAATATTGTATGTGAAGTGTAGAAAAAGGTTCATGGCAAACTAAAGAAGAAGAAAATCCAGTCTAATATTTAATTACTTGCATATTATTGAAAATTATTTTCTGTAAAATATAAATATTTTCAACAAAAATTAACACATAGTATACTAGACACGCATATTTATTTTTAAAAATTAGAAAAATATTGCTCCCCGAGTTGGCCTCGAGCCACAAGATGGCGATCTTAAATTTTCGTTGGACTCTGCTTCGAGCAAGTACAGTAAGGTGATGTAAGCAGGTTGTAAAGATTAAATTATTATATTTTTATTGAGTTGGACGAGACATAAGAGGAGAAAGAAGGAAAGCAGGTTGTAGATTAATTATAGGCTTGTTGGGCCATGTATTAATAAAGTAGTACTTCCTCCGTTCAAGAATATAGGGTGCATAAAATTTCATGCTAGTCAAACTTATGTATGTTTGACTAAGATTATAGAGTAAAATATCAACATCTATAATATAAGATAAATAAAATATAAAAAATACTATTTATGATGGATCTAATGATACAAATTATGTATTGTAGAGATTGATACTTTTCCCTAAAAACTTGGTCAAAAGTGCACATGTTTAACTGAACAAAAACCGTATATACCTTATATTTTGAAAGGGAGGTAGTACTTCCTAGTAACTAGCTACTACTATACATGGTAGTTATTAGATTGGTTATATGTGACATGGCAACTTCATGTAGCGCTCTTCCCTGTTCATTCACGAGGATTGTGAGTTTCAGAAAGGTGCCTGGATGTGTGTACCTTCATGGTCAACTACTGTTCCTGCTTTCCTAAACAAGAATTAGCGGCAGCTGAAACCTCGCATGTTACTTGATTAAGGTCGCACTTCACACATAAGGTAGTCTTATTTGTTGTTATATCACTAGTGCAGAACCGGGCTGTATCACCGGTTCGTAAAGCCCGTTAATGCCGGTTCTGTAACCGGCACTTAAGGGTGGGGACTAAAGGTTCCCCCTCCTCCCTAATATCGGTTCAGCACGAACCGTCACTAAAGGGTCACCACATGGCACGAGTCAACGCCGGCGGCGGGGAGACCTTTAGTATCGGTTGGTAATACCAACCGGTACTAAAAGGTTTGGAGGTTTTGGGTTCATAATTCTTTTTTTTTAATTTTGTATTTTCCACTTAATTCTTTTTCATTTGCTGGTATTTTACCATATTACATATTATACACTTATGCATATATATAAATAAAATTTCTTGTAGAACCGATCATATATATATATATATATATATATATATATATATATATATTAGTAAGGTACGTGCTATGCACGTGGTGTCAAATTGTTGTTGTGTTGCTTGCGAGTGATTTGACATGTAAAATCTGCTCGTAGATGAAAGGAATTTCCTTTTCAACAGCACCAGACCGCTAGGTGCAGGCATGTAGCGCGCCGTGACGACTCTGGAAAGATCCAGGTTGGGAGCGTTTTAGCGCGCATCCGTACAAGCGCGAATCCAAGAAACATCAACCGTTGGATCATTCAAGTTCGGTGCTGATGAAGGATGGCGATTTACCCTGCGTAGCAAATCAACGGCTACCAGATTGCCTCTACACTGCTGCGGATGGCTACCCAAATTCAAAAATTGCTGTACTATAGTAGTAGAGATATATATCGTCGAATGTCTCGCACCCCACCATTCACACATACACATGTATACGTATATACAATTTGGTATATACAATTTCTCCTACATGGAGGCATTACTGCGGTAGCGGGTAATATTATTCTCCTTTGAGATCTATGACTTGATCGAGCAAAAATCCCGCTATTTTCTTTTGAATTGCTCGTACGCGATCCTCCGGTAGGAGATTTTCGCGCACCTCATTGAACTTTTAAGAAGGAGATCAATATGCATGTATTAGTTGTTGTGTGATTAGATATCGATAATGATGTAAAAATTGTGAATAGTGTTCTGGCAAACATACCCATAGCTGTTTATCAGATTCGGTCATTTCGGACGCCATCATGCGAATGTTCTCGCAAACGTAGTATGCATATAAATCAGTCTCCGGTGCCTGCTTTATGGCCTTTACGAGAATAGAATTCAATCAGATAATAATTAATCAAGCATGATACTTAATGTCATTGAAACTAGAATTAAAGAGATTGTAGCTAGCTAGTACTATACTTAATTGCTTACCTTGGGTCGAAACGAATGCAACTTTGGTTTCCATTCGCCTGGAACTGTTTTGATGTACTTTTGCCAACCCCTGTCCACGGGCAAATAAAATGAATAAAGGAGTAATTAATTAGTTGATATCAGGAAATGACGAATTAAAGATGCCGACATATAGTTCAATAATGATTGAAATTACCTGTCGACTTCATGATTGAGTAGTCAATAGGTTCTTTAAGTAGTGAGTCAGTACTTCAACTGTTCCTTCTTCAACTTTAATGATTAACAAGAACCAGTGGTAACTGCATGCGCATACGTTTGCATGTATAAATTAAGTGGGCATGTGCATAACACTCATCAACTACCTTAAACCCTATACACTTATTAACATCTAGCTAGTAAGCAAAACCAGAATTTCTAGCATAAGAAAGTGTGACTCACCGGAAGTTGTAAGAAAGTAGTATATCTGGATTGCTATTGAGGCGCTTCAAGAACTCTAGCATGTTTTTCTCTACTTCTGCTTTATACCATTCATATGTCCATGTCTCTTCATTAATGGTATTTGGGTCAATGAACCCAATGCCATAGCGTCCAGCTTTATTCAGTTCATACATCTTCATCCTGCATAATATGACAGAAAATAATATAGTGAGGATAATTACAGGTAATGATCAACGAGAGCACTACAACTAGCTTGAGACTTAAATTACAGAAAGAAATCACATATAGACAATAGCAATTGACGATAGATTTGTCGAATGCGTCTTGATTGAATAACTGAAATAGTTTTGTATACTCAACAGACAGAGCTAGCTAATGAAAGTAATGCTCTTCCTTGACTTTCACCATGAGGGACTCTCGATTGGTAGTCTTGGTAATTTCCATGTACCATTGATGCAATTCATACATTCTCGTTGAGAGCTTCTTGACCTCCTCAGGCTTGACCAGAGGTTCGCTGCGGACATATTTTCGTTTTAGTTCCTCCTCTTTAAAAGTTTCCATGGGCTCCAATCCTAGGAGTTGTTCTACAGTGCATCTGATCTCTGCAGCATGCCTTCTATGGTCGTCGGTTATTACCAGCTGATCGGCACTGGTACTCGCATGTGTTGGTACAATGAGCGGGGGATCAATTGCACCGCCTGTTCTCCTAGCTGGGGAACATTTTTCCCGCTTTTTTGGCATCTTCTTGGCTCGAGCTCGAGCTCGACTCCTTTTGTTGTCGTTCTCAATGTGCCTTTATGAGTTGGCGCTTATAGTCTAAGTCAACAGGCTTGGGAGGTGGTTTTTTAGCCATACGAATAAAGTGGTCAATGACTTTCTCAGGCACTTTCTCCTTTGGCGGTAGTGGTTTCGGTCCAAAATGGGCGTCCACTTGGGCCTTCACCGCAACTTTGTTTTGCTCGTCGGTCATGTCGTAAGGCCTCATCGGAAGAGGCGTGAGGCTTGGAACATATTGAAATCACTTGCCTCCGGCTATACCTCCTGTACTACCTTGACTTGTATCGCTACGCACCATAGCTGTGGCGGCTCTCTTGCGCTATTGCTGAGGCGGTAGAGACGGCTGACGTGGCTGACTTGGAGGAGGAGGAGGAGTGGGTTGTGATACGTCTCCAACGTATCTATAATTTTTTATTGTTCCATGTTGGTTTATTATCAATCTTGGATGTTTTATAATCATATTATAGCCATTTTATATCATTTTTTGGTACTAACCTATTGACATAGTGCCAATTGCCAGTTGTTTTTTCCATGTTTTTTACATCGTAGAAAATCAATATCAAACGGAGTCCAAATGCCATGAAACTTTACGAAGATTTTTTATGGGCCAGAATGAAGGCAATGGGCCCTGGTTTCACCTAGGGGTTGCCCCGAGGGGGCACAACCCACGAGGGTGTGCCAGGAATCCCAAGCACGCCCTAGTGGGTTGTGCCCACCTCGGGTGCCCCCCGGACCACCACTTTGCTCTATAAATACTCCAAAAATACCAGAACCCTAGGGGAGTCGACGAAATATTCATCCAGCCGACGCAAAGTCCAGAAACACCAGATCCAATCCAGACACCATCTCGGATGGGGTTCACCACCTCCTTTGGTGCCTCCCCAATGATGCGTGAGTAGTTCTTTGTAGACCTTCGGGTCCGTAGTTAGTAGCTAGATGGCTTCATCTGTCTCTCTCTTGATTCTCAATACAATGGTCTCTTGGAGATCCATATGATGTAAATCTTTTGCAGTGTGTTTCTTGGGATCCGATGAAGTTCAAGTTTATGATCAGATCTATGTTTTTATATCCATGCAAGTATTTGAGTTTCTTTGATCTCTTTTATGCATGATCTCTTATAGCCTCGTATTTCTTCTCTGATATTTGGGTTTTGTCTAGACAACTTGATCTATTTATCTTGAAATGGGAAGAGGTGCCCGGTAGTGGGTTCGATCTTACGGTGCTTGATCCTAGTGACAGAAAGAGAATCGACACATATGTATTGTTGCTACTAAGGATAAAAAGACGAGATCTATATCTACCGCCATATAGATAAACGCTTCTTTTCTACATCATGTCATCGTTCTTATTGCATTACTCTATTTTTCCATGAACTTAATACACTAGATGCATGCTGGATAGCGGTCGATGTTGTGGAGTAATAGTAGTAGATGCAGGCAGGAGTCCGTCTACTAATCTTGGATGTGATGCCTATGTAATGATCATTGCCTGGATATCGTCATAATTATTTGAAGTTCTATCAATTGCTCAACAATAATTTGTTTACCCCACTGTTTGCTATTTTTCTCGAGAGAAGCCACTAGTGAAACCTACGGCCCCTGGGTCTTCTTTCTCATATATTTGGCCTTTGCGATCTACTTTTCCTTTGCATTTTTATTCATATCTATTAAACCAAAAATCCAGAAATACCTTTCTACAATTTATTTTATTTGGCGTTCGATCTATCAATATTTAGAACTTTATCTCCCGTCACATGCCATTTCTGGCACCGTACCCCGAAAGGGATTGACAACCCCTTTAACACGTCGGGTTGTGAGGTGTTGTTATTTGTGTGCAGGGGCTGTTTATGTTGTGTTGCTTGGTTCTCCTACTGGTTCGATAACCCTGGTTTCATAACTGAGGGAAATACCTACCGTCGATGTGCTACATCATCGCTCCCTCTCCTGGGAAATACCGACGTAGTTCCAGCTGCCATCAAGGAGAATTTCTGGCGCCGTTGCCGGGAGGATCTTCAACATAACCAGGTTCCTAATCAAAAATCTCATCTCCTCGCTATTTACATTATTTGCCATTTTCCTCTCGTTTTCCTCTCCCCCACTTCACAAAAAATTGCCGTTTTATTTTCCCTCTTTTTCGTTCGCTGTTTTCTTGTTAGATCTCATGTTTGCTTGTGTTGCCATGTGCCTTCTATTTGCTTGCATCTTTGCTTGCTAAAAATGTATTGATATGGATCCTCATCCACTTATTAATCTTTTTAAGAGAACCACTTATCATGAACCAATTGCTAGTGATTTGAGTGCACTAGATTATCTTTATGAAGCTTTGCTTGAGATTTATGAATTTGAAAAATGTGTTGAAAAAATTTAGGAAGTGATTCATGATAGCTCCTTGAATGAAAAGCATGATTTCAATGATTTTACTATAAATTCTATTAATGTAAATTGTGCTTATAATATGCAAAACCCCAAGCTTGGGGATGATAATATTGCTATGTCCACTACTTATTGCAATGATCATGATTGGGGTGATAATGATTTTTATGATCTTGAAAATTTAATTAAGCCTCATGATGAATATGATATTGATAATTATGTTTGCAATAATATTGAAAGTGGGTTTGGAAGAGTGTCAACTTTAGCTAAAAATAATCCCACATATTTGGAGACTGTTCAATCTTATGATTTTTTTTATGAAAGTGGGTTTGGAGAGGCCATGACTTTATTTGATGATAATCCCACTATTTTGGAAGAGTGTCAACTTTGCATGCATGTGGATCATGTAGAGAATATGTTATATGATGGCTATATTGTTGAATTTGAATATTATCCCACATGTAATTATTATGAGAGGGAAATATGGTTGTAGAAATTTTCATGTTATAAAATTTCCTCTCTTCATGTTGAGATTGTCAATGTTTATTTATCCTTCCTTGAATATGCTAGTTTTTGCTAATTTTGATAATTTGTTTGCTTATAGAATTCCTATGCATAGGAAGTATGCTACAATTAAATGTGTTTGTCACATGTTTCATGATGCTCTCTTTGTGTTTCAATTATTATCTTTCATGTGAGCATCGTTGAAATCTTATGCCTAGCTAAGGGCGTAAAACTATAGCGCTTGTTGAGAGGCAACCCAATGAATAAATTTATTTTTGCTTTTTAATTTCTATTCTTGTTTGTTTAAACAATTATGATACTATTATGATTGTGTTTTTTATGTTTTAATTAGTGTTTTTGCCAAGTAAAGCCTTTAGAATCTTCTTGGGAAATAGTTGTTTGATCTTGCTAAAAAAACAGAAAGTTTGCGCTCACGAAAATATTTATCATCTTTTACCAGAGAGCGATAAAATATCCATTCCGAATGCAGTAGATCAATATACAAACTTCTCACGTCGTCCTAATTTTTCAGAATTATTGGAGTTACTGAAGTATTCGAAATTGTCAGATAGCTACAGACTGTTCTGTTTTGACAGATTCTGTTTTCTTTGTGTTGTGTGCTTATTTTGATGGCTCTATGGTTTTCTTTGATGATTTTTTCCATAGAAAAGTTGGAATACAGTAGATATAATACAAAAACAAAATATGAATTGTTTTGATACAACACTTATAGTAGTAGTTTATTATTCTTATACTAACGGATCTCATGAAGGTTTGTTGAGTTTTGTGTGATTGAAGTTTTCAAGTTTTGGGTTATCTTACGATGGATGAAGGAAGGATGTAAGAGCCTAAGCTTGGGTATGCCCCGGCATCCCAAGCTATTATCCAAGAATGAGAAACCAACTAAGCTTAGGGATGCCCCCGAGTGGCATCCCTGCTTTCTTCCAACAACTATCGGTATTTTACTCGAGACTATATTTTTATTCGTCACATGATATGTGTTTTGCTTGGAGTGTTTGTATGATATATGTCTTTGCTTGTTTTATTTTGTGTTTTGAGTCATCAATCCTTGCTGGACACACCTTTTTGAGAGAGCCAAAATTATATAATGACTTTTTAGAAGTGCTCTATATGCTTCACTTAAATCTTTTATGTGCTAGGACTTGCTCTAGTGCTTCACTTATATCTTTTCAAGAACGGTGTGCTTTGTTACTTTTGAAGAAATTCTCTCTTGCTTCACTTAGATTTGTTTGAGAGTTAGTAAAATTTTGAAGAAATGCTATCTTGCTTCACTTAAATTATTTTGAGAAAAAGAAAATTTGTTATGCTCATGATCTTCACTTATATTTGGTTGAGCTTATGAAAAGCAACACATGAAAATTAGTGCCAACGTGATAGATATCCAAGAATTATAAAGTAACTAAAATGTCATGAAGATCATTGGACAAAATAAACTTGATTCTTAGTAATAGTTTTGAGATATGATGATGCGATATATGAGTTATGTTGATGAGTAATTGTGCTCTAGTAAGAATATGGGTCTTAAGGTTTGTGATTCCCTATGCATGCACGAAAGTCAATATTCATGCAATGAAAATTATATCCTACTTGTGGTGCATTATTCGGTGTTAATTATCCTTAGTGCTTGCTGATACGACTCCAACTTATTTATAATTTTTGATTATTCCATGCTATTATATTATCTGTTTTGGATGTTTAATGGGCTTTAATATGCTCCTTTATATTATTTTTGGGACTAAACTATTAATCTAAGGCCTAGTGCCAGTTTCTGTTTTATTGCCTATTTCAGTGTTTCGTAGAAAAGGAATATCACACGGAATCCAAACGGAACGAAACTTTCGCGAGGATTTTTCTTGGAACAAACGCAATCCAGGAGACTTGGAGTGGAAGTCTGGAACTCCGTGGGGTGTCCACGAGGTAGGAGGGTGTGCCTAGGGGGGTAGGCGTGCCCCCAGCCTCGTGGGCCCCACGGAGCTCCACCGACGTACTTCTTTCTCCTACATATACTCTTATACCCTGGAAACATCAGAGGGAGCCATGAAACCACTTTTCCACCGCCGCAAGCTTCTGTACCCATGAGATCCCATCTTGGGG
Organism: Triticum urartu; assembly: GCF_003073215.2. Lineage (NCBI taxonomy): Eukaryota > Viridiplantae > Streptophyta > Magnoliopsida > Poales > Poaceae > Triticum > Triticum urartu. The sequence continues at coordinate 732,067,709 of NC_053024.1, read as the reverse complement.
CCTGTCGGTGTCAAAACCGGCGGATCTCGGGTAGGGGGTCCCAAACTGTGTGTCTAAGGCGGATGGTAACAGGAGGCAGGGGACACGATGTTTTACCCAGGTTCGGGCCCTCTTGATGGAGGTAAAACCCTACGTCCTGCTTGATTATTCTTGATAATATGAGTAGTACAAGAGTTGATCTACCACGAGATCGGAGAGGCTAAACCCTAGAAGTTAGCCTATGGTATGATTGTATGTTGTCCTACGGACTAAAACCCTTCGGTTTATATAGACACTGGAGGGGGCTAGGGTTACACAAGGTCGGTTACAAAAGGAGGAGATATACATATTCGTATTGCCTAGCTTGGTTTCCACGCCAAGTAGAGTCCCATCCGGACATGGGAAGAAGTCTTAAATCTTATGTCTTCATAGTCCAACAGTCCGGCCAAAGCATATAGTCCGGCTGTCCGGAGACCCCTAAATCCAGGACTCCCTCAGTAGCCCCTGAACCAGGCTTCAATGACGTTGAGTCCGACGCGCAGTGTTGTGTTCGGCATTGCAAGGCGGGTTCCTCCTCCGAATACGCCATAGAAGAGTTTGAATACAAGGATAGTGTCCGACCCTGCAAAATAAGTTCCACATACCACCGTAGAGAGAATAATATTTCCACAAATCCAATCTGCTAACACGTTTTGGTAGCATGACATCATGCCATGGTCCGGTAATTATTCGAACCGTTTTTCTTTAACCAGCCCCGCACATAACGCGAGACGGTTTCTTGACACATCTTGTCAAGGAAGATATCGTGTTCCCCTTATTATGAGATTCTTATCAATACGGACGTGGGTAACCCAACCGCACCATCAATTACGGCGCTTGGGAGATAAGCAAGTTTTACCAGGCTAGTGGGGGCGCATAGTTTAGTCCGCCTTTATAAAGGGATAAGATCTCACCTTTTTCTACCCACGCCTTCTTCCTCCTTGCTCATCCATTCTCGTGCACTCGAGCTCCAGCGCCCAAGTCCGTATCCTCCTCCTCAACTCTCTCCAAACATGTCCGGAGCGGGAGGCAAGTGGATGGCCTCCGTCACGGAGGGGCACATCAAAAAGTTGCGTGGAGCCGGATACTTAGCCGCGGACATCACGCACTGAGGCCGTGGGGTAGGTCGTCCCTACCCCGGAACCTCACGAAAGGGTGGTTTTCCTCCCCCACTTCGTCCGCGGATTGGGGTTTCCCCTCCATCCATTCGTCCGCGGCCTCATGTTCTACTACGGGCTGGACTTTCATGATCTGGCCCCGAATTTCATCCTCAACATCTCGGCATTCATCATCGTGTGCGAGGCTTTCCTCCGCATCCGGCCCCACTTCGACCTATGGCTGAAGACCTTCAATATCAAGCCGAAGGTTGTAGGCGGCCAACAAACGGAATGGGCGGAGCCATGGTGGGCAAAATGCCCAACGTTGCATGGCTCGAGGGCTCCTTCGTGGAGATCGTAAAGGGGTGGCAATCAGGGCGGTTCTACATCACCGAGCCGCGCAACACCAACTGGGCGGCGGCTCCCGAGTTTCGATCTGGAATCCCCACGCAGCTCACTTCCTGGAAGGAGAAGGGCCTGTCCTGGGGTTCATCGGTGGAGCTGGACGGACTCTAGAAGTGTATCCGGAACATGACAAGCAAGAAACTTAAGCTTGTCAACATAGTCCAGGTCATGCTCTTCCGCCGGATCCTCCCGTGTCAACAACGGGATTTCAACTTATGGGAGTTCGACTCGGCCCGGCACCATACTCTAAGTGAGCTCTTTGACACGACGCACCATGATGTCTGGAGGGTGCTGCTTAAGGGCGCCGAGGTCCCTCCCTCTCTCACCGAGGACCGCGGGCTAAGCGCGAAGCGCCCTGCGAATCCGGTAAGTTCTGTACATCTGGTAGGATATTTATTTCCCATAGCTTAACCACGTGCGGGGTCTGAGCTCTCATGCCTTTAACAGGACTAGGTGGAGGCATCGGAGCAGATTGACTGTTCGCCCCCCTGCCCGAAGACACCGCGGACGCTCTCCTGACGGAGATGCTGACTTCGGCTCCTTATAAGGTGCCGGAGAAGACAAGAAGGCCAAGGGAACCCGAAAGAGTTCCCGCTGCCAGGTGGTATCGGACTCATCGTCCGATAACTCCACGATGCACTCCTCCCATGAAGATGAGGAGGAAGATGAAGATGCTCCCCCTCCAGCCGGGGGAGACAAGAAAAGGAAGGCCGCCCCGACCGGGGAGGCTGAAGGGTCCAAGAAGGGAAGGACTCTTCTTCCGGACTGCTCCACCACCGCCGCCGAAGGCAAAGACGAGTGGCTACTCAGGGCCAAGCCCCTGGCGAAGTCGTAAGTATTCAGATACCAGAGTAACTCATAGCATACCTTTGTCGCACTGCTTCTCCTAACGCCGAATATGATTATGCAGACCGCCCCAAGCCCGTATCGACGTATCCTCGTCGAACGGCTCCTTGGATTCGTCGGATATGGATAGCGATCCACTTCTGACAGCCTCCTCCCCTTGCCCTACAGACAATGCCTAGGTATTGTCTCAAGGGGCATCGAGCCGGGGGGAGACAGTCCCAGAGGCGCCTCAAGGCGACCTTCCGGACTCCAGGAGCAAAGGGAGCAAGGCTCCCCGGGGCTCCAAGTTCGGCTCTCAGCCGAACACTGCGCCGGAACCTCCAGTGGTTCCGGACTTGGGCAGGTGGCCCCCTTCCAAAAGGGGTAAGACGCCCGTGCTGGTGACCTCTGTCCATCCAGAGGCACCAAACAACTTGATGGGACCGCTTCGCGGCGCTTCCATCGACGAAGAGCAGCGCACTATTATGAGTGCGGTGATCAAGAAGGTTCAGTCCGCCAAGAGCGGACTGACTGAAGCCTGTGCCAGCCTTCTAACAGGCTTTGAGGTAAGTATCCAAAATATTGGGAAATATTACCGCATAGACAGTAGCCCCTGATGCTCTATTTGGTGTTAACAAAGAAAAGCCGAATAGAGGATCAAATAATGTCTGCAGGCTTTGAGGTAACTATCTATATGCATATGCAGGCTTCGCTGCTGACCTCTGCCGCACTGACTGCAGAGGTCGCCGCACTGAAGCAAGACCTCGAGGGGTCCGAGAAAGATCTCGGCCTTGCCAAGAGGCAGCTCAAGGAGAACAAAGGTAAGTAATACCTTGTCTATATATATATACCAAAAAGATGCAATTGCAAAATGACAGGATCATCATGAATTTGCCAGGGGCCACGACCGAAGTGGCGACCCTGAAGCAAGCGTTGTCCGAGGCCGAAAACAAAGCGGCCCAGGAGCGCACCGAGCGGGAAAAGCAAGAGGCATGGGTGGGCGAGGTGCAGCAAGCTCCAAGTTCCCGTGACGAAGCACGAGGCGTTGGATCTTGACTCGAAGACGCGAGAGTCTGAGCTTGCCGCGGCCCTTGAGAGCGCAAAGAATGCCAAGGCGGAAGCCCAAAAGGCCTTCCAGGAGATTGAGGCGATGAGGAAGATAGCGGCGGGTAAGGCATTCAATATGCAAAGCAAGCTTGTGAAAGTAAATTACTTGTTACTTACCCGAGTCCGGAGCTCTCCAAGAGCATTCGCAGATTTGCCCCGCAGCGTGTTGGATGCCACAAAGTTTTACCAGGCCGAGGAGGGAAGCTCGACGGAGAAGCTGTTCTGGTCTCAGTATACTAGGACCGAACACCCGATGCCTAAGTGCGACCAACTGAAGCAACTGGTCGAGCTGCACAAGGCAGCTGAACAGGCCATGAAGGGCTTTATAGTCTGGATGTGGCCTGGCGACGCCCTTCCCAACAGCTACTTCGGTCTAGTGAGGCGGCTTGTGGATGCCTGCCCACGGCTGGAAGTCATCAAGCGGTCCGTCTGCATCGAGGGTGCACGTCGGGCTTTTGCCCGTCCGAAGATGCACTGGGCTAAGATGGACGCCGAGAAGCTGGTGAAGGAGGGGCCACCGCAGGGCAAGGAGCATCGCCACCCCGAGATGTATTATGAGGGTGTCCTGAAGGGTGCCCGTCTTGTAGCGGACGAGTGTGCGAAAGATGTAATATTTGAATGAACTTGCTCGTGTGATCCTGTGGTATGAAAACTTGTTCATATGCGCTATGCAACGCTTGTTTGAATTTAAAATATTACCTTCTGTTCAACTGTTTATCAAATCTCAGTGACGGCAGTTCGTCGGCTTCTGCCCCCATGCCACAAGTGCTGGGGTGTTCGGGATAAACCTGAGCACTCTTGTTCCCATTTTTGGGTCCTTCGAGGGAGGTGCTCAGCGCAACGAACAAGGAAATCGGACTATAATGCTTTATCACTCTCACTTAGTCAAAGAATTCTATAATTTTAAATTTTGGCGAAGCCCCTTGTATTCGGAAGGCCAAATTTGGGGCGCTGTACACGCCTTAAGCCGGACAAAGCCGACTCCTCGCTCTAAGCGGCATAAGTCTTTAGGGACTCGAAACCTCTCGAACAGCGACCAGTCTCTCGCCTTATCATGATAGTCAGTTTTAGCTTTCTCTACTGAGGTGCTTAGCCCAGCTGAACCGGGGCACAATCGTAGTAGTTCTCCCAGTGCTACCTTAGCCGATATAGCGGAACGTAAGGTACCAAAACATGGGAGCCGGGCAAACCTAACTATTGACCCAAGACATGATTCGGAGCTGATGCATATGATGCTATAAGTTCGGGTTGCCGCATTGTCTAAAGTGTTCAGACTTCTCACGCCGTATTATGGGGCATGCTTAATCCCCTAGCGTATTGGCCGTACCAGCGTGTACGGGTGCTGGATGTCATGAATGAACATATGTATATATAAAAAAGAAGAATAAAGAATGCGATAATAGTATAGTGCTATTCATTGTTTATTCAAAAAGGTGCGTTAAAGTAGAATGATACAAGTGGTGCGGTAAGAAAAAAAGTAGGACTATTTGACATGTCCCCTCCAAGGGCAAGCTGAGGAATGGTATTTAGAGCGAGTATTTCACTCGTTGTCAGAGACCACCTGGGAGTTCCGTGGTGCGACGTAGCTTTCTGCCTCCTTGGTTGCTGCATCATGTGTTCGACAATCATATTGCCGGATAGGGTTTCCAGAGATTAAGGTCCTGAAAGAGAGAAAAATAACAAAGCTGGAAGCCCCTAGTGCGGTTGAGCCGCGTCTTGGGGCGTGCCTTAGTCGTGCCCCCCTCCCCACCTGTGCCCATGGTATTTTCAATGCGTAATTATGTACGCGTGGCGCGGATTTCGCCGTTTGGATGGTACTGGGGTGGGGGCCGCATTGCTATGCGAGCTCGGAATGTGCCAGGCGGTCTTGCTGCCGATTACGCCGGGCACGCTTGAAGGTGTCCGGGTCCTTAATCGCCGAACTAGTGGATTGCCTTAAGAGGCTGCTTTGCGCTTCTGCTGCGAGGGCCGCAGTGTGCTCCTCCGTGCGGAGAGAGCGCTCTGTGTTTCCATTAACTGTGATGACCCCCTGGGGTCCTGGCATCTTGAGCTTGAGGTATGCATAATGCGGTACCACATTGAATCTCGCAAATGCGGTTCGCCCGAGCAGTGCATGATAGCCACTACGGAACGGGACTATATCGAAGATTAATTCCTCGCTTCGGAAGTTATCTGGGAATCAGAAGACCACTTCCAGTGTCATTGAGCCTGTGCAATGGGCCTCTACACCTGGTATGATGCCTTTGAAGGTCGTTTTTATGGCTTTGATCCTTGAGGGGTATATACCCATTTTGCGCACTGTGTCCTGATAAAGCAGATTCAGGATGCTGCCGCCATCCATAAGGACTCGAGTGAGGTGAAATTCGTCAATGATTGGGTCTAGGACCAGTGCGGCGAATCCTCCATGACGGATACTAGTGGGGTGGTCCCTGCGATCGAAGGTGATCGGGCAAGAGGACCATGGGTTGAACTTTGGGGCGACTGGCTCCAACGCATATACGTCCCTTAGCGCACGCTTCCGCTCCCTCTTGGGGATGTGGGTTGCGTATATCATGTTCACCGTCCGCACTTGTGGGGGGAACCTCCTCTGTCCTCTGGTGTTCAGCTGCCGGGGTCCTCCTCGTCATCGCTATGCGGCCCCTTATCTTTGTTTTAGGCATTTAACTTGCCGGCCTGCTTGACCACCCAACAATCCTTGTTGGTGTGGTTGGCTGGCTTGTCGGGGGTGTCGTGTATTTGACACGAGCGATCGAGTATACGGTCCAAACTGGACGGGCCCGGAGTGCTTCTTTCAAATGGCTTTTTCCGCTGACCGGGTTTAGAGCCTTTGAATCCGGCATTGACTGCCGTATCCTCTGTATTGTCGCTGTTAATGCAGCGCTTGCGTTTGTTGCGACGTGACCTGCCATTGCCACCCTTGGTATCCGAAGTACCATGGTTCTTTGATATGTTATTGCTGCGAGCCAGCCAGCTGTCTTCTCCCGCACAAAAGCGGGTCATGAGTGTCGTGAGGGCTGCCATAGATTTCGGCTTTTCCTGGCCAAGGTGCCGGGCGAGCCACTCGTCGCGGATGTTATGCTTAAAAGCTGCTAGGGCTTCTGCATCCGGACTGTCGACGATTTGATTCTTCTTTGTTAGGAACCGTGTCCAGAATTGCCTGGCCGATTCCTCTGGCTGCAAAATTATGTGGCTCAAGTCATCGGCGTCTGGTGGTCGCACATAAGTGCCCTGGAAGTTGTCGATGAATGCGGCTTCCAGATCTTCCCAACAACCAATGGACTCTGCTGGCAAGCTGTTGAGCCAATGCCGAGCTGGTCCTTTGAGCTTGAGTGGGAGATATTTGATGGTGTGTAGATCATCACCGCGGGCCATGTGGATGTGCAGGAGGAAATCCTCGATCCATACCGCAGGATCTGTTGTGCCGTCATATGATTCGATATTTACGGGTTTGAAACCCTATGGGATTCGCTGATCCATTACTTCGTCTGTGAAGCATAGGGGGTGTGCGGCGCCTCTATACTGGGCTATATCGTGACACAGCTCAAATGAGTCTTGCCCGCTGTGTTCGGCCCGGCCGGATTTACTTTTACTGTATCCGGTGTGACAGTTATTGTCTCGCATAGTGGCGCGCCCTCGTGATCCGTAGATCGATCTTGCATGTTTTGTTTTGTCCTCCAATACGTCTCGCGGGTCTAGCATGTTTCCCCGTGCCTTGTCAATTTTATTTGAGTGGCGTCGGGGTGCGGGCTGAGTTTTTGGCTGAAATGCCTCTCTGTCGCGGCCACGAGGTGGCCCGTCAGCCGCATCATATGCTCGAGATGTAGGTTTGAGTGCTTCCTCCTCCAGTCGGGGTAGCAACCTACGCTTTGGGTAACTCTTGGAGGGGCGTTCGAGTTTATATTCCTCGTCCACAAGGACTTTAGTCCATTTGTCAGCTAGCAAATCTTGATCAGCTTGAAGCTGCTGTTGCTTTTTCTTAAGGCTATTTGCCGTGGCTATAAGCCGGCGCTTGAAGCGCTCTTGTTCGACGGGATCCTCAGGCATGACGAATTCGTCATCGTCAAGGCTTGCCTCGTCTTCGGAGGGAGGCATGTAATTATCATCCTCCACCTCTCCATTTGCCGCTCTCTCTGGAGGGCTGGCTTCTCCATCCTCCTGCCCTAAATCTTGCTGGAGGGGATGGTTGTCGTCTTCGGCACTGTCCAGAGTGCTATTATCTCCTGTGCCGGGGTTACCGCTTTTGCTTTGGCGAGACTTAGAGCGGCGCCGCTGACGCCGGCGCTTGGGTTGCTTCTTGGAGGGGTCATCCTCCGCTGTCTCATCGCCATTGCCTTCTTTGGGTGTGTCCACCATGTATATATCATATGATGAGGTGGTTGTCCAGTGCCCGGAGGGCAGTGGTTCCTCTTCCCCTCCCGCATCATCGTCCATACCGTCGATGTCTTTGGAGTCGAAGTCGAGCATGTCGGTTAAGTGGTCGACAGTGGCTACTAAGTGGGTGGTGGGTGGGCGGCGAATTTCTTCGTCATCCGCATCCCAATCCTGCCGAACATAGTTCTATTGGAAATATGCCCTAGAGGCAATAATAAAATGATTATTATATTTCCTTGTTCATAATAATTGTCTATTATTCATGCTATAATTGTATTAACCGGAAATCGTAATACATGTGTGAATACATAGACCACAATGTGTCCATAGTGAGCCTCTAGTTGACTAACCCGTTGATCAACAGATAGTCATGGTTTCCTCGCTATGGACATGGGGATGTCATTGATAACGGGATCACATCATTAGGAGAATGATGTGATGGACAAGACCCAAACCTAAGCATAGCACAAAGATCGTGTAGTTTGTTTGCTGTAGCTTTTCTGAATGTCAAGTATCATTTCCTTAGACCATGAGATTGTGCAACTCCCGGATACCGTATGAGTGCCTTGGGTGTGCCAAACGTCACAACGTAACTGGGTGACTATAAAGGTACATTACAGGTATCTCCGAAAGTGTCTGTTGGGTTGGCACGAATCGAGACTGGGATTTGTCACTCCGTATGACGGAGAGGTATCTCTGGGCCCACTCGGTAATGCATCATCATAATGAGCTCAATGTGATCAAGAGGTTGATCACGAGATCATGCAATACGGTGCGAGTAAAGTGGCTTGCCGGTAACGAGACTGAACAAGGTATTGGGATACCGACGATCGAGTCTCGGGCAAGTAACGTACCGATTGACAAAGGGAATTGAATACGGGATTGATTAAGTCCTCGACATCGTGTTTCATCCGATGAGATCATCGAGGAGCATGTGGGAGCCAACATGGGTATCCAGATCCCGCTGTTGGTTATTGGCCGGAGAGTCGTCTCGGTCATGTCTGCTTGTCTCCCGAACCCGTAGGGTCTACACACTTAAGGTTCGGTGACGCTAGGGTTGTAGGGATAGGAGTATGCAGTAATCCGAAAGTTTTTCGGAGTCCTGGATGAGATCCTGGACGTCACGAGGAGTTCCGGAATGGTCCGTAGGTGAAGAATTATATATAGGAAGTGTAGTTTCGGCCATCGGGAAAGATTCGGGGTCACCGGTATTGTACCGGGACCACCGGATGGGTCCCGGGGGTCCACCGGGTGGGGCCACCCATCCCGGAGGGCCCCATGGGCCGAAGTGGGGAGGGGAACCTGAAGGAAATATGCCCTAGAGACAATAATAAAGTTATTATTTATTTCCTTATATCATGATAAATGTTTATTATTCATGCTAGAATTGTATTAACCGGAAACATAATACATGTGTGAATACATAGACAAACAGAGTGTCACTAGTATGCCTCTACTTGACTAGCTCGTTAATCAAAGATGGTTATTTTTCCTAACCATGGACAAAGATTTGTTATTTGATTAACGAGATCACATCATTAGTTGAATGATCTGATTGACATGACCCATTCCATTAGCTTAGCACCCGATCGTTTAGTATGTTGCTATTGCTTTCTTCATGACTTATACATGTTCCTGTGACTATGAGATTATGCAACTCCCGTTTACCGGAGGAACACTTTGTGTGCTACCAGACGTCACAACGTAAATGGGTGATTATAAAGGTGCTCTATAGGTGTCTCCAAAGGTAGATGTTGGGTTGGCGTATTTCGAGATTAGGATTTGTCACTCCGATTGTTGGAGAGGTATCTCTGGGCCCTCTCGGTAATGCACATCACATAAGCCTTGCAAGCATTACAACTAATGAGTTAGTTGCGAGATGATGTATTACGGAACGAGTAAAGAGACTTGCCGGTAACGAGATTGAACTAGGTATTCGATACCGACGATCGAATCTCGGGCAAGTAACATACCGATGACAAAGGGAACAACGTATGTTGTTATGCGGTCTGACCGATAAAGATCTTCGTAGAATATGTAGGAGCCAATATGGGCATCCAGGTCCCGCTATTGGTTATTGACCGCAGACGTGTCTCGGTCATGTCTACATTGTTCTCGAACCGTAGGGTCCGCACGCTTAAAGTTACGATGACAGTTGTTATGAGTTTTATGCATTTTGATGTACCGAAGTTTGTTAGGAGTCCCGGATGTGATCACGGACATGACGAGGAGTCTCGAAATGTTCGAGACATAAAAATCGATATATTGGAAGCCTATATTTGGACATCGGAATCGTTCCGGGTGAAATCGGCATTTTTCCGGAGTACCGGGGGGTTACCGGAACCCCCCAGGGGGGTTTATTGGGCCTACATGGGCCTTGAGGGAGAAAAGAGAAGGAGGCAGGAGGTGGCCGCGCGCCCCTCCCCTTCCTAGTCCGAATAGGACAAGGGAAGGGGGGCGGCACCCCCCTTTCCTTCCTCTCTTCCTCCTCTTTCCCCCTCTCTCCTTGTCCAACTAGGAAAGAAGGGAGTCCTACTCCCGGTGGGAGTAGGACTCCCCATTGGCGCGCCCCACCTTGGCCGGCCGCCCCCTCCCCTTGGCTCCTTTATATACAGGGGCAGGGGGGCACCCCTAGACACACAAGTTGATCTTCGTGATTGTTCCTTAGCCGTGTGTGGTGCCCCCCTCCACCATATTCCACCTCGGTCATATCGTTGTAGTGCTTAGGCGAAGCCCTGCGTCGGTAGAACATCATCATCGTCACCACGCCGTTGTGCTGACGGAACTCATCCCCGAAGCTTTGCTGGATCAGAGCCCGGGGAGCGTCATCGAGTTGTACGTGTGCTAAGAACTCGGAGGTGCCGGAGTAACGGTGCTTGGATCGGTCAGATCGGGAAGACGTACGACTAGTTCCTCTACGTTGTGTCAACGCTTCCGTTGCGATCTACAAGGGTACGTAGATCATACTCTCCCCTCTCGTTGCTATGCATCACCATGATCTTGCGTGTGCGTAGGAATTTTTTTTGAAATTACTACATTCCCCAACAGAACCAGCCCATAGTAGGATGGTACACCCCCCTTGGGCCCCCCTGCGCCTAGGGTTGGAAACCCTAGGGTGGGGGTGCGCCTCCACTTGCCTTGGGGGGCACTCCACCCCCCATGGCCGCCGCCCCCTTGGGAGATCCCATCTCCAGGGCCGCCCCCCCAAGGGGCCTATATAAAGGAGGGGGGAGGGAGGGCAGCCGCACCCAAGCCTTGGCGCCTCCCTCTCCCCTGCTACACCTCTCCCTCTCGCAGAAGCTCGACGAAGCCCTGCTGCGATCACTACTGCATCCACCACCACGCCGTCGTGCTGCTGGATCTTCATCAACCTCTCCTTCCCCCTGGCTGGATCAAGAAGGAGGAGACGTCATCCGCTCCGTACGTGTGTTGAACGTGGATGTGCCGTCCGTTTGGCACTTGGTCATCGGTGATTTGGATCACGGCGAGTACGACTCCATCATCCCCGTTCTCTGAACGCTTCCGCTCGTGATCTACAAGGGTATGTAGATGCACTCCTCTCTCCCTCGTTGCTAGATGACTCCATAGATTGATCTTGGCGATGCGTAAAATTTTTAAAATTCTGCTATGTTCCCCAACAGTGGCATCATGAGCTAGGTCTATGCGTAGTTACGATGCACGAGTAGAACACAAAGTAGTTGTGGGCGTCGATATTGTCAATTTGCTTCCATTACTAGTCTTATCTTGATTCGGCGGCATCGTGGGATGAAGCGGCCCGGACCAACCTTACACGTACGCTTATGTGAGACCGGTTCCGCCGACTGACATGCACTAGTTGCATAAGGTGGCTGGCGGGTGTCTGTCTCTCCCACTTTAGTCGGATCGGATTCGATGAACAGGGTCCTTATGAAGGGTAAATAGAATTTGGCAATTCACGTTGTGGTTTTGGCGTAGGTAAGAAACGTTCTTGCTAGAAACCTATAGCAGCCACGTAAAAACTTGCAACAACAATTAGAGGACGTCTAACTTGTTTTTGCAGCAAGTGTTTTGTGATGTGATATGGCCAAAGGTTGTGATGAATGATGAATGATATATGTGATGTATGAGATTGATCATGTTCTTGTAATAGGAATCACGACTTGCATGTCGATGAGTATGACAACCGGCAGGAGCCATAGGAGTTGTCTTTATTTATTTATGACCTGCATGTCAACATAAACGTCATGTAATTACTTTACTTTATTTCTAAAGCGTTAGCCATTAGTAGAAGTAATAGATGACGAGACAACTTCAAGAAGACATGATGATGGAGATCATGGTGTCATGCTGGTGACAACGATGATCATGGAGCCCCGAAGATGGAGATCAAAGGAGCAAATGATATTGGCCATATCATGTCACTATTTGATTGCATGTGATGTTTATCATGCTTTACATCTTATTTGCTTAGAACAACGATAGCTTAAATAAGATGATCCCTCGAAATAATTTCAAGAAAGTGTTCCCGTTGCGAAGGTTCGTTGTTTCGAAGCACCACGTGAAGATCGGGTGTGATAGATTCTAATGTTCGAATACAACGGGTGTAAGCCAGATTTACACACGCGATACACTTAGGTTGACTTGACGAGCCTAGCATGTACAGACATGGCCTCGGAACACAGAAGACCGAAAGGTCGAGCATGAGTCGTATAGAAGATACGATCAACATGAAGATGTTCACCGATGTTGACTAGTCCGTCTCACGTGATGATCGGACACGGCCTAGTTAACTCGGATCATGTTATACTTAGATGACTGGAGGGGCGTCTATCTGAGTGGGAGTTCATTGAATAATTTGATTATATGAACTCAATTATCATGAACTTAGTCTAAAATCTTTACAATATGTCTTGTAGATCAAATGGCCCACGTTGTCCTCAACTTCAACGCGTTCCTAGAGAAAACCAAGCTGAAAGATGATGGCAGCAACTATACGGACTGGGTCCGGAACCTGAGGATCATCCTCATAGCTGCCAAGAAAGATTATGTCCTAGAAGCACCGCTAGGTGACGCACCCATCCCAGAGAACCAAGACGTTATGAACGCTTGGCAGCAGCGTGCTGATGATTACTCCCTCGTTCAGTGCGGCATGCTTTACAGCTTAGAACCAGGGCTCCAAAAGCGTTTTGAGAAACACGAAGCATATGAGATGTTCGAAGAGCTGAAAATGGTTTTTCAAGCTCATGCCCGGGTCGAGAGATATGAAGTCTCTGACAAGTTCTTCAGCTGTAAAATGGAGGAAAATAGTTCTGTCAGTGAGCACATACTCACAATGTCTGGTTTACATAACCGCTTGACTCAGCTGGGAGTTAATCTCCCGGATGACGCGATCATTGACAGAATCCTTCAGTCGCTTCCACCGAGCTACAAGAGCTTTGTGATGAACTTCAATATGCAGGGGATGGAAAAGACCATTCCTGAGGTATATTCAATGCTGAAATTAGCGGAGGTAGAAATCAAAAAGGAACATCAAGTGTTGATGGTGAATAAAACCACTAAGTTCAAGAAAGGCAACGGTAAGAAGAACTTCAAGAAGGACGGCAAGGGAGTTGCCGCTCCCGGTAAGGAAGCTGCCGGGAAGAAGCCAAAGAATGGACCCAAGCCCGAGACTGAGTGCTTTTATTGCAAGGGAAGTGGTCACTGGAAGCGGAACTGCCCCAAATACTTAGCGGACAAGAAGGCCGGCATCACGAAAGGTATATGTGATATACATGTAATTGATGTGTACCTTACCAGTACTCGTAGTAGCTCCTGGGTATTTGATACCGGTGCGGTTGCTCACATTTGTAACTCAAAGCAGGAGCTGCGGAATAAGCGGAGACTGGCGAAGGACGAGGTGACGATGCGCGTCGGGAATGGTTCCAAGGTCGATGTGATCGTCGTCGGCACGCTACCTCTACATTTACCTACGGGATTAGTTTTAAACCTCAATAATTGTTATTTAGGGCCAGCTTTGAGCATGAACATTGTATCAGGATCTCGTTTAATATGAGATGGCTACTCATTTAAATCCGAGAATAATGGTTGTTCTATTTATATGAGAGATATGTTTTATGGTCATGCTCTGATGGTGAATGGTTTATTCTTAATGAATCTCGAGCGTAATGCTACACATATTCATAGTGTGAATACCAAAAGATGTAAGGTTGATAATGATAGTCCCACATACTTGTGGCACTGCCGCCTTGGTCACATAGGTGTCAAACGCATGAAGAAGCTCCATGCAGATGGACTTTTAGAGTCTCTTGATTACGAATCATTTGACACGTGCGAACCATGCCTCATGGGTAAGATGACCAAGACTCCGTTCTCAGGAACAATGGAGCAAGCAACCAACTTATTGGAAATCATACATACAGATGTGTGCGGTCCAATGAGTGTTGAGGCTTGCGGTGGTTATCGTTATGTTCTCACCATCACTGATGACTTGAGTAGATATGGGTATGTCTACTTAATGAAACACAAGTCTGAGACCTTTGAAAAGTTCAAGGAATTTCAGAGTGAGGTTGAGAATCAACGTGACAGGAAAATCAAGTTCTTGCGATCAGATCGTGGGGCAGAATACTTGAGTCACGAATTGGGCACACACTTAAGAAAATGTGGAATAGTTTCACAACTCATGCCGCCTGGAACACCTCAGCGTAATGGCGTGTCCTAACGTCGTAATCGCACTCTATTGGATATGGCGCGATCTATGATGTCTCTTACCGATTTACCGCTGTCATTTTGGGGCTATGGTTTAGAGACCGCCGCATTCACTTTAAATAGGGCTCCGTCGAAATCCGTTGAGACGACACCGTATGAATTATGGTTTGGGAAGAAACCTAAGCTGTCGTTTCTAAAAGTTTGGCGATGCGATGCTTATGTCAAGAAACTTCAACCTGACAAGCTCGAACCCAAGTCGGAAAAATGCGTCTTCATAGGATACCCTAAAGAAACTATTGGGTATACCTTCTACCTTAGATCCGAAGGCAAGATCTTTGTTGCCAAGAATGGATCCTTTCTAGAGAAAGAGTTTCTCTCGAAAGAAGTAAGTGGGAGGAAAGTAGAACTTGATGAAGTATTACCTCTTGAACCGGAAAGTGGCGCTACACAGGAAAATGTTCCTGAGGTGCCTGCACCGACTAGAGAGGAAGTTAATGATGATGATCATGAAACATCAGATCAAGTTGCTACTAAACTTCGTAGGTCCACAAGGACACGTTCCGCACCAGAGTGGTACGGCAACCCTGTCTTGGAAATCATGTTGTTAGACAAGAGTGAACCTTTGAACTATGAAGAAGTGATGACGGGCCCGAATTCCGACAAATGGCTGGAAGCCATGAAATCCGAGATAGGATCCATGTATGAAAACGAAGTATGGACTTTGACTGACTTGCCCGATGATCGGCGAGCCATAGAAAATAAATGGATCTTTAAGAAGAAGACAGACGCGGATGGTAATGTGACCATCTATAAAGCTCGGCTTGTCGCTAAGGGTTATCGACAAGTTCAAGGGGTTGACTACGATGAGACTTTCTCACCGGTAGCGAAGCTAAAGTCCGTCCGAATCATGTTAGCAATTGCCGCATTCTATGATTATGAAATATTGCAAATGGACGGCAAAACGGCATTCCTTAATGGTTTCCTTAAGGAAGAATTGTATATGATGCAGCCGGAAGGTTTTGTCGATCCTAAGAATGCTGACAAGGTCTGCAAGCTCCAACGCTCGATTTATGGGCTGGTGCAAGCATCTCAGAGTTGGAACATTCGCTTTGATGAGATGATCAAAGCGTTTGGGTTTATGCAGACTTATGGAGAAGCCTGCATTTACAAGAAAGTGAGTGGAGCTCTGTAGCATTTCTCATATTGTATGTGGATGACATACTGTTGATGGGAAATGATATAGAATTCTTGGAAAGCATAAAGGCCTACTTGAACAAGTGTTTTTCAATGAAGGACCTTGGAGAAGCTGCTTATATATTAGGCATCAAGATCTATAGAGATAGATCGAGATGCCTCATTGGTCTTTCACAGAGTACGTACCTTGACAAGATATTGAAGAAGTTCAAAATGGATCAGTCAAAGAAGGGGTTCTTGCCTGTATTGCAAGGTACGATATTGAGCACGGCTCAAAGCTCGACCGCGGCAGAAGATAGAGAAAAGATGAGTGTCGTCCCCTATGCCTCAGCCATAGGGTCTATCATGTATGCTATGTTGTGTACCAGACCTGATGTAAACCTTGCCGTAAGTTTGGTAGGAAGGTACCAAAGTAATCCCGGCATGGAACACTAGACAGCGGTCAAGAATATCCTGAAGTACCTGAAAAGGACTAAGGAAATGTTTCTCGTTTATGGAGGTGACGAAGAGCTCATCGTAAAGGGTTATGTCGATGCTAGCTTCGACACAGATCTGGATGACTCTAAGTCACAAACCGGATACGTGTATATTTTGAATGGTGGGGCAGTAAGCTGGTGCAGTTGCAAGCAAAGCGTGGTGGCGGGATCTACATGTGAAGCGGAGTACATGGCAGCCTCGGAGGCAGCACAAGAAGCAATCTGGGTGAAGGAGTTCATCACCGACCTAGGAGTCATACCCAATGCGTCGGGGCTGATGACTCTCTTCGGTGACAACACTGGAGCTATTGCCCTTGCCAAGGAGCCCAGGTTTCACAGGAAGACCAGGCATATCAAGCGTCGCTTCAACTCCATTCGTGAAAGTGTTCAAAATGGAGACATAGAAATTTGTAAAGTACATACGGACCTGAATGTAGCAGATCCGTTGACTAAACCTCTCCCTAGAGCAAAACATGATCAACACCAAAATTCCATGGGTGTTCGATTCATCACAATGTAACTAGATGATTGACTCTAGTGCAAGTGGGAGACTGTTGGAAATATGCCCTAGAGGCAATAATAAAATGATTATTATATTTCCTTGTTCATGATAATTGTCTATTATTCATGCTATAATTGTATTATCCGGAAATCGTAATACATGTGTGAATACATAGACCACAATGTGTCCCTAGTGAGCCTATAGTTGACTAGCTCGTTGATCAACAGATAGTCATGGTTTCCTGGCTATGGACATGGGGATGTCATTGATAACGGGATCACATCATTAGGAGAATGATGTGATGGACAAGACCCAAACCTAAGCATAGCACAAAGATCGTGTAGTTCGTTTGCTGTAGCTTTTCTGAATGTCAAGTATCATTTCCTTAGACCATGAGATTGTGCAACTCCCAGATACCGTATGAGTGCCTTGGGTGTGCCAAACGTCACAATGTAACTAGGTGACTATAAAGGTACATTACAGGTATCTCTGAAAGTGTCTGTTGGGTTAGCACGAATCGAGACTCAGATTTGCCACTCCGTATGACGGAGAGGTATCTCTGGGCCCACTCGGTAATGCATCATCATAATGAGCTCAATGTGATCAACAGGTTGATCACGGGATCATGCATTAGGGTCCGAGTAAAGTGACTTGCCGGTAACGAGACTGAACAAGGTATTGGGATATCGACGATCGAGTCTCGGGCAAGTAACGTACCGATTGACAAAGAGAGTTGAATACGGGATTGATTAAGTCCTCGACATCGTGGTTCATCCGATGAGATCATCGAGGAGCATGTGGGAGCCAACATGGGTATCCAGATCCCGTTGTTGGTTATTGGCCGGAGAGTCGTCTCGGTGATGTCTGCTTGTCTCCCGAACCGTAGGGTCTACACACTTAAGGTTCGGTAACGCTAGGGTTGTAGGGATATGAGTATGCAGTAATCCGAAAGTTGTTCGGAGTCCCGGATGAGATCCTGGATGTCACGAGGAGCTCCGGAATGGTCCGGAGGTGAAGAATTATATATAGGAAGTGTAGTTTCGGCCATCGGGAAAGATTCGGGGTCACCGGTATTGTACCGGGACCACCGGATGGGTCCCGGGGGTCCACCGGGTGGGGCCACCCATCCCGGAGGGCCCCATGGGCCGAAGTGGGGAGGGGAACCAGCCCATAATGGGCTGGTACGCCCCCCCTTGGGCCCCCTGCGCCTAGGGTTGGAAACCCTAGGGTGGGGGGCGCCTCCACTTGCCTTGGGGGGCTCTCCACCCCCCTTGGCCGCCGCCCCCTTGGGAGATCCCATCTCCAGGGCCGGTGCCCCCCAGGGGGCCTATATAAAGGAGGGGGGAGGGAGGGCAGCCGCACCCAAGCCTTGGCGCCTCCCTCTCCCCTGCTACACCTTTCCCTCTCGCAGAAGCTCGGCGAAGCCCTGCTGCGATCACTGCTGCATCCACCACCACGTCGTCGTGCTGCTGTATCTTCATCAACCTCTCCTTCCCCCTTGCTGGATCAAGAAGGAGGAGACGTCATCCGCTCCGTTCGTGTGTTGAACGCGGAGGTGCCGTCCGTTCGGCACTTGGTCATCGGTGATTTGGATCACGGCGAGTACGACTCCATCATCCACGTTCTCTGAACGCTTCCGCTCGTGATCTACAAGGGTATGTAGATGCACTCCTCTCTCCCTCGTTGCTAGATGACTCCATAGATTGATCTTGGTGATGCGTAGAAAATTTTAAAAATTCTGCTACGTTCCCCAACAAGTTCGGCAAGGACTTGTATCGCCCGGATAATCATGCTATAGTGATCTCACGTTAATGATGACACGTCACCTCTGTCACTGTAATTAATCTCGGGTTAATTCAAAAAACCGTTTCAAATTTAAATCCTAAATAAGTCAAACGACAAAAGTTTTCAAATATTAAAATAAAATGTTCGGGCTATGTCTATTATTGCATCGGTAATTATGGTGAAGTAAACACATTTTTATAAAATGCCTAAATACTTTTAAATGAATTAAAACATAAAAGAAATAATAAAAGATAATACAAAAGGGACAAACCAACAGAAAAAAAAATCAGAGAAACCACCCCCGTGGGCCGTGGCCCAACTGGGCCAACCCATCGGCCCAACCGGCCACCCAATGCCCCCTTATCCACTCACCACCTCACCCCCACTCCACCGACACCCCCACTCCTCTCCCGCAAAATATCCCCTCCCCTCCTCTCTCCCGATCTGGATCGGGATCGAGAGGAGGCCACCGACCCGCCTCGCCGTCGCTGTTGGCCACCGCCGCCCGGAGCCCCTCTTCCTTGTCGGCCTGCTTCGCCCTCCCCCACCGGACTGCCTCCCACTCCGCCGTGTCGTCCCCGTCGGCCTCCCCGGACCTCAACGCGCCCATTGCCCTAGCCCCTACACTCCCGGTGAGGCCCCCGGCCTCCTCTCTCTCCCTCGCCCCGCTCCCCCTCTGCACATGCACGCACTCGCCGCGCGCCTCGGGCCTCCCCCGCTCGCGCCCCGCTTGGCCCGCGCTCACCGCGGCCTGTGCTCACCCCTGGCCCCCTCCCCCCGCTCCGCTCCGGCCTCCCTCGCCGCGGCTCGCATCGCCGCGCCCGCACCGGCCACGACCGCGCCCGTCCGCGCCTGCCTCCGTCGATGCACGCGCGCTCGCGCGCCCAGCGCCCCGCTGCCACCCCAGGGCCGCGGCCTCCTTCCCTACGCTGCGCCTGGGCCGCGCGCCCCATCGTGCCGCTCGCCCGCGTGGCCCTGCTCCGCCTCGCCGCCCGCTTTCCCTGCTCGCCGCTCCGGCCACGGCCTCGCCTAGCGCAGTCACTCGCCGCGACCGCTGTCTGCCTCGTCGCTGCTCCTGCTGCTGCCCCCCACCCCTGCTCCGCCTCCTGCCACCAACCACGGTCCGGCCACGCCCGCTCAGCCCCGCTCCGACCTCGCCCTGCTGCCGCTCCCCCTCCCCTGCACCTGCGTAGGCCGGCGCCCAGCGCCCGTCCCCCTCCTCTGTCGACCTGGGCGGGTGCACAGCACCCGCTCCAGGCGCCCGTAACCCGCGCGCCAACTAAGCCACCCCTGGCCCAATGACAACTGGGGCCTAGCCCCAGAACAAATGTAAAATAATAATAATAATAATAATAATACAAATAAATAAACTTAATTAATTAACTAATTAACTAAGTTAATTAAGTTAATTAATCCTAGTTAATTAATCTAACTAATCTGTTAGTTAATTAAATAGTAGTTTGTTTAGCCTATTCTCTAATTAACCTAAACAGTGTATGACAGGTGGGTCCCACTGGACCCACTGGTCAGGTTGACCAAGTCAACTCTGTTGACTGCTGATGTCAGCATGACATCATGCTGATGTCATTAATCTGTTTTTCGAATTAATTTAAATAATTAATTAAATTCCAGAAATTAATAAAATCTTTATAAAATCATATCTTTTAATCCGTAACTCGGATTAAAATATTTTCAACATGAAAGTTGCTCAGAACGACGAGACGAACCCGGATACGCAGCCCGTTCATCCGCCACACACCCCTAACGTATCAAACACGCAACTTTATTCCTCCGGCTCCTCTACCCGAAAACGCGAAACACCGGGGATACTTTCCCGGATGTTTCCCCCCCTTAACCGGTATCACCTCATACCATGATAGGGCACCCCTAGCACCGATACTTGTCATGTCATGCATCGCTATGCATCTGTTTGCTTAAATATTTATTTTTTCTCCCCCCTCTTCTCTCGCTAGACACCGAGACCGACGTCGCTGCTACCCAGTACGACTACGGAGTTGACGACCCCTCTCTCTTGCCAGAGCAACCAGGCAAGCCCCCCCTTTGATCACCAGATATCGCCTACTCTTCTCTATACTGCTTGCATTAGAGTAGTGTAGCATGTTACTGCTTTCCTTTATTCCTATCCCGATGCATAGGCTGTCCTTGCTACTACTGTTGATACCTTTACCTGCAATCCTACTTGCTTAGTATAGGATGCTAGTAATACCATCTGTGGCCCTACATTCTTGTCCGTCTGCTGTGCTATACTATCGGGCCGTGATCACTCGGGAGGTGATCACAGGTATACGGTATATACTTCATAGATGATACATGTGATGACTAAAAGACGGGTCGGCTCGTAGGAGTACCCGCGAGTGGATCTTTGTGGCGAAGCGACAGGGCAGGTTGAGACCACCTAGGAGAGAGGTGGGCCTGGCCCTGGTCAGCGTTCGCGGATACTTGACACGTTTAACGAGATCTTGGTATTTGATCTGAGTCTGGCCACTGGCTTATACGCACTAACCATCTACGCGGGGACAGTTATGGGCACTCGACGTCGTGGTATCAGCCAAAGCCTTCGTGACGTCAGCGACTGAGCGGCGTGCGCCGGATTGGACTGGAACGCCTACTAGGCTAGGTCTGCTTCCGGCCTCCCTCGCAACGTGCAGGTGTGTAATGGGCGATGGGCCCAGACCCCTGCGCCATAGGATTTAGACCGGTGTGTTGACCTCTCTGTTGTGCCTAGGTAGGGCTGCGACGTGTTGATCTTCCGAGGCCGGGCATGACCCAAAAAGGTGTGTCCGGCCAAATGGGATCGAGCATGTTGGGTTATGTGGTGCACCCCTGCAGGGAAGTTAAACTATTCGAATAGCCGTGATCTTCGGTAACAGGACGACTTGGAGTTGTACCTTGACCTTATGACAACTAGAACCGGATACTTAATAAAACACACCCTTCCAAGTGCCAGATACAACCGGTGATCGCTCTCTCACAGGGCGACGAGGGGGGATCATCGGATAGGATTATGCTATGCGATGCTACTTGGTGAACTTACCGTCTACTCTCTTCTCCTGCTGCAAGATGGAGGTTACCAGAAGCGTAGTCTACGAAAGGACTAGCTTTCCCCCTCTTATTCTGGCATTCTGCAGTTCAGTCCACCGATATGGCCTTTACACATATACCCATGCATATGTAGTGTAGCTCCTTGCTTGCGAGTACTTTGGATGAGTACTCACGGTTGCTTCTCCCTCTTTTCCCTCTATCCCTTCTACCTGGTTGTCGCAACCAGATGTTGGAGCCCAGGATCCAGACGCCACAGTCGACGATGACTCCTACTACATCGGAGGTGCCTACTACTACGTGCTGCCCGCTGACGACGATCAGGAGTAGTTAGGAGGATCCCAGGCAGGAGGCCTGCGCCTCTTCTGATCTGTAACCCAGTTTGTGCTAGCCTTCTTAAGGCAAACTTGTTTAACTTATGTCTGTACTCAGATATTGTTGCTTCCGCTGACTCGTCTATGATCGAGCTCTTGTATTCGAGCCCTCGAGGCCCCTGGCTTGTAATATGATGCTTGTATGACTTATTTTATTTGTAGAGTTGTGTTGTGATATCTTCCCGTGAGTCCCTGATCTTGATCGTACATGTTTGCGTGTATGATTAGTGTACGATTAAATCGGGGGCGTCACAAGTTGGTATCAGAGCCGACTGCCTGTAGGAATCCCCCTTCCACACTCCTTGGCCGAAGTTGAGTCTAGACATTACAAAAACTTTTACTAACATGGCTGTGTGCCTTACGGGCCCACGTCGCCATCTGGGTGGTATTAGGATCTTTTACTCCTCGATCCTTACTCTGGTACTCTGAACTCTCTCCTACTCGGGTTAAACGATTTTACTAACTCTAACACTAGGATCCCGTGACCACGTTCACCCCAAAGTTGGATAAGCCCTAGTTATTCTTTAGAGTAGTATTTGAACATTATCCACATTGTCATTTGACTCCTGTGAAAACATCTTTGTTTTCAGATGGAACCCACGAGGCAGGTCATGCGCCACACGACGGCCATTGGTGCCTCAGGATCACCTGCTGTGTTGGTTGAGATGATGACCTATCTGGGTTATCGCTGGCACCCTGAGTACACCGTCTATGAGGAGTATCAGGACTTCAACCAGGAGCAGTACCGTGCCATCGTCCACCTCTACTCTTGGGAGTATGACTCCACTACCGTGCTGCACACTGCTCATGGTGTTGGAGTGACTATCGATATGGCGGTCCATGATGCTGCTTATGCTGCTTTGACACGTCTTCATGGGCAATATCAGGAGCTGGACACCTCCCCCTTCAGGCACATTGCTATCGCATCCGATGTTGGTGCGGAGGGTTACTACACCGCGGCCTACTCCACTGTAACCCGAGAGCCCTTCTACCATCAGAACCTGGTTCTGCATGTTGATGGGCTGGATAGAGCTAACCGAGCTCTTCGCCACGAGTTGTACACCACCCGTCAGCACCTGTATCGTGCTCTGACGCTGTTGCATCCCTCTGTCCGATCTGGTGATCTATCGTGTTCTGCGATCTACCCTGCCAGGACCGTGATGCCCCAGGGCATCGGCTGGCCAGATGTGGGAGGCTACTCTCCTGCACTTGGTCCTCTCCTGTCACCTGCGCATCGGGTTCCGCACCAGAGTATCCGCGGACCCCAGGCTACTCGCGTGGAGGTCTTCCCTTCGCGTCACTACCAGCTGTCGGGCTACACCTACCTCCGCGGTACCGCGTGGGACTGATGTAGACTTGCTTGTTAGTGTTAGATGCATTCGCCGCGAGCCTGTGTGCCGCCTATGATGTCTTAGTCTATGTACCGAACTCTGTGTACCGAACTCTATGCATGATCTCTTTTGTAAGATATGCCGACTACTATGTAGTATCTATCGTGTTGCTTTCGTTGTGCATGTTTCATCATGAATGATTCTTGTCTTTGCAAATTTCTCGATGCTGAACTACCCCTGTTATATATTAGCAGGATGGTTAGACCAGGTGGTCGTGGGCGTGGTGGCAACCTCCCACCACCGCCTGAGTACATGGATGGTATGATCCAACAGCTTGAGATGAATCGCCAGTTCATGGAGAATATGATGGCTCAGTTTCCTCGCCCCAATATGAACCAGCAGCCAACCCCAGTAACTCTGCAGGATTTCATGCGCCTGAACCCAACTGTGTATCGCAGCTCAACTCAGCCTCTGGATGCTGATGACTGGCTCCGCGACATCACCTATGAGATGGAGTCTGCTGATGTAGCCCCTGCCAGCTATGTCACCTTTGCTTCCTTCTTCCTGAAAGGACCCGCAGCTCAATGGTGGGACAGCCACAGGCGTACTCTGCCAACTGGAACAATCATCACCTGGCCAGACTTCCAAGCTGCCTTCCGTGCTCGCTTCATTCCTCAGGGAGTCATGGACCGGAAGAAGCGTGAGTTCCGCAATCTCACCCAAGGCAACAAAACTGTGGAAGCTTATCAGCGGGAGTTTCTGGACTTGTCCCGCTATGCTGAAGAGGACATTGCAACTGATGCACGCAGACAGGAGAAGTTCCGGGATGGCCTTCAAGCTGACATCAAGCTCGCACTTCTAGTGCATGACTTTGCTGATTTCGCCACCCTGGTGAACAAGGCCATCAATGTCGAAACTGGTCTGCAGGAATACTAGGGCTCTCACAGGCGCAACCGTGACACGGGCTCATCTTCGGTCCCGTCCTCGCAGAAGCGCAAGATATGGATTCCCAATAGCATGTACCAGCCGAATGTACCCACCCCAAGGCAGACCTATGCTGCACCTCGTCTGCCTGTTCCTCCAACTAGGCAGCCAAGACTTCCAGCTCCACCACCACAAGCTCCTGTTCCCACTCCCAATAATGGGTTGTGCTTTAGGTGTGGACAACCAGGGCACCGTGCTAGGGAATGCAACCAGAACCAGAATCAACTGGCCCTTCCAGCAACTGGCCGTGGAAACAACCAGCCCTGCAACAACAGTATCAAGTCTTATGGTTGTGTTCATGCCAACCACGTTGATCTCAATGAAGTTCTAGACCAGCCCGCTACCGTGATGGGTACACTCCTCGTAAATTCAGCACCAGCATCTGTTTTATTTGATACAGGTGCATCACATTCATTCATGTCGGAGGATTTTGCATTCATGCATGGCATTAAAAGCGAGGACCTGAACACTTCGCTATTAGTGCACACTCCCGCGGGCCAATGTCGGACCTCCATGATTTGCAACGACGTCCCCGTTGAAATCGAAGGACTAGAATTCCTTACCTCTCCCATCGTACTGAAGTCTTGTAGCATCGACCTCATTCTGGGAATGGATTGGTTGAAAGCGCATACCGCTTCTATAGTTTGCGCCACTAAGTCGTCCATCTGCTACACCCTTCTGATGAAATAATTGCTTACCAAGCTCATCTAGTTCAGAACGCCGAGGCACGTCTTTATGCCTTGAATGCGTTGAACGCTGCACCACTTGAGGGCATTGAAAACATTCCCATCGTTCGTGAATTCCAAGATGTCTTCCCAGAAGAACTTCCGGGGATTCCCCCTGCTAGAGCTGTCGAATTCATCATCGACTTGAAACCCGGCACTACCCCTATAGCTAAACGACCCTACAAGATGCCGCCGCATGAACTCATTGAGCTTAAGGAGGAAATCGACAAATCTCTTGTCAAAGGTTTCATTCGCCCAAGTTGCTCTCCTTGGGGAGCACCTTCTCTCTTTGTTAAGAAGAAGGATGGGACAAACCGATTAGTCCAAGACTACCGTCCTATAAACCAAGCTACCATTCAGAATGAATATCCTCTTCCTTGGATCAATGATCTTTATGATCAACTGGCTGGCTCATCAGTGTTCTCCAAACTCGACTTGAGGTTGGGTTACCACCAGATCCGTGTTCGTGAGGAGGACATCCCAAAAACCGCCTTCGTGACTCGGTATGGGTCATACGAGTACACCGTCATGTCATTCGGCTTAACGAATGCTCCCGCCACCTTCTCTCGTCTGATGAATTATATATTCATGGATTACCTCGACATGTTCGTCGTGGTTTATCTGGACGATATCCTTGTATTTTCCAAGAATGAGGAAGAACATGCTGGACATCTGCGTCTTGTGCTGGAGAAGCTTCGAGAACATCAACTGTATGCTAAGTATTCCAAGTGTGAATTCTGGCTCCCCGAAGTAACCTATCTTGGGCATGTCATCTCCAAGGATGGTATTGCCGTCAACCCTGAACGAGTTCAGGCTATTCTCGATTGGACTCCTCCGAAGAACGTCAAGCAAGTCCGAAGTTTTCTCGGTCTTGCCAGCTATTGCTGTCGATTCGTCGAGAACTTCTCCAAGATTGCTAGGCCTCTGACTAATCTGTTGCATAAGGGTGTCAAGTTCGAATGGACATACAAGTGTCAGGAAAGTTTTCAGGCGCTCAAAGACAAGTTGACCTCTGCCCCCGTGCTTGCTCCACCTGATACTAAGAAGGACTTCGTCATTTACTTCGACCCTTCCCGTCAAGGATTAGGCTGTGTCCTAATGCAAGAGCGCAGAGTGATTGCTTATGCCTCTCGTCAATTGCGCCCTCACGAATAAAACTACCCAGTTCACGACCTCGAGCTTGCCGCTGTCATTCATGCACTAAAGCAGTGGCGACATTACCTTCTCGGTAATCGTTGCGAGATCTTCACCGACCACCAAAGTCTGAAGTATATGTTTACTCAGCCAGATCTGAACCTCCGCCAGCAGAGATGGATGGAGACTGTTGCAGACTTTGATGTGGGTATATCCTATACCCCCGGCAAGGCTAATGTAATGGCTGATGCCTTGAGCCGCAAGTCTTACTGCAACCACCTCCAGGTTCACAAAGTTCAGCCCTCGCTTGTCGAAGAATTTAGAAAGCTGAACCTCCATATTGTTCCTCCTGGAGCACTCGCTCCCCCTCCCCCGGAGTTCCGCAAGATGAATCTTCTTGTTGTTACTAAGGGTTCTCTAAATAACCTGGCTGTCGTACCAGATCTCTTAGCTGGTATAAAGACTATTCAAGGTTACGACTCTGAAGTCCATAAGATTAAACGCCATCTAGCAGAAGGAAAGCCCTCATTCTTCACTGTCACCGATGATGGCGCCTTGTATTTCAAAGGCCGCCTAGTGGTACCATGTTCGAAGAAAAACCTGGATAAGACTGAAAGGGTTATGCAAGAAGGTCATGATACACCTCTGTCCATCCACCCTGGTAGTACAAAGATGTACCAGGATATTCGTCAAAGATTCTGGTGGTCTAATATGAAGCAGGACATTGCTCGTTATGTTGCTGAGTGTGACGTTTGTCACCATATCAAAGCAGAGCATCAAAAGCCTGCTGGAACACTGCAACCTATCTCTATTCCTGAATGGAAATGGGACCATGTTGAAATGGACTTTGTCATTGGATTTCCCAAATCGCAAAAAGGTAATGATGCTATTCTTGTCGTCATTGACCGGCTTTCCAAAGTTGCCCATTTTCTGGCGGTCAAAGAGACAATCACTGGTAGTCAGCTTGCTACTCTCTACATGGCCAGAATTGTTTCACTTCACGGTATCCCACTGGTTATCAGTTCAGACCGTGGCAGCTTATTCACTTCAAGGTTTTGGGCGAGTTTCCAAGAAGCTATGGGAACTCATCTGTCGTTCAGTACTGCGTTTCATCCTCAGTCGCAAGGACAGGTTGAACGTGTCAACCAAGTTCTCGAAGACATGCTTCGAGCTTGTGTAATATCATTCGGCAAGAAATGGGAGGAATCTCTTCCATATGCCGAGTTCTCTTATAATAATAGCTATCAAGCTAGTCTGAAGATGTCCCCCTTCGAAGTGCTATATGGACGAAAGTGTCGAACCCCTCTGAACTGGTCAGAAACGGGGGAACATCCACTCTTCGGTCCGGATATTATCCAACAGGCCGAAGAACAAGTTCGCATTATTCGCGAGAATCTCAAGACTGCTCAGTCACGTCAGAAAAGTCAGTATGACCGTCATCACCAAGACATGGTCTATCAACCTGGCGAAAAGGCTTATCTTCGAGTTACACCAATGAAGGGTGCCCACTGCTTCGGGATCAAGGGCAAGCTAGCTCCTCGCTATATCGGTCCCTTCACTATTCCCGAAAGGCGTGGAAAAGTGGCATATCAACTGGAGCTTCCGCCGAACCTTTCACAGGTTCATGATGTGTTCCATGTGTCACAACTCCGCCGTTGCTTCAAGGATCCAATCTGAGCGGTGGATCATGAAGTGCTCGAATTGCAACAGGACCTCTCTTATAAAGAGCATCCAGTCCGCATTCTTGACCAAGTTGAATGCCGCACACGTCAGAAGGCGATCAAATTCCTCAAAGTCCAGTGGTCGAATCACTCTGAAGACGAAGCCACTTGGGAACGCGAGGACCGCCTGCGTGATGAATACCCCGCACTATTTCCTTCTACCTCCTAAATCTCGGGACGAGATTTCTTGTAGTGGAGGAGATTGGTAACGCCCGGATAATCATGCTATAGTGATCTCACGTTAATGGTGACACGTCACCTCTGTCACTGTAATTAATCTCGGGTTAATTCAAAAAACCGTTTCAAATTTAAATCCTAAATAAGTCAAACGACAAAAGTTTTCAAATATTAAAATAAAATGTTCGGGCTATGTCTATTATTGCATCGGTAATTATGGTGAAGTAAACACATTTTTATAAAATGCCTAAATACTTTTAAATGAATTAAAACAGAAAAGAAAAAATAAAAGATAATACAAAAGGGACAAACCAACGGAAAACAAAAATCAGAGAAACCACCCCCGTGGGCCGTGGCCCAACTGGGCCAACCCATCGGCCCAACCGGCCACCCAATGCCCCCTTATCCACTCACCACCTCACCCCCACTCAACCGACACCCCCCACTCCTCTCCCGCAAAATATCACCTCCCCTCCTCTCTCCCGATCTGGATCGGGATCGAGAGGAGGCCACCGACGCGCCTCGCCGTCGCTGTTGGCCACCGCCGCCTGGAGCGCCTCTTCCTCGCCGGCTTGCTTCGCCCTCCCCCATCGGACTGCCTCCCACTCCGCCGTGTCGTCCCCGTCGGCCTCCCCGAACCTCAACGCGCCCATTGCCCTAGCCCCTACACTCCCGGTGAGGCCCCCGGCCTCCTCTCTCTCCCTCGCCCCGCTCCCCCTCTGCACATGCACGCACCCGCCGCGCGGCGGCCGCGCCCGCCGCACGCGCTGCTCGTCGCCCGCGCCTCGGGCCTCCCCCGCTCGCGCCCCGCTTGGCCCGCGCTCACCGCGGCCCGTGCTCACCCCTGCTCCCCCCGCTCCGCTCCGGCCTCCCTCGCCGCGGCTCGCATCGCCGCGCCTGCCTCCGTCGA
Source organism: Triticum urartu (assembly GCF_003073215.2). Taxonomy (NCBI): domain Eukaryota; kingdom Viridiplantae; phylum Streptophyta; class Magnoliopsida; order Poales; family Poaceae; genus Triticum; species Triticum urartu. The sequence goes on along the minus strand of NC_053024.1, from coordinate 732,038,829 downwards.
TGCATGCGTGCTCATGCGCCCAGCGCCCCGCTACCACCCCGGGGCCGCGGCCTCCTTCCCTACGCTGCGCCTGGGCTGCGCGCCGCACTGTGCCGCTTGCCCGCGTGGCCCTGCTCCGCCTCGCCGCCCACTTTCCCTGCTCGCCGCTCCGGCCACGGCCTCGCCTAGCGCACTCGCCGCGACCGCTGTCTGCCTCGTTGCCGCTCCTGCTGCTGCCGCCACCCCTGCTCCGCCTCCTGCCGCCGACCACGGTCCGGCCACGCCCGCTCAGCCCCGCTCCGACCTCGCCCTGCTGCCGCTCCCCCTCCCCTGCAGCCGCGGACACCGGCGCCCAGCGCCCGTCCCCCTCCTCTGTCGGCCTGGGCGGGTGCACAGCACCCGCTCGAGGCGCCCGTAACCCGTGCGCCCACTAAGCCACCCCTGGCCCAATGACAACTGGGGCCTAGCCCTAGAACAAATGTAAAATAATAATAATAATAATAATACAAATAAATAAACTTAATTAATTAACTAATTAACTAAGTTAATTAAGTTAATTAATCCTAGTTAATTAATCTAACTAATATGTTAGTTAATTAAATAATAGTTTGTTTAGCCTATTCTCTGATTAACCTAACCAGTGTATGACAGGTGGGTCCCATCGGACCCACTGGTCAGGTTGACCAAGTCAACTCTGTTGACTGCTGATGTCAGCATGACATCATGCCGATGTCATTAATCTGTTTTTCCAATTAATTTAAAGAATTAATTAAATTCCAGAAATTAATAAAATCTTTATAAAATCATATCTTTTAATCCGTAACTCGGATTAAAATATTTTCAACATGAAAGTTGCTCAGAACGACGAGACGAACCCGGATACGCAGCCCGTTCATCTGCCACACACCCCTAACGTATCAAACACGCAACTTTCCCCCTCCGGCTCCTCTACCCGAAAACGCGAAACACCGGGGATACTTTCCCGGATGTTTCCCCCCCTTCACCCGTATCACCTCATACCACGATAGGGCACCCCTAGCACCGATACTTGTCATGTCATGCATCGGTATGCATCTATTTGCTTAAATATTTATTGTTTCTCGCCCCTCTTCTCTCGCTAGACACCGAGACCGACGCCGCTGCTACCCAGTACGACTACGGAGTTGACGACCCCTCTCTCTTGCCAGAGCAACCAGGCAAGCCCCCCCTTTGATCACCAGATATCGCCTACTCTTCTCTATACTGCTTGCATTAGAGTAGTGTAGCATGTTACTGCTTTCCTTTATTCCTATACTGATGCATAGCCTGTCCTTGCTACTACTGTTGATACCTTTACCTGCAATCCTACTTGCTTAGTATAGGATGCTAGTAATACCATCTGTGGCCCTACATTCTTGTCCGTCTGTTGTGCTATACTATCGGGACGTGATCACTCAGGAGGTGATCACGGGTATACGATATATACTTTATACATGATACATGTGATGACTAAAAGACGGGTCGGCTCGTAGGAGTACCCGCGAGTGGATCTTTGTGGCGAAGCGACAGGGCAGGTTGAGACCACCTAGGAGAGAGGTGGGCCTGGCCCTGGTCGGCGTTCGCGGATACTTAATACGTTTAACGAGATCTTGGTATTTGATTTGAGTCTGGCCACTGGCTTATACGCACTAACCATCTACGCGGGGACAGTTATGGGCACTCGACGTCGTGGTATCAGCCGAAGCCTTCGTGACGTCAGCGACTGAGCGGCGCGCGCCGGATTGGACTGGAAGGCCTACTAGGCTAGGTCTGCTTCCGGCCGCCCTCGCAACGTGCAGGTGTGCAATGGGCGATGGGCCCAGACCCCTGCGCCATAGGATTTAGACCGGCGTGTTGACCTCTCTGTTGTGCCTAGGTAGGGCTACGACGTGTTGATCTTCCGAGGCCGGGCATGACCCAGAAAAGTGTGTCCGGCCAAATGGGATCGAGCATGTTGGGTTATGTGGTGCACCCCTGCAGGGAAGTTAACCTATTCGAATAGCCGTGATCTTCGGTAACAGGACGACTTGGAGTTGTACCTTGACCTTATGACAACTAGAACCGGATACTTAATAAAACACACCCTTCCAAGTGCCAGATACAACCGGTGATCGCTCTCTCACAGGGCGACGAGGGGAGGATCATCGGTTAGGATTATGCTATGCGATGCTACTTGGTGAACTTACCGTCTACTCTCTTCTCCTGCTGCAAGATGGAGGTTACCAGAAGCGTAGTCTACGAAAGGACTAGCTTTCCCCCTCTTATTCCGGCATTCTGTAGTTTAGTCCACCGATATGGCCTTTACACATATACCCATGCATATGTAGTGTACCTCCTTGCTTGCGAGTACTTTGGATGAGTACTCACGGTTGCTTCTCCCTCTTTTCCCTCTATCCCTTCTACCTGGTTGTCGCAACCAGATGTTGGAGCCCAGGATCCAGATGCCACAGTCGACGACGACTCCTACTACACCGGAGGTGCCTACTACTACGTGCTGCCCGCTGACGACGATCAGGAGTAGTTAGGAGGATCCCAGGAAGGAGGCCTGCGCCTCTTCCGATCTGTATCCCAGTTTGTGCTAGCCTTCTTCAGGCAAACTTGTTTAACTTATGTCTGTACTCAGATATTGTTGCTTCCGCTGACTCGTCTATGATCGAGCTCTTGTATTCGAGCCCTCGAGGCCCCTGGCTTGTAATATGATGCTTGTATGATTTATTTTATTTGTAGAGTTGTGTTGTGATATCTTCCCATGAGTCCCTGATCTTGATCGTACACGTTTGCGTGTATGATTAATGTACGATTAAATCGGGGGCGTCACAACTCTCCTGACAAGGAGAGAGACCTTAATGAGTTCTGTATGTTGCCAAAGGGCGAGTGCTGAAAGATATCCGCGAAGGTAAACTCCATGATCGGCGCCCAATCGGATTTGATAGGCACGGGCACAGGCGGTCGGGAGTCCATGGACGGGGAGGAATCCGGTAGCTACTTCGGCGTCACGGCTCTCATGAAGGGTAAGGTCGATACTCGGCTCAATCACCGATGATAGTGCGGCCTCCGTGGCGGGGTCTATCCACCCGTCCATGGATGGCGCAGCTGGTTCCGAATAGAGGGTCGAAGCGGTTGCCGGCGCGATCTCCTGGACACTGTCTGATGGCAGAGCTAAATCATGCTCATCGTGACCGCGTGGCGCACTAAGCAGGGGCTCGAATCCGTCGAAGATCAAGTCTCCGCGGATATCGGCCGTGTAGTTTAAGCTTCCAAACCTGACCTGATGGCCAGGGGCGTAACTCTCGATCTGCTCCAGATGGCCAAGCGAGTTGGCCCGTAGTGCGAAGCCGCCGAATACAAAGATCTGTCCAGGGAGAAAGGTCTCACCCTGGACTGCATCGCTATCGATGATCGAAGGAGCCATCAAGCCTAATGGCGACGACACAGAGTAACTCTCAATGAAAGCACCAATGTCGGTGTCAAAATCGGCAGATCTCGGGTAGGGGGTCCCGAACTGTGTGTCTAAGGCGGATGGTAACAGGAGGCAGGGGACACGATGTTTTACCCAGGTTCGGGTCCTCTTGATGGAGGTAAAACCCTACGTCCTGCTTGATTATTCTTGATAATATGAGTAGTACAAGAGTTGATCTACCACGAGATCGGAGAGGCTAAACCCTAGAAGCTAGCCTATGGTATGATTGTATGTTGTCCTACGGACTAAAACCCTTCGGTTTATATAGACACTGGAGGGGGCTAGGGTTACACAAGGTCGGTTACAAAGGAGGAGATATACATATCCGTATTGCCTAGCTTGCCTTCCATGCTAAGTAGAGTCCCATCCGGACACGGGACGAAGTCTTCAATCTTATGTCTTCATAGTCCAACAGTCCAGCCAAAGGATATAGTCCGGTAGTCCGGAGACCCCCTAATCCAGGACTCCCTCAGGGCCTTTTCCAGCGATCAGCCGGAGGGGGATTCGATCACGGAGGGCTTCTACATCAACACCATAGCCTCTCTGATGATGTGTGAGTAGTTTACGTCAGACCTTCGGGTCCATAGTTATTAGCTAGATGGCTTCTTCTCTCTCTTTGATCCTCAATACAAAGTTCTCCTCGATGTTCTTGGAGATCTATTCGATGTAATACTTTTTGTGGTGTGTTTTGCCGAGATCCGATGAATTGTGGATTTATGATCAAGTTTATCTATGAACAATATTTGGTTCTTCTCTGAATTCTTATATGCATGATTTGATATCTTTGCAAGTCTCTTCGAATTATCGGTTTAGTTTGGCCTACTAGATTGATCTTTCTTGCAATGGGAGATGTGCTTGATACGTCTCCAACGTATCTATAATTTTTTATTGTTCCATGCTATTATATTATCTGTTTTGGATGTTTAATGGGCTTTAATATACCTTTTTATATTATTTTTGGGACTAACTATTAACCGAAAGCCCAGTGCAAATTGTTGTTTTTTTGCCTATTTCAATGTTTCACAGAAAAGGAATATCAAACGGAATCCTAACACAATGAAACCTTCACGAGGATCGTTTTTGGAACAAACGCAATCCAGGCGGCTTGGAGTGGATGTCAAGGAAGCAGCGAGGAAGCCACGAGGCAGGAGGGCGCGCACCCACCCTCGTGGGCCCCTCGCAGCTCCACCGACCTACTTCCTTCACCTATATATACTCTTATACCCTGAAACCTTCGGGGCGAGCAACAAAACACCTTTTCCACCGCGGCAACCTTCTGTACCCATGAGATCCCATCTTGGGGCCTTTTCTGGCGATCTGTCGGAGGGGGATTCGATCACGGAGGGCTTCTACATCAACGCCATAGCCTCTCCGATGATGTGTGAGTAGTTTACCACAGACCTTCGGGTCCATAATTATTAGCTAGATGGCTTCTTCTCTCTCTTTGGATCTCAATACAAAGTTCTCCTCGATTCTCTTGGAGATCTATTCGATGTAACTCTTTTTGCGGTGTGTTTGCCGAGATCCGATCAATTGTGGGTTTATGAACTTGATTATCTATGAATATTATTTGATTCTTCTCTGAATTCTTATATACATGATTTGATATCTTTGCAAGTCTCTTTGAATTATCGGTTTAGTTTGTCCTACTAGATTGATCTTTCTTGCAATGGGAGAAGTGCTTAGCTTTGGGTTCAATCTTGCGGTGTCCTTTCCCAGTGACAGCAGGGGCGGCAAGCCACGTATTGTATTGTCTCCATCGAGGATAAAAGATGGGGTTTATATCATATTGCTTGAGTTTATCCCTCTACATCATGTCATCTTGCCTAATGCGTTGCTCCGTTCTTATGAACTTAATACTCTAGATGCATGCTGGATAGCGGTCGATGTGTGGAGTAATAGTAGTAGATGCAGAATCGTTTCGGTCTACTTGACACGGACGTGATGCCTATATTCATGATCATTGCCTTAGATATGATCATAACTATGTTCTTTTCTATCAACTAGATGACCCGTTGCGCCAATGGCGCAAGGGGCGAGAGCAAGAGAAGTATGGTTGGAATGTGTATTTCATTTAGAAATGCATCTTTAGATCACATCATGTCAGCTCTTGAGCGGAAGATGGACAGCGAAAGGCAGGGCACGACTTTCCCTCATTGTTATGCGTTGTAATCAGCACATTTGGTTTTCTTGTTGAGCAATTGATGCTTTAAATAATGAAAACCAGTGAAAATAGATAACTATAGATAAGAGTGGCATCATGGATATTAATAGATGGATGTACATCACCAGAGGTAATATATGCAGGGGCATAAGCGAAGTGTTGGAAAAGCAACATAGCATCGTTCCAAAGGCAAACAATGGCATTTATAAGACATGAAAGTAGCTTGGTTTGGATCTTAAACAGGGAAATGCATCAACAAAGGTTTGGCATGACTCTATGAGCGCCAAAGACCTCATTTGTAAACACGGCAGCAACACAGCAGTAGTTTGTTCAAAAGGGTGCAAAGATAAGGTCTTGAAAACAGCGACGATGAAGCAGTCTTCACTTGTTCTTGTGGACGGCGCCCTTAGCAGTGAGGGTGGAAGTAGCGAGGGTCAAGGCATCAAGCTTCTATATACAAATCAACCTGATGGAAAAGACAGAAAAGTTCATAAGACAAGAGATCCACATGCCATCGCAAGTTAATAAGAGTTAAATTGGTATCATAATAAAGCCCGTTATGTATGCAGTCCATTAGTTACTGATAAAAGGTGTAGACAGGAATAAATACATCAGTTGATATAGAAGGCATAAGGCAAGGATAAATCAGTGAAAGGACTATAGGTATCATCAGGATACTAAACAATATTCTAGAATCACCTGACAGCATTTCTGGGTATCTATATGTCATATAAAAGACAACACAATGTAAACCATGGTAAGTGGAAAATAACCAAAAGAAAGGCATGAACAAATCTGTGAGAGAACTATAGGTCGTTGGAATAGACGTACCACACACGCATGCTTATCCCCAAGCATGGAGCAGCTACTATTTTTTTTATGAACCGGTCTTTGTAGTAGCAGCAGCACCCCTAAGATCAGAATGTTTTCAGCAAAAGGAGTATATGAGATATATATATTCATATTGTATATGAACAGGGAAAAAACCTAACAAGGCAAACTAAGGAAACAGTGGAATCAAAACTATAATTGCTATAGCATCAGAAGATCCATTGCACGGGGTTTCCTAGCTAATTTTTTAATGATCCACGCGTGCATTTCCAGTTTGGATAGGCAGGTAATAGCATCTTTTGCTTCATTGCAGAGAGATGGCGTACATTTTAAGTCTAGGTGGCTGAGCAAGTGCAGTTTCCATGGTCTTAGCAAGTGCAGTGGCAGCAGTACCATCGTCAACATCAGTCAGTTGAGATCCCTGTGGCAGCGCCCAGTTAACCATTGGGAACCATGCAAGAGGAAAGCAACAAAAAATTGAAAGAGGAAGCTAGATCCAATAGAAATGCTAACAGTCGTTGAAACAGATGAATCTATGGAAGCTGGTGTAATCACCTGGGCACTGTTCTTCTGCTGCCAAACAAGGATACGTGCATGGGGCAGACCCCCCTTTTGGAACTCCACGGTGTGGACAACTGGAGAATAGAAAGTTCTGATAAATGAAAGACAGGATAAGCAAGATGTATGGCTAAGGAAAAGTGGGTTAGAGGAAGAAATGGCACCGGGCACAGTACTAGCAACGACAGTGCCGAACACCTGCCCGGTGCTGATTTTCTACAGGTAATCAAGAAGCTTCATCTGATGCAGTCGTACGGTAATATCAGTCCTGTCGACTGCTTTTTGCCCATGTTCAAGACCCTGAACTATCTCAGGCCACTCCAGATCACACGCGAAGGTCGTGATTATATCAGGCAAGCCATGTGCATATGAAGCAAGCAGTCACTTCATCGTGGAAGTTTTCTCACTTCTATGCCTAATAATCAGATTCTGGGATCATCAGAATGCAGATGTGATTTAATTAGCACGATGCAAGGGAAATCATTTCAGCTGCAACATATGTCTTCATCACTTGTAATTAAATAAGAAACATGAATCATATAGGACACTATATGATCAAATTTGTGATCACCAAAAAAAGCACCTTAGTTGAACAATCACGAGAAAGGACACTAAGAACACTCTAAGCTCATACACCCTCCTTGTTGCAACATGGGAAGATGAATATCAGAAGATATCCAGGTGATCCACAACACCATAGAGCATGCTGTGATCCATCAAAATGCATCCACTATCTAGCGTTAAAGCAACAGACTGTTAAATACATGCCAATTTGCACCAAATCTAGTATAGTACTCTAGCTAGCAATCCATGTCCTCAATGCAGCCGTGAAGCGGAAGTGAGCAGAAAATATTTATCACTAATTAAATGTTTCCCATTTCAAATGACTGACGATTATATAATGTGCAAAACACTAACTATCTCTGGCCAACGTATGACGCAGATCTTTCTCATTTCAAATGACTCTGGTAAAAAAATATAGCCACTATCTCGCAACTCGTTGAAGTAGACGGTCTGGCATTAGATCAAGGTGAACCTCAAGTTGCAAAACATGGGCAATAATAACCTTAAACTAAGCACATATGCATATGCATATGAACCTAGGCAACAATAGGGGAAGACTACCATGAATATAGAGGACCTCTGGAGAGACCAACGTGTACTCATTACAGCTATTGCCGGTTGATTTACTCACTAATCAGCAAAATATACTTATATTTGAGGTTCTAGATATAAAAAAGCTTGGGAGAAAGCTAACAATACACATGAGGAGATGAACAAAAAGGATAGAAGGAAGCGATAGAAGTATACCTCAAATCGAATAGCTTAATTGAGTATCTTGGCCAATCCTTTGTACCTCTCATATGTAGTTCTGAGGCAAATAACGGAGAATAATCATTTGAATCGAGTGCACAACTGTAGACCTGGATGGAAGAGGAATGGTCAAGCATGGTATAGTAGAGTAGGACTGAAAGCTAGAAATTTGTCCTTACAACGATGGAGACATGCTACCAAAACATAACTTGGAGGAGATGAGGATCATACTACATACCGGCAGCCTTCCCGGTGTCAGTCATGATCACGGACACTGGCCTACTGTAGCCGCCTCCAGTCGCCCGCTAACACCCATGATGGGCCACGATGGACGACATGTACCTGATTCCACAAGGAAGACGATCGAGGGCCGTCGCTCACAACGCCGCTCTTGTCTTGACCGCCGCCGCCACCTGTCTAGGGAAACTTTTATTTCCCTGAACTTGGTGAACCTTTAGCTTGTGTGCCTGAGACACTCTGCAAATACCAAATGGTATGAGAACAATCACGATTGTTTAATGTAAAAGGGAGGTCATATTATTTGCTGATCTAAAAGTGTTGTATATCATAAAATAAAAATAGCTAGAAGCCTACAAGTGACCCAACAATACTTTCAACAGGTTGCTGTTTATGCAAGCAGTAGTATGATTTAACCTCATAAATTGAAACATAACATGTTCAGGGCCAAAAATGTTGACCAAAATAAAGTGGTAGCAAGCCTATTTAAATTCATGACCGGTGCAGCCTCCTAGCTTAATAAATATATAATGGCAGTTCTGGCTGGTACACTAGTAGAAAAGAGGGCTTTGGTCCAGGCCGGGTAACCCCATTAGTCCCGGTTCAGTCCAGAACCAGGACCAATGGGGGCATTGGTCCCGGTTCGTGAGCCCAGGGGGCCGGCCGGGCCACGTGGGCCATTGGTCCCGGTTCATCTAGACCTTTTGGTCCCGGTTGGTGGGATGAACCGGGACCAATGGGCCTCGCTCCTGGCCCACAACCATTGGTCCCGGTTCGTGCCTCAATCCGGGACTAAAGATTAGACCTTTAGTCCCGGTTTGAGGCACGAACCGGGACTAATGGGGATGAGACCTTTAGTCCCGGTTCGTGCCACGAACCGGTACTAAAGGTTCCATTTTCAAACTATACCGCCCCCCCCCCCCGGTGGATCGCCTTTTCACTTTAAAAAAAATGATGGAAATGTCAAAAAAATAAAAGAAAATAAGTTTTCCATGTGATATGTGGTCTAGTTGTTGGGAAAATTTGCAAATGTGAATTTTGACTTTATTTACTAAATCTCTCTGAAATTTGTGAAAATGGGCATAACTTTTGCATACTAACTCGGATGAAAAAGTTTTTTACATGAAAAATCATCTACTCGAAAAGTTACATCCAAATTTAACTGGGGTAACCCCCGTTAAACATTTTCAAAATCCTCAAAAACCTAATAGAAAAAAGTTACGGGGCTTTTAAGATCTAGAGTGAAAAAAATCGAAAAAAATTCAAACAGTGGGCAAACTATGGTCAAACAATGGTCAAACTAATTATTCTAAAATATTAGTTTACTAAATAATTATTTCAGTTATTTCAATTTTGGTCAAATCTGGTCAAACTGTGGTCAAACAATGGTCAAACTAATTATTCAAGAAATATTAGTGTTACTAAATAATTATTGTTTTTTAAAACAATAGTTTCAAAATAAAACTATGAAATGTGTCACTTCATGCTCAAGAAAAATTCCTGAAGGTTAATAGGATTGACATCTTAGTATTGTCAGGAAAACAACAAGTGTAGACTTGGAACGAGGGAGAATAGAACCCGGAAGTTAAGCGTGCTTAGCTAAAGGCCCTTATGAACCTTTAGTCCCTTATGAACCGGGACTAAAGGCCCTTTTTCTACTATATGTGAAGATCAATGAGTAGTTGAACAATTATGAAACTATATGAAGACTCTCTAACATTTAATAATTTCAGATCTTGGTATTTTATTCAAACAGCAAGCAAAACTAAAGAAAATAAAATGACGCTCCAAGCAAAACACATATCATGTGGTAAATAAAAATATAGCTCCAAGTAAAGTTACCGATGAACGAAGACGAAAGAGGGGATGCCTTCCGGGGCATCCCCAAGCTTAGCCTCTTGGTTGTCCTTGAATATTACCTTGGGGTGCCTTGGGCATCCCCAAGCTTAGGCTCTTGCCACTCCTTATTCCATAGTCCATCGAATCTTTACCCAAAACTTGAAAACTTCACAACACAAAACTTAACAGAAAACTCGTAAGCTCCGTTAGCGAAAGAAAACAAAACACCACTTCAAGGTACTGTAATTAACTCATTCTTTATTTATATTGGTGTTAAACCTATTGTATTCCAACTTCTCTATGGTTTATAAACTATTTTAATAGCCACAGATTCAACAAAATAAGCAAACAACACACGGAAAATAGAATCTGTCAAAAACAGAACAGTCTGTAGTCATCTATAGCTAACGCAAACTGCTGGAACCCCAAAAATTCTAAAATAAATTGCTGGACGTGAGGAATTTATCTATTAATCATCTGCAAAAAGAATTAACTAAATAGCACTTTCCAAATAAAAATGGAAGCAATTCGCGCGAGCGCTAAAGTTTCTGTTTTTGTTAGCAAGATCAACAAGACTTTCCCCAAGTCTTCCCAAAGGTTCTACTTGGCACAAAAACTAATTAAAAGCATAAAACCACATATAAACAGAGGCTAGATGAATTCTTTATTACTAAACAGGAACAAACACTAGTAGAAAAAGGGCCTTTAGTCCCGGTTCATAAGGGCCTTTAGTCCCGGTTCTGAAACCAGGACTAAAATGTCGGTACTAATGCCCCTCCCTTTAGTCCCGGTTCAAACCAGAACCGGGACTAAAGGGCGCGGCCACGTGGAGCTCCACCTTTAGTCCCGGTTGGTAACACCAACCGGGACTAAAGGAAATTTTATGATTTTTTTTGAAAAAAAATTTGATTTTTTTTAATTTTTATTTATTTTCAAATTTCTGAATTATTTTAACCTCTAGTCTGTAATCACCACCCCTCATCACTTCTCAATTTATCCTCTAATCACCCCTCATCATTCCAAATCATCTAACTTCACGAACGGTCACCCATCCTCCCACTCCCCCAGCCTGAGCACGCTTAACTTCCGGGTTCTATTCTCCCTCGTTCCAAGTCTACACTTGTTGTTTTCCTGACAATACTAAGATGTCAATCCTATTAACCTTCAGGAATTTTGCTTGAGCATGAAGTGACACATTTCATAGTTTTATTTTGAAACTATTGTTTTAAAAAACAATAATTATTTAGTAACACTAATATTTCTTGAATAATTAGTTTGACCATTGTTTGACCACAGTTTGACCAGATTTGACCAAAATTGAAATAACTGAAATACAATAATTATTTAGTAACACTAATATTTCTTGAATAATTAGTTTGACCATTGTTTGACCACAGTTTGCCCACTGTTTGAATTTTTTTCGATTTTTTTCACTCTAGATCTTAAAAGCCCCGTAACTTTTTTTCTATTAGGTTTTTGAGGATTTTGAAAATGTTTAACGGTTCCCGTTAAATTTGGATGTAACTTTTCGAGTAGATGATTTTTCATATAAAAAACTTTTTCATCCGAGTTAGTATGCAAAAGTTATGCCCATTTTTACAAATTTCAGAGAGATTTTGCAAATAAAGTCAAAATTCACATTTGCAAATTTTCCCAACAACTAGACCACATATCACATGGGAAACTTATTTTCTTTTATTTTTTTGACATTTCCATCATTTTCTTTTATTTTTTAAAAACTGAAAAGGCGATCCAGGGGGGGTAGAGTTTGAAAATGGGACCTTTAGTACCGGTTCGTGGCACGAACGGGACTAAAGGTCTCAACCCCATTAGTCCCGTTCGTGCCTCAAACCGGGACTAAAGGACTAAAGGTCTAATCTTTAGTCCCGGTTTGAGGCACGAACCGGGACCAATGGTTGTGGGCCAGGAGCGAGGCCCATTGGTCCCGGTTCATCCCACCAACCGGGACCAAAAGGTGTAGATGAACCGGGACCAATGGCCCACGTGGCCCGGCCGGCCCCCAGGGCTCACAAACCGGGACCAATGCCCCCATTGGTCCCGGTTCTGGACTGAACCGGGACTAATGGGGTTACCCTGCCTGGACCAAAGCCCCCTTTTCTACTAGTGAAAAAGCAAAGAATAAAAATAAAGTTGGGTTGCCTCCCAACAAACGCTATCGTTTAACGCGCCTAGCTAGGTATGATGATTTCAATGATGCTCACATAAAACATAAGAATTGAAACATAAAGAGAGTATCATGAAGAATATGACTAGCACATTTAAGTCTAACCCACTTCCTATGCATAGGGATTTTGTGATCAGACAACTTTTGGGAACAAGAATCAACTTGCATAGGATGGTAAAACAAGCATAACTTCAAAACTTTAAGCACATATAGAGGAAACTTGATATTATTGACATTCCTACAAGGATAAGTTCCTCCCTCATAATAATTTTAAGTAGCATCATGAATGAATTCAACAATATAACCAGCACCTAAAGCATTCTTTTCATGATCTACAAGCATAGAAATTTTATTACTCTCCACACAAGCAAAATTCTTCTCATTAATAGTAGTGGGAGCAAACTCAACAAAGTAACTATCATGGGATTGAAAATTGAAATCAAGATGACAAGTTTCATTGTTATCATTATTCTTTAAAGCATACGTGTCATCACAATAATCATCATAGATAGGAGGCATGCTTTCATTATAATAAATTTGCTCATCAAAACTTGGTGGACAAAAAATATCATCTTCATCAAACATAGCTTCCCCTAGCTTGTGGCTTTGCATATCATTAGCATCATAGATATTCAAGGAATTCATACTAACAACATTGCAATCATGATCATCATTCAAATATTTAGTGCCAAACATTTTATAGAATTCTTCTTCTAGAACTTGAGCAGAATTTTCCTTTCCATCATACTCACGAAAGATATTAAAAAGGTGAAGCGTATGAGACAAACTCAATTCCATTTTTTATAGTTTTCTTTTATAAACTAAACTAGTGATAAAACAAGAAACTAAAAGACTCGATTGCAAGATCTAAAGATATACCTTCAAGCACTCACCTCCCCGGCAACGGCGCCAGCAAAGAGCTTGATATCTACTACACAATATTCTTCTTGTAGACGTTGTTGGGCCTCCAAGTGCAGAGGTTTGTAGGACAGTAGAAAATTTCCCTCAAGTGGATGAACAAAGGTTTATCAATCCGTAGGAGGCGTAGGATGAAGATGGTCTCTCTCAAGCAACCCTACAACCAAATAACAAAGAGTCTCTTGTGTCCCCAACACACCCAATGCAATGGTAAATTGTATAGGTGCACTAGTTCAGCAAAGAGATGGTGATACAAGTGCAATATGGATAGTAGATAATAGTTTTTGTAATATGAAAATATAAAAACAGCAAGGTAACTAATGATAAAAGTGAGCGTAAACGGTATTGCAATGTGTGGAAATAAGGCCTAGGGTTCATACTTTCGCTAGTGCAAGTTCCCTCAACAATAATAACATAATTGGATCATATAACTATCCCTCAACATGCAACAAAGAGTCACTCCAAAGTCACTAATAGCGGAGAACAAACGAAGAGATTATGGTAGGGTACGAAACCACCTCAAAGTTATTCTTTCCAATCAATCCGTTGGGCTATTCCTATAAGTGTCACAAACAGCCCTAGAGTTTGTACTAGAATAACACCTTAAGACACAAATCAACCAAAACCCTAATGTCACCTAGATACTCCAATGTCACCTCAAGTATCCGTGGGTATGATTATACGATATGCATCACACAATCTCAGATTCATCTATTCAACCAACACACAGAACCTGAAAGAGTGCCCCAAAGTTCTATCGGAGAATCACGACGAAAACGTGTGTCAACCCCTATGCATAGGTTCATGGGCGGAACCCGCAAGTTGATCACCAAAACATACATCAAGTGAAGCACGTGGTATCCCATTGTCACCACACATACGCACGGCAAGACATACATCAAGTGTTCTCAAATCTTTAAAGACTCGATCCGATAAGATAACTTCAAAGGGTGAACTCAATTCATTACAAGAGAGTAGAGGGGGAGGAGAAACATAAGATCCAACTATAATAGCAAAGCTCGTGATACATCAAGATCATATCACCTCAAGAACACGAGAGAGAGAGAGAGAGATCAAACACATAGCTACTGGTACATACCGTCAGCCCCGAGGGAGAACTACTCCCTCCTCGTCACGGAGAGCACCGGGATGATGAAGATGGCCACCGGAGAAGGATTCCCCCTCCGGCAGGGTGCCGGAATGGGTCTAGATTGGTTTTCGGTGGCTACGGAGGCTTCTGGCGGCGGAACTCCCGATCTATTCTCTGTTCTGGAAGTTTTAGGGTACGTGAGTATATATGGGTGCAGGAAGTTCGTCGGTGGAGTTTCGGGGGGCCCACGAGGCAGGGGGTGCGCCCCCACCCTTGTGAGCACCTCCATTGGCTCCTGACGTGGGGTCCAAGTCCATCCGGTAGCTTTCCTTCCAAAAATAACTTCTCCAGTTGATTTCGTTCCGTTTCGACTCCGTTTGATATTCTTTTCTTCGAAACACTGAAATAGGCAAAAAAATAGCAATTCTGGGCTGTGCCTCCGGTTAATAGGTTAGTCCCAAAAAAATATAAAAGTGGATAATAAAGCCCAATATTGCCCAAAACAGTAGATAACATAGCATGGAGCAATCAGAAATTATAGATATGTTGGAGACATATCATTGATTCACTTGTCATTACACGAGAGTAAGGAAAAGGTATTAGGGATGCCCAGTCCCGAAATACAAAAAAAATATTTACTTTATGTTGTCAAATAATAAATTCCTTGGAAAGTGTTGGTATGGAGGACACCCGTGGATACAGTTAGCCATGGAAAGTGAAAGTTATGGTGGAAAAAGGAATAAACTTTATTTTTTGTTTGGGAACCGCATATGATATATCTAAGCATGGACAGTATTGGGAACTCTAAGTCGTTTTCGTTGGTGGGATGGATACACCTCCCAAAATGTTTTTATCTCAAATTTTTTGCTCTGAGCTCTAGCACCTGTACAAATCCCTACTTCCCTCTGTGAAGGGACTTTCTTTTACTTTATGCAATTTTTATTTGAGTCTCCATCTTGTCCCACAAAAGCACCAACTAGGAGGCAATATGATTGTGCTCAAGTATTGGGTGTAGTTAATATTCGAGTGTGTTCCATTAATGGATCAATGTTTGAGCATGATGGGCTACGGATAACTTATTTTAGCGTTGATATTTTGAAAGACATGGTTGCTTGTTGATATGCTTGAGTATCTAAATTATTATGTCAAAACTAGACTATTGCTTTGAATCACATAAAAGTCCAAATGTCCATGCTATAAAGAAAATAATATGACATGACTTGATGAACATCACTCCACTTAAAAAATTCTATTTTTATCACTTACCTACTCGAGGACGAGTAGGAGCTAAGCTTGGGGATGCTGATACCTCTCCAACGTATCTATATTTTTTTATTGTTCCATATTGTTTTATTATCAATCTTGGATGTTTGATAATAATTTTAGAGTCATTTTATATCATTTTTTTGGTACTAACCTATTGACATAGTGCCAAGTGCTAGTTGCTATTTTTTCCCATGTTTTTTACATCGCAGAAAATCAATATCAAACGGATTCCGAATGCCATGAAACTTTGCGGAGATTTTGTATGGGCTAGAAGGAAGGCAATGGGGTTGTGCCCCCCTCGGGTGCCCCCGGGACCGCCTCTTTGCTCTATAAATACCCCAAAAATACCAGAACCCTAGGTGAGTCGATGAAACATTCAACCAGCCGCCGCAGAGTCGAGAAACACCAGATCCAATCTAGACGTCATCTCAGATGAGATTCACCACCTCCGGTGGTGCCTCTCTGATGATGCGTGAGTAGTTCGCTGTAGAACTTCGGGTTCGTAGTTAGTAGCTAGATGGCTTCATCTCTCTCTCTCTTTCTCTTGATTCTCAATACAATATCCTCTTGGAGATCCATATGATGTAACTCTTTTGTGGTGTGTTTGTTGGGATCTGATGAACTTCGAGTTTATGATCAGATCTATGTTTTTATATCCATGATAGTATTTGAGTTTCTTTGATCTCTTTTATGCATGATCTCTTATAGCCTCGTATTTCTTCTCCGGTATTTGGGTTTTGTCTGGCCAACTTGATCTATTTATTTTGAAATGGGAAGAGGTCCCCGGTAGTTGGTTCCATCTTACGGTGCTTGATCCCAGTGACAGAAAGGGAATCGACATGTATGTATCGTTGCTACTAAGGATAAAATGACGAGATCTATATCTACCGCCATATAGATAAACAGATCTTGTCTACATCATGTCATCGTTCTTATTGCATTACTTCATTTTTGCATGAACTTAATACACTAGATGCATGCTAGATAGCGGTCGACGTGTGGAGTAATAGTAGTAGACGCAGGCAGGAGTCCGTCTACTAATCTTGGACGTGATGCCTATGTAATGATCATTGCCTGGATATCGTCATAATTATTTGAAGTTCTATCAATAGCCCAACAGCAATTTGTTTACCCACTGTTTGCTATTTCTCTCGAGAGAAGCCACTAGTGAAACCTACGGCCCCCAGGTCTTCTTTCTCATATATTTTTCCTTTGCGATCTAATTTTCCTTTGCATTTTTATTCAGATCTATTAAACCAAAAATCAAAAAATACCTTGCTGCAATTTATTTTATTTGGCGTTCGATCTATCAATATTTAAAACTTTATCTCCTGTCACACGTTGTTTCTGGCGCCATACCCCGAAAGGTATTGACAACCCCTTTAACACGTCAGGTTGCGAGGTGTTGTTATTTGTGTGCAGGGGCTGTTTACGTTGTGTTGCTTGATTCTCATATTGGTTCAATAACCTTGGTTTCATAACTGAGGGAAATACCTACCGTCGTTGTGCTATATCATCCCTCCCTCTCCAGGGAAATACCGACGTAGTTCCAGCTGCCATCAGGCTGACGCGGTGCCGGACTTGGAGGAGGAGGAGTGGGCTACGTGGTGCTGGTCTTGGAGCGGGAGGAGTGGCCTGACGCGTTGTCGAACTTGGAGGAGGTGGAGTGCCCTGACGCGTTGGTGGACTTGAAGGAGCAGGACTGTGCTGAGGCAGTGGCTGATGACTTGGAGAAGCGGGAGTCTGCTGACGCGGTGGCGGACTTCGAGGAGGAGTCGGCTGACGCGGTGTCAGTGGCCTTAGAAAGATGATGCAATCCTTTCTCCATAGGATGATACGACGTTTGGCCTCTCCTAGTGTGTGCTCCTCTTCACCTCCAGGAATGTCAAGCTCTAGCCTCGAATATTGGTCCACCACTTGATCAACCATGACACGAGCATAGCCAGCTGGAATCGGGTTGCGTTGGAAGGTTGCTTCGGCGGGATTTGTATAAGCAATGGCGTCCGCCACCTTCATGGATATGTTCTTCATTTTTAAGTGTAGCTCATAATTAGTGCTCTCCATGATGTCATCCACAGGGTATCTATCCAGCAGTTGTGCCTCCCCCGAGGCGGAACCCACTGATAAGTCTCCAACGTATCTATAATTTTTGATTGTTCCATGCTATTATATTATGAACCTTGGATGTTTTATATGCATTTATATGCTATTTTATATGATTTTTGGGACTAACCTATTAACTCAGAGCCCAGTGCCAGTTTCTGTTTTTTTCCTTGTTTTAGAGTATCGCAGAAAAGAAAAATTAAACGGAGTCCAATTGACCCAAAACTTCACGGAACTTATTTTTGGAAGGAAAGCAACCCGGGAGACTTGGAGTCCACGTCAAGGGAGCTTCGAGGAAGCCACGAGGTAGGGGGCGCGCCCTCCACCCTCGCGGGCCCCTCGTGGCTCCCCTGACATACTTCTTCCACCTATATATCTCCATATACCCTAAAACGATCAGGGAGCACAATAGATCGGGAGTTCCGCTGCCAGAAGCCTCTGTAGCCACCGAAAGCCAATCTAGACCCGTTCGGCACCCTACCGGAGGGGGAATCCCTCTCCGGTGGCCATCTTCATCATCTCGGTGCTCTCCATGATGAGGAGGGAGTAGTTCTCCCTCGGGGTTGAGGGTATGTACCAGTAGCTATGTGTTTGATCTCTCTCTCTCTCGTGTTCTTGATTTGGCATGATTTTGATGTATCACTAGGCTTTCTATTATAGTTGGATCTTATGTTTCTTCTCCCCCTCTACTCTCTTGTAATGGATTGAGTTTCCCCTTCGAAGTTATCTTATCAGATTGAGACTTTAAATATTTGAGAACACTTGATGTATGTATTGCCGTGCGTATCTGTGGTGACAATGGGATACCACGTGATTCACTTGATGTATGTTTTGGTGATCAACTTGCGGGTTCCGCCCATGAACCTATGCATAGGGGTTGGCACACGTTTTCGTCGTGATTCTCTGGTAGAAACTTTGGGGCACTCTTTGAGGTTCTATTTGTTGGTTGAATAGATGAATCTGAGATTGTGTGATGCATATCGTATAATCATACCCACGGATACTTGAGGTGACATTGGAGTATCTAGGTGACATTAGGGTTTTGGTTGATTTGTGTCTTAAGGTGTTATTCTAGTACGAACTATAGGGCTATTTGTGACACTTACTGAATGGATTGATTGGAAAGAATAACTTTGAGGTGGTTTCATACCCTACCATAATATCTTCGTTCGTTCTCCGCTATTAGTGACTTTGGAGTGACTCTTTGGTGCATGTTGAGGGATAGTTATATGATCCAATTATGTTATTATTGTTGAGGGAACTTGCAATAGCGAAAGTATGAACCCTAGGCCTTGTGTCAACACATTGCAATACCGTTTACGCTCACTTTTATCATTCGTTACCTTGCTGTTTTTATATTTTCAGATTACAAAAACTATTATCTATTATCCATATACCACTTGTATCACCATCTCTTCACCGAACTAGTGCACCTATACAATTTACCATTGTATTGGGTGTGTTGGGGACACAGGAGACTCTTTGTTATTTGGTTGCAGGGTTCCTTGAGAGAGACCATCTTCATCCTACGCCTCCTACGGATTGATAAACCTTAGGTCATCCACTTGAGGGAAATTTGCTACTGACCTACAAACCTCTGCACTTGGAGGCCCAACAATGTCTACAAGAAGAAGGTTGTGTAGTAGACATCAAGCTCTTTTCTGGCGTCGTTGCCGGGGAGGTTAGCGCTTGAAGGTATATCTTTAGATCTTGCAATCAAGTCTTTTAGTTTCTTGTTTTATCACTAGTTTAGTTTATAAAAGAAAACTATAAAAAATGGAATTGAATTTACCTCATACGCTTCATCTTTATAATATCTTTTATGAGTATGATGGGAAGGAAAATTGTGCTCAAGTGCTAGAAGAAGAATGCATTAAAATGTTTGGCACTAAATATTTGAATGATGAGAATGATTGCAATGTTGTTAGTATGAATTCCTTAAATATCCATGATGCTAATGATATGCAAAGACACAAGCTTGGGGAAGCTATGTTTGATGAAGATGATATTTTTTGTCCCCCAAGTTTTGATGAGAAAATTTATTATGATGGAATCATGCCTCCTATTTATGATGATTATATTGATGAAAGTGGATTTGGAGAGGTCATGACTTTATTTTGTGATGAATCCACTATTTCGGAAGAGGTTCCAATTGATTATGAGAACAAAGTTGCTATCTATGATGATTATTGTGATGACTTGTATGCTATAAAGAACAATGATATCCATGAAACTTGTCATCATGATTTTAGTTTTCAATTGGATTATGCCTCACATGATAATTATTTTGCTGAGTTTGCTCCCACTATTATTCAAGAGAAGAATTTTGCTTATGTGGAGAGTAGTAAATTTTCAATGCTTGTAGATCATGAAAAGAAAGCTTTAGGTGCTGGTTATATTGTTGGATTCATTCATGATGCTACTGAAAATTATTATGAGGGATGAACTTATGCTTGTAGGAATTGCAATAATATCAAGTTTCCTCTCTATGTTCTTAAAGTTTTGAAGTTATACTTGTTTTACCTTCCTATGCAAGTTGATTCTTGTTCCCACAAGTTGTCTGCTCACAAAATCCCTATGCATAGGAAGTGGGTTAGACTTAAATGTGCTAGTCATATTCTTTATGATGCTCTATTTATGTTACAATTCTTATCTTTTATGTGAGCATCGTTGAAATCATCATGCCTAGCTAGGGGCGTTAAACGATAGCGCTTGTTGGGAGGCAACCCAACTCTATTTTTGTTCCTTGCTTTTTTTCCTATTTAGTAATAAATAAATTATCTATCCTCTGTTTTTATTGAGTTTATATGTTTTAATCAGTGTTTGTGCCAAGTAGAACCGTTGGGAAGACTTGGGGAAAGTCTTGTTGATCTTGCTAACAAAAACAGAAACTTTAGCGCTCGCGCGAATTGCTTCCATTTTTATTTGGAAAGTGCTATTTAGTTAATTCTTTTTGCAGATGATTAATAGATAAATTCCTCATGTCCAGAAATTTATTTTAGAATTTTTGGGGTTCCAGCAGTTTGCGTTAGCTATAGATGACTACAGACTGTTCTGTTTTTGACAGATTCTGTTTTCCGTGTGTTGTTTGCTTATTTTGTTGAATCTGTGGCTATTAAAATAGTTTATAAACCATAGAGAAGTTGGAATACAGTAGGTTTAACACCAATATAAATAAAGAATGAGTTAATTACAGTACCTTGAAGTGGTGTTTTGTTTTCTTTCGCTACCGGAGCTTACGAGTTTTCTGTTAAGTTTTGTGTTGTGAAGTTTTCAAGTTTTGGGTAAAGATTCGATGGACTATGGAATAAGGAGTGGCAAGAGCCTAAGCTTGGGGATGCCCAAGGCACCCCAAGGTAATATTCAAGGACAACCAAGAGTCTAAGCTTGGGGATGCCCCGGAAGGCATCCCCTTTTTCGTCTTCGTTCATCGGTAACTTTACTTGGAGCTATATTTTTATTTACCACATGATATGTGTTTTTCTTGGAGCGTCATTTTATTTTCTTTAGTTTTGCTTGCTGTTTGAATAAAATACCAAGATCTGAAATTATTAAATGTTAGAGAGTCTTCATATAGTTTCATAATTGTTCAACTACTCATTGATCTTCACTTATATCTTTTGGAGTAGTTTGTTGTTTGCTCTAGTACTTCACTTATATCTTTCAGAGCATGGTGGTAGTTTTATTTTGAAGAAATGGATGAACTCTCGTGCTTCACTCATATTATTTTGAGAGCCTTTAAAACAGCATGGTAGTTTGCTTTGGTTATGAATCTAGTCCTAATATGATAGGCATCCAAGATGGGTATAATAAAAACTTTCATATAAGTGCATTGAATACTAAGAGAAGTTTGATACTTGATGATTGTATTGAGATATAGAGGTAATAATATCAAAGTCGTGCTAGTTGAGTAGTTGTGAATTTGAGAAGTGCTTGTATTGAAGTTTTCAAGTCCCGTAGCATGCACGTATGGTAAACATTATGTAACAAATTTGAAACATGGGGTGTTCTTTGATTGTCTTCCTTATGAGTGGCAGTCGGGGACGAGCGATAGTATTTTCCTACCAATCTATCCCCCTAGGAGCATGCGCGTAGTGCCGAGGTTTTTGATGACTTGTAGATTTTTGCAATAAGTATGTGAGTTCTTTATGACTAATGTTGAGTCCATGGATTATACGCACTCTCACCCTTCCATCATTGCTAGCCTCTTCGGTACCGTGCATTGCCCTTTCTCACATTGGGAGTTGGTGCAAACTTCGCCGGTGCATCCAAACCCCGTGATATGATACACTCTTTCACACATAAACCTCCTTATATCTTCCTCAAAATAGCCACCATACCTACCTATTATGGCATTTCCATAGCCATTCCGAGATATATTGCCATGCAACTTTCCACCATTCTGTTATCATGACACATTCATCATTGTCATATTGCTTAGCATGATCATGTAGTTGACATAGTATTTGTGGCAAAGCCACCATTCATAATTCTTTCATACATGTCACCCTTGGTTCATTGCATATCCCGGTACACCGCCGGAGGCATTCATATGGAGTCATCTTTTGTTCTAGCATCGAGTTGTAATCATTAAGTTGTAAATAAATAGAAGTGTGATGATCATCATTTTCTAGAGCATTGTCCCAAGTGAGGAATATAAAAAAAGAGAGAAAGGCCATAAAAAAGAGAAGGCCCAAAAATATGAGAAAGGCCATAAAAAAGAGAAGGCCCAGAAAATGAGAGAAAAAGAGAGAAGGGACAATGCTACTATCCTTTGCCACACTTGTGCTTCAAAGTAGCACCATAATCCTCATGATAGAGAGTCTCTTGTTTTGTCACTTTCATATACTAGTGGG
Organism: Triticum urartu; assembly: GCF_003073215.2. NCBI lineage: Eukaryota > Viridiplantae > Streptophyta > Magnoliopsida > Poales > Poaceae > Triticum > Triticum urartu. Next base: position 732,016,011 of record NC_053024.1, on the reverse strand, counting down.
GAATTTTTCATTATAGAACTTGGCTTGTATATTCCAACAATGGGCCTCCTCAAGTGCCCTAGGTCTTCGTGAGGAAGCAAGTTGGATGCACACCCACTTAGTTTCTTTTGTTGAGCTTTCATACATTTATAGCTCTATTGCATCCGTTGCATGGCAATTCCTACTCCTTGCATTGACATCAATCGATGGGCATCTCCATAGCTCATTGATTAGCCTCATTGATGTGAGACTTTCTCCTTTTTGTCTTCTCCACATAACCCCCTCATTGTATTCTATTCCACCCATAGTACTATATCCATGGCTCGCGCTCATCTATTGCGTGAAGGTTTATAGATTTGAGATTACTAAATTACGAAACAATTGCTTGGCTTGTCATCGGGGTAGTGCATGATGAGAGAATTCTTGTGTGACGAAAATGGAGCATGACCAAACTATATGATTGCGTAGGGATGAACTTTCTTTGGCCATGTTATTTTGAGAAGACATCATTGCTTAGTTAGTATGCTTGAAGTATTATTATTTTTATGTCAATATTAAACTTTTGTCTTGAATCTTATGGATCTGAATATTCTTTCTACATAAAGAGAAATACATTATGAATATGTTAGGTAGCATTCCACATCAAAAATTCTGTTTTTATCATTTACCTACTCGAGGATGAGCACGAATTAAGCTTGGGGATGCTGATACGTCTCCAAAGTATCTATAATTTTTGATTGTTCCATGCTATTATATTATCAACCTTGGATGTTTTATATGCATTTATATGCTATTTTATATGATTTTTGGGACTAAACTATTAACCTAGAGCCCAGTGCCAGTTTCTGTTTTTTCCTTGTTTTAGAGTATCGCAGAAAAGGAAAATCAAACGGAGTCCAATTGACCTGAAACTTCACGGAACTTATTTTTGGAAGGAAAGCAACCCGGGAGACTTGCAGTCCACATCAAGGGAGCTTCGAGGAAGCCACGAGGTAGGGGGGCGCCCACCCCCTGGGCGCGCCCTCCACCCTCGCGGGCCCCTCGTGTCTCCCCTGACATACTTCTTCCGCCTATATATCTCCATATACCCTAAAACGATCGGGGAGCACAATAGATCGGGAGTTCCGCCGCCAGAAGCCTCTGTAGCCACCGAAAGCCAATCTAGACCCGTTCCGGCACCCTGCCGGAGGGGGAATCCCTCTCTGGTGGCCGTCTTCATCATCCCGGTGCTCTCCATGACGAGGAGGGAGTAGTTCTCCCCAGGGGCTGAGGGTATGTACCAGTAGCTATGTGTTTGATGTCTCTCTCTCGCTCTCTCATGTTCTTGATTTGGCACGATCTTGATGTATCATGAGCTTTGCTATTATAGTTGGATCTTATGTTTCTTCTCCCCCTCTACTCTCTTGTAATGGATTGAGTTTCCCCTTCAAAGTTATCTTATCGGATTGAGTCTTTAAAGATTTGAGAACACTTGATGTATGTCTTGTCGTGCGTATCTGTGGTCACAATGGGATACCACGTGATTCATTCATGTATGTTTTGGTGATCAACTTGTGGGTTCCACCCATGAACCTATGCATAGGGGTTGGCACACGTTTTTGTCATGATTCTCCGGTAGAAACTTTGGGGCACTCTTTGAGTTTCTATGTGTTGGTTGAATAGATGAATCTGAGATTGTGTGATGCATATCGTATAATCATACCCACGGATACTTGAGGTGACATTGGAGTATCTAGGTGACATTAGGGTTTTGGTTGATTTGCGTCTTAAGGTGTTATTCTAGTACAAACACTAGGGCTGTTTGTGACACTTATAGGAATAGCCCAACAGATTGATTGGAAAGAATAACTTTGAGGTGGTTTCGTACCCTACCATAATCTCTTTGTTCGTTCTCCGCTATTAGTGACTTTGGAGTGACTCTTTGTTGCATGTTGAGGGATAGTTATATGATCCAATTATGTTATTATTGTTGAGGGAACTTGCACTAGCCAAAGTATGAACCCTAGGCCTTGTTTCAACACATTGCAATACCGTTTACGCTCACTTTTATCATTCGTTACCTTGCTGTTTTTATATTTTCAGATTACAAAAACTATTATCTACTATCCATATACCAGTTGTATCACCATCTCTTCGCCGAACTAGTGCACCCATACAATTTACCATTCTATTGGGTGTGTTGGGGACACAAGAGACTCTTTGTTATTTGGTTGCAGGGTTGCTTGAGAGAGACCATCTTCATCCTACGCCTCCTACGGATTGATAAACCTTAGGTCATCCACTTGAGGGAAATTTGCTACTGTCCTACAAACCTCTGCACTTGGAGGCCCAACAACGTCTACAAGAAGAAGGTTGTGTAGTAGACATCACCCACGTTGCTTCTCTGCATAGATGGGATGGTGCTATCCAATGCTCGATCATCCGCTAGCTGTTGCCGCTGTTGAGACCCCCTTTCTTGGCTAAGTGAGTCGATCTGCTGCTGCCGCCGCTGGAATTGGAGTGCCAACTCTGCGTCCTTTGATTCTAGGTCCTTAAGGCGTTCTTCTTCCTACTTCCTATGCTCCTCCTCCAGCTTCATCTTCTTCTCCTCCTCCATCTTCCTTCTTGCACGGCTTCTGTAGTCGGCGTTCCAGTCCGCAAACCACTCATACCACGGAACAACGCCTTTGCATCGTGTTCTTCCCGGGTGTTCAGGATTTCCCAAGGCGCGTGTAAGCTTGTCATTCTCTCTGTTGGGCGTGAACACCCCCGTTCGAGCCTCTTCTACTTCAACAAGTAACTTGTCCTCGGCTCCTTTAAGACTTGACTTCTTCAAAACCTTGCCTTTCTTCGGGTCCAACGCCCCCCACGCGAACGCCACCAAAGGAGCTCAGGGTCGACGACGGGACCCGGTGCCGGGTTCCTCACAAAGTGGCGCGCCCCTGAAGGTAGAACCTCCCAGTGCCAGCTCGGCGGAGCCCCGTCCCGGACATGGGTCCTCTGAAGCAGGACGTCGTCGCGAACGGGTCGATGGCGAGGATGCGGGTCGGGCATCGTCGAGAACAAATACTATATGCAAACGTAACATTTTTTTAAATGATTGGACTGATTTCTTATATGCAAATATAACAATTTTTAAATTCTATATGCAAATTCTAGCTAATTCATCTAACATTAATATATATATATATATATATCTCTAGCTAGCTAATTCATTTAACATTTTGACAAAAGTATAAAAAACTAATTCATCTAACATGAATTAATATATCTAATTCATCGAAGTAAAAGTATAAAAAATAATTCATCTAACATTACTATATCTAGCTAATTCATCTAACATTTGACATTATAATCTAATTAATTAATTCATCTAAAACCTTTGTATGAAAAGTAGAAAAACAGAAAAAACTAAAAACAGATAAACATCTAAGTGTGTGTGGGGGGGTCTTGGGGACAGCCGGCCATGGCGGCCGGTGTTCTCACAGCGGGGCGACGGGCCGAGGTGCGGAGAGGTGACGGGGGCGGCGGCGTACGGGACGGCGGCGAGACAGGGACGAAGGGGACGGCAAGGAGGGGCTGGGGAATCGGTGGCGGGGGCGATGGGGACGGCGACGGCGCGCGGCGGGGGGGGTGGTGGCAATGGGGACGGCGACGGGCGACGGCGTGGGACGGGGGCGGCGGCGACGTCGAAGCAGAGAAGAAGTGGAGATGAAACTACAAAATTTTCATAAGTGTTGTATATATAGGAATGACCTTTAGTACCAGTTGGAGCCACCAACCGGTACTAAAGGTCAAATTTTGCTAGGCCAAGCGACGGGAACGACACCCCTTTAGTATCAGGTCGTGGCTCCAACCGGTACTAAAGACAACCCTCCCCCCCTTTAGTACCGGTTGGAGCCACCAACCGGTACTAAAGGGGTGCGCTGGCGCAGGTGCGGTGCAGACAAGTTTAGTCCCACCTTGCTAGCCGAGGGGCACCCGCACCAGCTTATAAGCCCCGCCGCGGCTGCTGTCTCGAGATCCTCTCTAATGCAGGCCTTCTAGGCCTACCTCTGCTGCGATGCCCTGTTGGGCCTAATGGGCTAGCGGGCCTACATCATGGCCCAACAACAGGTTGGGTTTTTAGTCGTATGCAGGCCGCTATGGCCCAGTAGGCGGGCTTTTTATTTAGTTTTTTCTTTTGTGCTTTATTTATTTCCGAGTTGTTTTTTGCTGTATTTAGAGTTTCTTTGTGAATATTTTTGCTTTAGGTACAAAAAATTATAAACTTTCTGTTAGTGCCAGTAGTTTTCCATTTTGAATAGTTTAAATTTGAATTATTTGAAATTTATGTGAATCACTAGTTTGTGAATAACTTTACTTAAAAATAGATTTTTCAATGATTCTTTTTTCTTATGTTTAATATTAGCGTGTTTTATCATTATATTCAATTTGTTAATACTTAGGTTATTTAAAAACTGAAATGCCTTTGTAACAGATGAGTTTTCGTCGAAACCCTGATACTTCGAAAGAGATCGTCCATTTTATTCACGAAGTGCATCCAGTTTTTGCCGTAACCCTCTTAATATTTTTCCACATGCTATGTGGGTGAAATGATGATACCATGCCAACTTTAAACCTTTTCAGAGTTCATTTGTACTACTTTTCAATTTCAGGGTCATTTAGCTAAAAAAATCAGTAAATGCATGAAAAATAGCAAATGATGTCACATAGGGTTGATAATTGATGACGTGGCTTTGAATGGTGCATACTGTACGCACAAAAAGTCCGGAGTTGAAATAAGTTTTAAAGAATGAAATGCCATTGTAACAGATGAGTTTTCGTCTGAAAACCTGACACTTCGAAAGAGATTGTCCATTTTGTACACGAAGTGTTCCAGTTTTTTACGTAACCCTCTCTACTTTTTTGCACATGCTATGTGGGTGAAATATGATACCATGCTAACTTTCAACCTTTTTAGAGTTCATTTGTAGTGCTTTTCAATTTCAGGGTCAGTTAGCTCAAAAAATTCAGTAAATGCATGAAAAATAGCAAATGTTGTCAGAATGGTACACGTTTGTCCGAAGCACAAAAGTACACGTTTTAAGTGCCAAAACACATAAGCACGCTAACTATTACAAACATCTACAAGTACAAAAACTCACTAGAGAAGAAAGTGATGAAAGTGAGGCCGATCACATCCCAGAGTGGGATCTTTGGGTGTGAACCTTTTTCTTCGCGTGTGTCCCTTTGCGCCGTAACCATGGACAATCTTCATCATTTAACTGGATGCTCGGGTCAATATTCACTCCGAATGTAGCAATTTCATCAAACTTTTCATAATCTTCGGACATGTCTGTCTTATCATCAACTCCCATAATGTTTCTTTTCCCTGAAAGAACTATGTGGCGCTTTGGCTCATTGTACGATGTATTCGTTTCCTTATCTTTTCTTTTTCTTGTCTTGGTAGACATGTCCTTCACATAGAAAACCTGCGCCACATCATTGGCTAGGACGAATGGTTCGTCTGCGTACGCAAGATTGTAGAGATCCACTGTTGTCATTCCATATTGCGGGTCTTCCGTTATCCTGCCTCGTGTCATATTGACCCATTTGCACCGAAACAAAGGGATGTTCAAACCACGTCCATAGTCCATTTCCCATATGTCCTCTATGTAACAATAATATGTGTCCTTTTCCGTCTTGGTTGCTGCATCAAATCGGACACCACTGTTTTGGTTGGTGCTCTTCTTATCTTGGGCGATCATGTAAAGTGTATCTCCATTTATCTCGTACCCTTTGAAAGTCATTATATTCGAAGATGGTAACTTGGACAGCAAGTATAGGTCATCTTCAATAACGGCGTCATGCATGGCACGTGTCTGCAACCAACCGGCGAAATTCTCCGTTTGTTCACGTGTAATCCAATCGTTAGACTGCTCCGGGTGTTTGGAGCGTAGAAAATTCTTGTGTTCCTCCAGATACGGAGCCACCAAGGCAGAATTCTGTAGAGCCATGTAGTGTGCTTGAGTGAGAGAATGCCCTTCCATACATATTATTTGATCCCCTCCTAGCGTGCGTTTTCCACCCAGTCTGCACTTATGCCGCGATTCAGGAACACGAATCTGCTTAAGGTCAGGAATTAAATCAATACAAAACTCAATGACCTCCTCATTTTCATGGACCCTGGAGATGCTTCCTCCTGGCCTAGCACGGTTATGAACATATTTCTTTAAGACTCCCATGAACCTCTCAAAGGGGAACATATTGTGTAGAAATACAGGACCTAGAATGTTAATCTCTTCGCATAGGTGAACTAGGACGTGCGTCATTGATAACCCACAAGTATAGGGGATCGCAACAGTTTTCGAGGGTAGAGTATTCAACCCAAATTTATTGATTCGACACAAGGGGAGCCAAAGAATATTCTCAAGTATTAGCAGCTGAGTTGTCAATTCAACCACACCTGGAAACTTAATATCTGCAGCAAAGTGTTTAGTAGCAAAGTAATATGATAGTAGTGGTAATGGTAGCAAAAGGTAATGATAGCAAAAGTAATGTTTTTGGTATTTTGTAGTGATTGTAACAATAGCAACGGAAAAGTAAATAAACGAAGAACAATATATGGAAAGCTCGTAGGCAATGGATCGGTGATGGAGAATTATGCTGGATGCGGTTCATCATGTAACAGTCATAACCTAGGGTAACACAGAACTAGCTCCAATTCATCAATGTAATGTAGGCATGTATTCCGAATATAGTCATACGTGCTTATGGAAAAGAACTTGCATGACATCTTTTGTCATACCATCCCATGGCAGCGGGGTCCTAACGGAAACTAAGGGATATTAAGGCCTCCTTCTAATCGAGTACCGGACCAAAGCATTAACACATAGTGAATACATGAACTCCTCAAACTACGGCCATCACCGGTAAGTATCCCGATTATTGTCACTTCGGGGATAACGGAGCATAACACATAATAGGTGACTGTAGACTTGCAAGATAGGATCAAGAACTCTCATATATTGATGAAAACATAATAGGTTCAGATCTGAAATAATGGTACTCGGGCCCTAGTGACAAGCATTAAGCATAGCAAAGTCATAGCAACATCAATCTCCGAACATAGTGGATACTAGGGATCAAACCCTAACAAAACTAACTCGATTACATGATAAATCTCATCCAACCAATCACCGTCCAGCAAGCCTACGATGGAATTACTCACGCACGGCGGTGAGCCTCATGAAATTGGTGATGGAGGATGGTTGATGATCACGATGGCGACAGATTCCCCTCTCTGGAGCCCCGAACGGACTCCATATCAGCCCTACCGAGAGGTTTTAGGGCTTGGCGGCGGCTCCGTATCCTAAAACGCGATGAATCCTTCTCTCTGATTTTTTTCTCCCTGAAACCGAATATATAGAGTTGGAGTTGAGGTCGGAGGAGCTCCAGGGGGCCCACGAAGTAGGGGGGCGCGCCCCCCCACCCTCGTGGACAGGTGGTTCCCCCCCGG
>NC_053024.1:731908928-732007130 GCF_003073215.2 Triticum urartu | reverse complement strand
ATTGTGTATGTTCAACCACGATGCAAAGTATGTAGCCATTTCATATATTACTTTAAGAAATGTGTAGTCATTTGGATCTTTATTTGTAAAATAATTTGAGCCACAATTTTGATCTACGTGGTTGAGTCTGCCAATCTTTTTTTATTGAATGATTGTGATAACTCCAATGTCTTTTTTTTCATGCTGCTCGGTACATAATGAATTCCTCTCTCTCTCTCTCTCTCCACCATCCACCTTCTATTACCCTCCTTGAACGGAATCCCATCATCAAGCATCATGCATTAGTGGTCCAATTTACCCATGGTTAACTTTCTTTAATTTTCAACGTCACCTCCATAATTCACTACATTAGACCCTAGACTTGACAATTAGTTTTTGACTACGCATTCCTTTTCTTTGTTTCTCAACCCCAAGTTGTGATGAACTAATATTTTATTTACTTTGGAGAAATCATCAAATAAGAAAATATTATAAAACTAATCGGAAAGATAGGTATGTTAATTGTTTTCTGCATATTAGTTTAAGTTCTTGCGGCAACAGTTTAATGGAGGCACGAAGGTTTACAAAGCTAGTATTTGTAAAGAAAAGGCATATTTATAGCTATTAATGTATGCATTGAGGGCTACCATGGTATAGTTACATTATTTAAATATGTGTACATTCTCTTGTTTTTTCACTTTGTTGCTACTCTACAAGCCTCTTTAGCCATGGAGTTATGATATTCTCCTTAAGGGGCATGTTTCATCGGTAATTCTCTTGTTTTTTCACTTTCTTTTAACCGTTTGTCCAGAATTTTCACCTTTAATTAGTGCATCAAACGCGGTTCTACGATCTTACTTTGCTTGATTCATCAACCCCAACTCCTGTGTCACTGATGTGTGATCTTACATGTCAAGTTTTCATTCTATTTCTTGTGTGGTTGCTCTCCTACTACCACGTCCAAATTATTCACTCTGTCTCATACATATAGCTTTACTCGATTAAGAGTCTGCATGTAGAAGCTATTTAGGGAAGGAAAAGGCGAAAATCCATTTCTGCACCCGAGCTCATCTGCACCCGGCCAGCGATAAAAATCAAAATAAATACTAGAAAAATTCAAAAAATTCCAAATAAAATTTGTGTGGTAGAAAATTTGATGCTTGAGGCCGGCTCCAAATTTCAAGTCATTTGGACAGATGAGCAGCTCTCAACAAAAAAGACAGATTGAGGGTCTGTAAAATTGTTTACTGTTCATGTACTGTTTTGGCCCGATTTGTCTCTTTTGCTGAGAGCTGCTCATATGTCCAAATGACTTGAAATTTGGAGTGGGCCTCACGCATCAAATTGTCTGCCACACATATTTATTCGTAATTTTTTGAATTTTTTATGAATTTTTTTCTAACCGGGTGCAAATGAGTGTGGGCACCAAAACGCCCTACTCAGGAAAAGGTTCTTATAAATTCACAGAAAAGATTGATTGTACCACAAGGATTGTTTGAAATTGTACGTATTCATGCTTCAAGAACATGTAAATTTGCATAAAGGAAAACAAACTTTTAATCATGATAACTTAATTTTTAAATGTTGCACAAATCTCATCAATTTTCATGGAAATTTACACGTACACACAGAAGACAAACGTGACTAGTTTTTTCAAAATATTTGACATTACAATATACTATTGTTACAGTTTTACCTGGAGGTAGCTCGTCCACTTTTTTCGACATTTTTGCACTATTAATACTACCTAAAAGAAAAGACGAACGCAACCTGACTTAGAGAAAAAATAATCATCTCTGACTCCTTGTTGTGATGATCGTGCTCCCATCGGGGCCGGTGACGCTCCACATGACACCGTTATAGACGATGCTCATAATCATGGCACACGATTCTTGCTGGCCCAGAACTGCTCTCACTTTGAGCTGCAGCCAGCCGCTGCAGCTGGTACATGGCTACTCACAGTTCTCGTTTGCCACCTGCTGTCCGCCAGCTCCAGCATGCACCGGAGCCTCCACTGCCATAGTAGTTTCAGTTCACGGCATGCCATCGGCCACCACCTCAGCCAGATAGCGATGAAGCAGCTTGCTCACCCGTTGCCTCCTGTGAGCGCGCTTGCTCCCATCCTCTTGTTCGTCCTCCTCTGCCGCCATGGCGCTGCTCTTCCCCGGACAGTTATTGTGGTCCCATTGTTGTCAAGTTGTGTTTGTGGAATCCATTGCTGTCTGAGCCGGTGGCGCCTGGCAGGAGCTTCTCTGTTTCAACGTCAACGATCGCCCGGAGTTGGCTCGACACAGTCTTGTCAATGTTGATAGGCATACTGCTACGACAGGGGCAGTGCAGGCGTCCAGGCAGAAGAAACGCACGGAGACTACATGTTGCTTGGTGATGGTACTGATGTCAGCCTCTGGCAGGCTGTTGTCGCCGAGGGTGTGGTGCATCGGGGTCACCAGCTTGGTCGGAGATTTTTCAACTTCTCTGTCAGCATGATGGCCTTCTTCTACAACACTACCTTGGGATCTTCCTTGTTCTCTTGTTGCTCCCATCGACTCAGCGGCATCTTGCCAGAACGTCTATGAGGTTTTCCTCAGTTTTGTGGAGATGGATAGCTTCCACTGCCATGCCAACGCCGCCGGACACATCGGTTCCGATGAGTGCGCTTCGCAGACCTGAGGCAGAGCCTTGACAACTTGTGGCTCACGTATATTTGCAAACATCAGCCATTAAAATACGTGATTGCTTCCATTACGTTTTATCTTCCCTTTTCTATCATACCGTGACTATTATGTTTCCTAATTCTATCTCTAGACGATTTCTTGTTTGTATCGAAACAAAATAAAAGGTTGCGTGACAAAAAAGATTGTGTGTCTTTCCGTGCATGTTCTTGTCATCTACAGATATATGCACACACTTGACGATGCGATGGTCCAATATGTTGTTACGTACATGTTAGAATCTTACGTAAGAACTTTAAATCTTGGCCGTTATTTTTCTAATCAGATGGTGCAAATAATATTAGCACATGTGGACGAACGTGATGGCTTATTTGTCTTTTGTCTTAAGTATATAATAGATAGGGGATCATTGTTATCATGACTTATGTGATATGCATGCTAGTGCTAGTGCAATACCTCATACCTTATACAAAGAAATTATGCATGATATTGCACTTGCTGAGATAGAAGATATCGATGTTACAATTAAGCTTGCCAATAGATATACTATTTCACCAATTGAGATTGTTATAGATGTTGAAGTCTTGTGTGGGAAGGTTAAATATCCTGCTGATTTTCTTGTTCTTGACTCACCACAAGATAGTTTTTGTCCCATTATATTTGGTAGACGCTCTTAAATACTGTTAATGCTAGGATAGACTGCGAAAAAGATATTGTTACTATTGGTTTGGATGATATGTCTCATGAGTTTAATTTTTCTAAATTTCGTAGACAACCCCATGATGAAAAATTGCCTAGTAAAGATAAAATTATTGGTCTTGCTTCTATTGTTGTGCCCCCTAATGATCCTTTAGAATAATATTTGCTAGACCATGAAAATGATATGTTTATGAATGAAAGAAGGGAAAACGATGAAATATTCTTTAAACAAGGACCCATTCTGAAACACAATTTGTCAGTTGAAATCCTAGGGGATCCTCCTCCACCCAAGGGTGATCCCGTGTTTGAGCTTAAACCATTGCGTGATACTCTTAAATATGCTTATCTTGATGAAAAGCAAATATGTCCTGTTATTATTAGTGCTAACTTTTCAGAGCATGAAGAAAAGAAATTATTGAAAACTCTGAAGAAGCACTGTGCTGCGATTGGATATACTCTTGATGATCTTAAGGGCATTAGTCCCACTCTATGTCAACACAAATTAAACTTAGAGAAAGACGCCAAACCAGGTATTGATCACCAATGACAGATGAATCCTAAGATGAATGAAGTGGTAAGAAAAGAAATACTAAAGCTCCTTGAGGCAGGTATAATTTATCCCGTTGCTGATAGTCAGTGGGTAAGTCCTGTCCATTGTGTCCCTAAGAAGGGAGGTATCACTGTCATTCCTGGTGATAAAGATGAATTGATTCCGGAAAGAATTATTACAGGTTATAGGATGGTAATTGATTTCCGCAAATTAAATAAAGCTACTAAAAAAGATCATTACCCTTTGCCTTTTATTGATCAAATGCTAGAAAGATTATCCAAACATACACATATTTGCATTCTAGATGGTTACTCTGGCTTCTCTCAAATACACGTGTCGGCTGATGATCAAGCAAAGACCACTTTTACTTACCCTTTTGGCACATTTGCTTATAGATGTATGCCTTTTGGTTTATGTAATGCACCTGCTATCTTTCAAAGATGCATGATGGCTATATTCTCTGACTTCTGTGAAAAGATTTGTGAGGTATTCATGGATGATTTCTCCGTTTATGGATCCTCTTTTGATGATTGCTTGAGCAACCTTGATCGAGTTTTGCAGAGATGTGAAGAAACTAATCTCGTTTTGAATTGGGAGAAGTGCCACTTTATGCTTAATGAAGTTATTGTCTTGGGGCATAAAATTTCTGAAAGATGTATTGCAGTTGAAAAAGCTAAAGTTGATGCTATTGAAAAGATACCATGTCCCAAGGACATTAAAGGTATAAGAAGCTTACTTGGTCACGCCGGTTTTTATAGGAGGTTCATTAAGGACTTCTCAAACATTTCTCGGCCTCTGACTAATCTATTACAAAAGGATATTCCTTTTGTCTTTGATGATGATTGTGTAGAAGCATTTGAAATACTTAAGAAAGCATTGATTTCTGCACCTATTGTTCAGCCACCTGATTGGAATTTACCCTTTGAAATTATGTGTGATGTTAGTGATTATATTGTAGGTGCTCTTCTAGGGCAAAGATTTGATAAGAAATTAGATGTTATTCAATATGCTAGTAAAACACTAGACAATGCTCAGAGAAATTATGCTACTACTGAAAAGGAATTCTTAGCAGTTGTATTTGCTTGTGATAAGTTCAGACCTTATATTGTTGATTATAAAGTAACTATTCACGCTGATCATGCTGCTATTAAATACCTTATGGAAAAGAAAGATGCTAAACCTACACTTATTAGATGGGTTCTCCTGCTACAAGAATTTGATTTGCAAATTATTGATAGAAAGGGAGCTGAGAACCCTGTTGGAGACAACTTGTCTAGGTTAGAAAATGTTCTTGATGACACACTACCTATTGATGATAGCTTCCCTGATGAACAATTAAATGTCATAAATGCTTCTCGAACTGCTCCATGGTATGCTGATTATGCTAATTATATTGTTGCTAAATTTATACCACCTAGTTTCACATAACAGTAAAAGAAAAAGTTCTTCTATGATTTGAAAAATTACTTTTGGGATGACCCACATCTTTATAAAGAAGGAGTAGATGGTATTATTAGACGTTGTGTACCTGAGCATGAACAGGAATAGATCCTACGCAAGTGTCACTTCGAGGCTTATGGAGGACACCATGCTGGAGATAGAACTGCACATAAGGTATTGCAATCTGGTCTGGTTTTTATTGGCCTACTCTCTCTTCAAAGATGCCCGTAAATTTGTCTTGTCTTGTGATGAATGTCAAAGAATTGGTAATATTAGTAGACGTCAAGAAATTCCTATGAATTATTCTCTTGTTATTGAACCATTTGATGTTTGGGGCTTTGATTATATGGGACCACTTCCTTCCTCTAATGGGTATACACATATTTTAGCTGATGTTGATTATGTTACTAAGTGGGTAGAAGCTATTCCAACTAGTAGTGCTGATCATAACAACTCTATTAAGATGCTTAAAGAAGTTATTTTCCCGAGGTTTGGCGTCCCTAGATATTTAATGACTGATGGTGGTTCACATTTTATTCATGGTGCCTTTCGTAAAATGCTTGCTAAGTATGATGTTAATCATGGAATTGCATCTCCATATCATCCACGGTCTAGTGGTCAAGTACAATTAAGTAATAGAGAGCTCAAATTAATTTTGCAAAATACTGTTAATAGATCTAGAAACAAATTGGTCCAAGAAACTTGATGATGCATTATGGGCCTATAGAACTGCATATAAAAATCTTATGGGTATGTCTCCATATAAAATGGTTTATGGAAAAGCATGTCACTTACCTCTCGAACTAGAACATAAGGCATATTGGGCCATTAAAGAGCTCAATTATGATTTCAAACTTGCCGGTGAAAAGAGGCTATTTGACATTGGCTCCCTTGATGAATGGAGAACCCAGGCCTATGAAAACGCCAAACTGTTTAAAGAAAAAGTTAAAAGATGGCATGACAAAAGGATACAAAAGCGTGAGTTTAATGTAGCTGATTATGTATTACTATACAACTCTCATTTAAGATTTTTTGCAGGCAAACTTCTCTCTAAATGGGAAGGTCCTTACGTTATCGAGGAGGTCTATCGTTCCGGTGTCATAAAAATCAACAACTTTGAAGGGACAAATCCAAAGGTGGTGAACGGTCAAAGAATTAAACATTATATCTCAGGTAATCCTATAAATGTTGAAACTAATATTATCGAAACCGTAACACCGGAGGAATCCATCAGGGACACTTTCCAGAACGTTTCAGACACTTTCCAGAACGTTTTCGACTCCAAGACAGTTCTAATGGCAATTTTTCTCCGTTTCGGAATATTTAGAAAAATAGGAAAATAAGAAGCAGTCCGGGAAGGACACGAGGCTTCGAGGAGGGTGGGAGGCGCGCCCTAACCCCTGGGCGCGCCCCCCTGCCTCGTGGGCACCTTGTGTGCTCTCCGGACTCCGTTTTCTTGCACGATACTTCTTTTGGTCGGTAAAAATTCATTATATAATCTCCCGAAGGTTTTGACCTCTGTATCACGCAATTATCCTCTGTTCCTGTTTCGAGTTGTTTCTGCCGCAGATTAGCGCAAGATGTCTTCTCAAGAGTCAGTCAGGGAGAGTCGGGTGTCTCATCCGACACCAGGTCTAGGGGCAAACAGCGATGCCTATCACTTTGGGCCCTCAACAGAAGAAGAGATGGAAGCTGACTTGAAAAGGATAGATGCCATGGAGGAGGACCAAGAAGTTACTTCTCGTTTCCGGGAAGGATTCACAATGGGGGTACTACAGAGCTCATCTATTCCAAACTCGGTCATCCCTTCCAATGTTAGGTTTCTTTCTTATGAAAATATGAAAAAGTGTGTTACTTGTTCTCCCGCAGCTATGCAACATCCTTGGGTGAAAGGAGCGTTAGCCGTCACTGGCAAGCTCCGTAAGGAAATAATGAACCTCAAGCAGCAAGTGAATAAGCTCGAGGAAGAGAATCGTATCCTCAGGGGCATCATCGCCAAGAATATCACATCACCACCCCCGAAGAAGGAGACATAAACACATGGGTATGGGCACTCCCCTTAGCAACTGCCAAGCTTGGTGGAGTGCCCCGGTATCGTATCACCATAACTTTTATCTTTACCGTTTTTCTTAGTTCGGTCCTTTTGATAATATCTTGATCTAGTAGAATACAGTTTTAGTATGATCTAGTTGTGAGTTTTGCTTTATGATCCTGCTATGTAATCGAGTCTGTGAGCTATATATAATAAAGTTTAGTGTTGAGTCAAGGGCCTGATAATTTTGCTATGATCTTGAGGGAATAAAACAAAAAAGAAGAAATAAAAAGAAATAAAGAGATTATATGGATCTTACAGAGAGCAATGAGCTCACATATAAAGAGTATGATGAATAAAAGTTGTTGAGAGTTGAGAAACATAGTTTTGGTCATCGTTGCAATTAATAGGAAGTAATAAAGAACGAGAGGTTCACATATAAATATACTATCTTGGACATCTTTTATGATTGTGAGCACTCATTAATGTATGATATGCTAAAGAGTTGACATTGGACAAGGAAGACAACGTAATGTTGGGTTATGTTTTCTTTCATCTGAGATAAATTATATTGTCATGGGTCATCCAACATGTTGAGCTTGCCTTTCCCTCTCATGCTAGCCAATTTCTTTGCACCAAGTAGAGATACTACTTGTGCTTCCAAATATCCCTAAACCAGTTTTTGCCATGAGAGTCCACCATACCTACCTATGGATTGAGTAAGATCCTTCAAGTAAGTTGTCATTGGTGCATGGAATAAAAATTGCCTTCTAAATATGTATGACTTATTAATGTGGAGAAAATAAGCTTTATACGATCTTGTGATATGGAAGAAATAAAAGTGACGGACTGCATAATAAAAGGTCCATATCACAAGTGGCAATATAAAGTGACGTTCTTTTGCATTAAGATTTTGTGAATCCAACCATAAAAGTGCATGACAACCTCCGCTTCCCTCTGCGAAGGGCCTATATTTTACTTTTTTCTTCTACCTTACATAAGAGTCATCGTGATCTTCACCTTTTCTTTTTACATTTTATCCTTTGGCAAGCACAATATGTTGGAAAGATCCTGATATATATAGCTAATTGGATGTGAGTCTTCATGAACTATTATTGTTGACATTACCCTTGAGGTAAAACGTTGGGAGGCAAAACTATAAGCCCCTATCTTTCTCTGTGTCCGATTAAAACTTCATACCCATAAATATTGCATGAGTGTTAGAAATTGTGAAAGACTAAAGGATGGTTGAGTATGTGGACTTGTTGAAAAGCTCTTATATTGACTCTTTCCTATGTTATGATAAATTGCAATTGCCTCAATTATTGAGATTAGAGTTTGTTGGTTCTCAACGAAGTTTGTGATTCATACTTGAAATTGTGACTGAATTATTACTTTAGCATAAGAGATCATATGACTATATATCGATATTTATTGCATTATGTTGTTCTAAGAATGATCATGATGCCCTCATGTCTGTATTTTGTTTTTATCGACACCTCTATCTCTAACCATGTGGACATATTTTTCGATTTCGGCTTTTGCTTGAATACAAGCGAGGTCTAAGCTTGGGGGAGTTGATACGTCCATTTTGCATCATGCTTTTATATCGATATTTATTGCATTATGGGCTGTGATTACACATTATGTCACAATACTTATGCCTATTCTTTCTTATTTTACAAGGTTTCCATAAAGAGGGGGAATGCCGGCAGCTGGAATTCTGGGCTGAAAAAGGAGCAAATATTAGAGACCTACTATGCACAGCTCCAAAAGTCCTGAAACTTCACAGAAGTTATTTCTAGAATATATAAGAAATACTGAGCGCAAGAAGTACCAGGGGGGCCACCCACCAGCCACGAGGGTGGGGGCGCGCCCTACACCCCATGGGCGTGCCCCCTGCCTCATGGGCCCACTGGTCGCCCTCTGATGCCCATCTTCTACTATATGGAGTCTTTCGTCAAGGAAAAAATCATAAGAAAGCTTTCGGGACGAGCCTCCACCGCCATGAGGGGAAACCTTGGCGGAATCAATCTAGGGCTCTGGCAGAGCTGTTCTCCCGGGGACACTTCCCTCCGGGAGGGGGAAATCATCACCATCGTCATCACCAATGATCCTCTCATCGGGAGGGGGTCAATCTCCATCAACGTCTTCACCAGAACCATCTCATCTCAAACCCTAGTTCATCTCTTGTATCCAATCTTTGTTTCAAAACCTCAGACTGGTACCTGTGGGTTGCTAGTAGTGTTGATTACTCCTTGTAGTTGATGCTAGTTGGTTTACTTGGTGGAAGATTCTATGTTCAGATCCATTATGCATATTAATACCCCTCTGATTATGAACATAAATATGCTTTGTGAGTAGTTACGTCTATTCCTGAGAACATCGGAGAAGTCTTGCTATTAGTAGTCATGGGAATTTGGTATTCGTTCGATATTTTGATGAGATATATGTTGTCATCCCGCTAGTGGTGTCATGTGAACGTCGACTACATGACACTTCACCATTGTTTGGGCCTAGGGGGAGGCATTGGGAAGTAATAAGTAGATGATGGGTTGCTATAGTGACAGAAGCTTAAACCCTAGTTTATGAGTTGCTTCGTAAGGTGCTGATTTGGATCCATATGTTTCATGCTATGGTTAGGTTTACCTTAATACTTCTGTTGTAGTTGCGGATACTTGCAATGGGGGTTAATCATAAGTGGTGTGCTTGTCCAATTAAGGACAGCACCCAAGCACCGGTCCACCGACATATCAAATTATCAAAGTACCGAACGGGAATCATATGAACATGATGAAAACTAGCTTGATGATAATTCCCATGTGTCCTCATGAGCGCTTTTCTCTATATAAGAAATTGTCAAGGCTTGTCCTTTGCTACAAAAAGGATTGGGCCATCTTTCTGCACTTTATTTACACTTGTTACTTGTTACTCGTTACCAATTACCTTATCACAAAATTATTTGTTACCGATAATTTCAGTGCTTGCAGAGAATACCTTGGCTGAAAACCGCTTATCATTTCCTTCTACTCCTCGTTTGGGTTCGATACTCTTACTTATCGAAAGGACTATGATAGATCCCCTATAATTGTGGGTCATCATCACAATACTTATGCCTTTTCTCTCTTATTTTACAAGGTTTACATGAAGAGGGAGAATGCTGGTAGCTGGGATTCTGGGCTGGAAAAGGAGCAAATATTAGAGACCTATTCTGCACAACTCCAAAAGTCCTGAAACTTCACGAAAGTCAGTTTTGGAATATATTAAAAATATTGGGCGAAGAAAGCACTAGAGGGGGCCACCCACTGTCCATGAGGGTGGAGGGCGCGCCCCTTGCCTCGTGGGCCACCTGGAAGCCCCCCGATGCCCATCTTCTGGTATAAGGTGTCTTTTGCCCTGGAAAAAATAATAATGAAGCGCAGCCATCTCGAGGCGGAACCTGGCGAAACCAATCTAGGGCTCCGACGGAGCTGTTCTACCGGGGAAACATCCCTTCGGGAGGGGGAAGTCATCACCATCGTCATCACCATCGATCCTCTCATCGGGAGGGGGTCAATCTCCATCAACATCTTCACCAGCACCATCTCCTCTCAAACCCTAGTTAATCTCTTGTATCCGATCTTCGTCTCAAAACCTCAGATTGGTACCTGTGGGTTGTTATTAGTGTTGATTACTCCTTGTAGTTGAAGCTAGTTGGTTTATTCGGTGGAAGATTATATGTTCAGATCCTTTATGCACATTAATACCCCTCTGATTATGAACATGAATATGGTTTGTGAGTAGTTACGTCTATTCCTGAGAACATGGGAGAAGTCTTGCTATTAGTAGTCATGTGAATTTGGTATTCATTCGATATTTTGGTGAGATGTATGTTGTCATCCCTCTAGTGGTGTCATGTGAACGTCGACTACATTACACTTCACCATTGTTTGGGCCTAGGGGGAGGCATTGGGAAGTAATAAGTAGATGATGGGTTGCTAGAGTGATAGAAGCTTAAACCCTAGTTTATGCGTTGCTTCGTAAGGTGCTGATTTGGATCCATATGGTTCATGCTATGGTTAGGTTTACCTTAATACTTCTGTTGTAGTTGTGGATACTTGCAATGGGGTTTAATCATAAGTGGGATGCTTGTCCAATTAAGGACAGCACCCAAGCACCGGTCCACCCATATATCAAATTATCAAAGTACCAAACGCAAATCATATGAACATGATGAAAACTAGCTTGACGATAATTCCCATGTGTCCTCGGGAGTGCTTTTCTCTATATAAGAAATTGTCCAGGCTTGTCCTTTGCTACAAAAAGGATTGGGCCATCTTGCTTTACTTTATTTGCACTTGTTACTTGTTACTCGTTACCAATTACCTTATCACAAAACTATTTGTTACCGATAATTTCAGTGCTTGCAGAGAATACCTTGCTGAAAACCGCTTATCTTTTCCTTCTGCTCCTCGTTGGGTTCGATACTCTTACTTATCGAAAGGACTACGATAGATCCCCTATAATTGTGGGTCATCATCACAATACTTATGCCTTTTCTCTCTTATTTTACAAGGTTTACATGAAGAGGGAGAATGCTGGTAGCTGGAATTCTAGGCTGGAAAAGGAGCAAATATTAGAGACCTATTCTGCACAACTCCAAAAGTCCCGAAACTTCACGAAAGTCAGTTTTGGAATATATTAAAAATATTGGGCGAAGAAAGCACCAGAGGGGGCCACCCACTGTCCACGAGGGTGGAGGGCGCGCCCCTTGCCTCGTGGGCCACCTGGAAGCCCCCTGATGCCCATCTTCTGGTATAAGGTGTCTTTTGCCTTGGAAAAAATAATAAGGAAGCGCCGCCATCTCAAGGCGGAACCTGGCGAAACCAATCTAGGTCTCTGACGGAGCTATTCTGCCGGGGAAACATCCCTTCGGGAGGGGGAAGTCATCACCATCGTCATCACCATCGATCCTCTCATCGGGAGGGGGTCATTCTCCATCAACATCTTCACCAGCACCATCTCCTCTCAAACCCTAGTTCATCTCTTGTATCCGATCTTCGTCTCAAAACCTCAGATTGGTACCTGTGGGTTGTTAGTAGTGTTGATTACTCCTTGTAGTTGATGCTAGTTGGTTTATTCGGTGGAAGATTATATGTTCAGATCCTTTATGCACATTAATACCCCTCTGATAATGAACATTAATACCATCTCAGTACATCGGTGGGAAATACGTACTCCCCCAAGCTTAGGCTTTTGGCCTAAGTTTGTCTATGGACATGGCTGGCCTAGCGGATATCCATAATAATAGTTGGGGTCGTACTGAGATGCAGCGGCTATCGCCTCCTGAGCTGCAGTGTGGCGACGAGCGGCCTCCGCCGTCCTCTCATACTCATCTGCCTCCTCTCTGGTAATAACATATCTTCCTTTTGCCTGATAATCAAAGAAGGCAAGAGCAGCGAGAGTAATATGGACAGCACGGCGTCTGTCAAAGATTAAACGATACTAGAGAGGTGATTCATTCCTCTCGACAAACCGGTGGTGACCATAGCATTAAAGTCTAGGTAAGGAGGGGGTAGTTCAATATCATCTTCGCGTATGGCTACACCAAGAAAATTAGCTATGCGGGTTGCATAAATTCCACCAAAGAAATCTCCATTAAATCTATTAAGGTGCAACCTACATGCAATAATGGCTCCCAAATTATAAGATTTGTCTTCTAACATAGCACTCCTAAGAATACTGAGGTCAGGGACACACATGTGACATGCCTCATCTTTACCATTAATGCATACACCTATGAAGAGAACAAAATAATGTATAGAAGGAAAGTGAATGCTCCCTATAGTAGCTTGTGTTATATCTCTAGATTCTCCCACAGTTATACTAGAAAGAAAATCTTTAAATTCAGATTTGCGAGGATCCCTTATACTACCCCATTGTGGAAGTTTGCAAGGAGTGGTAAAATCCTTTTAAGTCCATAGTGTAAGAATTTTCATAAAGATCAAACAGGACAGTTGGAGAATTACGTGAAGATGAAAATTCAAACATCCTCACAAAGGAACTAGTGAGATTGTGATAATGGCTGCACTTCTCTTCCTCGAAGATCACAAGATTAGCGTTACGCAAATATGCGTTAAATTCTTCCTTAATTCCCGCTCGATCCATAAAGTTCTCAGAAGGCCATTCACAAGGACGCACTGGAGCGTCTCTTGGTGGCTCATCATCATCATCACGCATTGCAAGCCTGGTTCCTTGCTTCGTTGAAGAACCACCTTGGAACATTTTCCTAACCATATTTCTTCCTCTGAAAAATTTCTGAAATTTTTAGTAACTTCAAAATAAAAGTAAACCAAACTCAATAATATTGATAGCAACTACTCATACAAGTGCCTAGAGCCTATATCATGCATCAAAACTACTTTTGACCATATAAATTTGACATGCAAGCTCAAGAACAGGGTCACCTAAGCAACGAAAATTTGCAATGAATAAAGCACTAAAACAAAAACTAATTGGACCAATGGAGGAGTCACATACCAAGGAACAATCTCCCCAAGCAGTTTTGTGAGAGGTGCTTTGAGCAAGGAGATCGAAAATGGCAGCAAAACGAGCTTGGACTCGGGTTTGAGCTGGTTATTCGTGTTTGGGGGGAGGAAGAAGGAGTTTATGGGTGAAAGGATAAGTGGAGGAGGGCCACCGTGGGCCCACGAGGTAGGGGGCGCGCTCAGGGGGGTAGGGCGCCCCCTCCACCCACGTGGGAAGGTGGTTGACCCCCCTGCTGTGTTTCCAGTGCCAAATATTCTCAAATATTCTAGAAAAAATCATATTTAAATTTCAGGGCATTTGGAGAACTTTTATTTTCGGGGTATTTTTATATTTCACGGATTATCAGATAACAGACGGAGAAATACTATTTTTATTTTATTTAATATAAATAATAGAAAGTAAAAGTGGGGTACAGAAGGTTGTGCCTATTAGTTTCATCCATCTCATGATAATCAAAAGGAATCCATTAACAAGGTTGATCAAGTCTTGTTAACGAACTCATTCCGAATAACATGGAACCGGAGAAATTTCGAACAACACTATGTTACCTCAACGGGGATATGCACATCCCCAATAATAAGAATATCACATTTCTTCTTGACAGTAGGAAGAGGAAATTCAAAACCTCCAAATATAATCGATGGAATTTTTCCAATAGAGTTGATACTATGAACTTGAGGTTGTTTCCTCGGAAAGTGTACCGTATGCTCATTACCATTAACATGAAAAGTGACATTGCCTTTAGTGCAATCAATAACAGCCCCTGCAGTATTCAAATAGGGTCTGCCAAGAATAATATACATACTATCCTCCTCGGGAATATCAAGAATAACAAAGTCCGTTAAAATAGTAACGTTTGCAACTACAACTGGCACATCCTCACAAATACCGACAGGTATAGCATTTGATTTATCAGCCATTTGCAAATATATTTCAGTAGGTGTCAACTTATTCAAATCAAGTCTACGATAAAAAGAGATAGGCATAACACTAACACCGACTCCAAGATCACATAAAGCAGTTTTAACATAGTTTCTTTTAATGGAGCGTGGTATAGTGGGTACTCCTGGATCTCCAAGTTTCTTTGGTATTCCACCTTTAAAAGTATAATTAGCAAGCATGGTGGGAATTTCAGCTTCCGGTATCTTTCTTTTATTTGTAATAATATCTTTCATGTACTTAGCATAAGGATTGGTTTTGAGCATATCAGTTAACCGCATACGCAAAAAGATAGGTCTAATCATTTTAGCAAAGCGCTCAAAATCCTCATCATCCTTTTTCTTGGATGATTTGGGAGGAAGAGGCATGGGTTTCTGAACCCAAGGCTCTCTTTCTTTACTATGTTTCCTAGCAACAAAGTCTTTCTTATCATAACGTTGATTCTTTGATTGTGGGTTATCAAGATCAACAACAGGTTCAATTTCTATATCATCATCATCACTAGGTTGAGCATCATCATGAACATTATTATTAACATTATCATTAGTTTCAGGTTCATTACCAGATTGTGTTTCAGCATCAGAAGTAGAAATATCATTTGGATTCTCAGGTGTTTCAACAATAGGATCACTAGAAGCATGCAAAGTCCTATCATTTTTCTTTTTCTTCTTTTTAGACGAACTAGGTGCATCTATATTATTTCTCTGAGAATCTTGCTCAATTCTTTTAGGATGGCCTTCAGGAAACAAAGGTTCCTAAGTCATTCTACCACCTCTAGTCATAACTGTAACAGCATTATCATTATCCTTACTATTCAATTCATTGAGCAAATCATTTTGAGCTTTAAATACTTGTTATACTTGAGTGGTAACCATAGAAGCATGTTTACTAATAAGTTTAAGTTCTCCTTTAACATTAGCCATATAATCACCCAAGTGTTCAAAAATATTTGAATTGTATTTTAATTGTCTACCAAAATAAGCATTAAAATCTTCTTGCTTAGCCATAAATTTATCAAACTCATCTAAGCATGGGCTAGCAAACTTAGTAAATGGGATTTCATCTTTATCATATCTATAGAGAGAATTTAACTTGACTACCTGTGTCGGATTATCAAGACCATGAGTTTCTTCAATAGGTAAAGGATTAAGATCTTATGTTTCTTCAATAGGCGGTAAATTAAGACCATGTATTTCTTCAATAGGACGTAAATTCTTAACATCTTCAGCTTTAATACCTTTTTCTTTCATAGATTTCTTTGCCTCTTGAATATCTTCAGGACTAAGAAATAGAATACCCCTCTTCTTTGGAGTTGGTTTAGGAATAGGCTCAGGAACTGGCTCCGGAGGTGTCCAATTATTTTCATTTGCCAACATATTGTTCAATAGAATTTCAGCTTCATCCGGTGTTCTTTCCCTCAAAACAGAACCAGCACAACTATACAGGTAATCTCTGGAGGCATCGGTTAGTCCATTGTAAAAGATATCAACTATTTCATTTTTCTTAAGAGGATGATCAGGCAAATCATTAAGTAATTAGAGAAGCCTCACCCAAGCTTGTGGGAGACTCTCTTCTACAATTTGCACAAAAATTATATATATCCCTTAAAGCAGCTTGTTTCTCATGAGCAGGGAAATATTTAGTAGAGAAGTAATAAATCATATCCTGGGGAGTACGCACACAACCAGGATCAAGAGAATTAAACCATATCTTAGCATCACCCATTAATGAGAACGAAAATATTTTAAGGATATAAAAGTAACGAGTTCTCTCATCTTTAGTGAACAGGGTGGCTATATTATTCAGTTTAGTAAGATGTGCCACAACAGTTTCAGATTCATAACCATGAAAAGGATCAGATTCAACAAAAGTAATTATATCAGGATCAACAGAGAATTCATAATCCTTATCAGTAACACAAATAGCTAAAGAAGCTTCTTGATCAAAAACATAACCCTTAGGAAGAACAAGTGATTCTTCATCATCACTTTCATCAGTATTATCAGATCCAATATTTTCAATCTCTCTAGCTCTAGCAATTTGTTCATCAAGAAATTCACCATGTGGCACAGTAGTATCAAGCATAGAAGTAGTTTCATCATAAGTATCATGCATAGCAGAAGTGGCATCATCAATAACATGCGACATATCAGAACGAATAGCAGAAGTAGGTTTAGGTGTTGCAAGCTTACTCAAAACAGAAAGTGAATCAAGTGCAGAGCTAGATGGCAGTTCCTTACCTCCCCTCGTAGTTGAGGGATAAATCTTGGTTCTTGGATATTTCAAGTTCTTCATAATGATAAGCAGATATATATCCCAAGTGACTCAAAGAATAGAGCTATGCTCCCCGGCAACGGCGCCAGAAAATAGTCTTGATAACCCACAAGTATAGGGGAACGCAACAGTTTTCGAGGGTAGAGTATTTAACCCAAATTTATTGATTCGACACAAGGGGAGCCAAAGAATATTCTCAAGTATTAGCAGCTGAGTTGTCAATTCAACCACACCTGGAAACTTAATATCTGCAGCAAAGTGTTTAGTAGCAAAGTAATATGATAATAGTGGTAACGGTAGCAAAAGGTAACAGTAGTAAAAGTAGTGTTTTTGGTATTTTGTAGTGATGATAGCAATAGCAACGGAAAAGTAAAATAAGTCAAGAACAATATATGGAAAGCTTGTAGGCAATGGATCGGTGATAGAGAATTATGCCAGATGCGGTTCATCATGTAACAGTCATAACATAGGGTGACACAGAACTAGCTCCAGTTCATCAATGTAATGTAGGCATGTATTCCGAATATAGTCAAACGTGCTTATGGAAAAGAACTCGCATGACATCTTTTGTCCTACCCTCCCGTGGCAGCGGGGTCCTTACGAAAACTAAGATATATTAAGGCCTCCTTCTAATAGAGTACCGGAACAAAGCATTAACACATAGTGACTACATGAACTCCTCAAACTACGGTCATCACCGGTAAGTATCTCAATTATTGTCACTTCGGGGTAACAGATCATAACACATAATAGGTGACTATAGACTTGCACGATAGGATCAGGAACTCTCATATATTGATGAAAACATAATAGGTGACTATAGACTTGCAAGATAGGATCAAGAACTCTCATATATTGATGAAAACATAATAGGTTCAGATCTGAAATCATGGCACTTGGGCCCTAGTGACAAGCATTAAGCATAGCAAAGTCGTAGCAACATCAATCTCAGAACATAGTGGATACTAGGGATCAAACCTAACAAAACTAACTCGATTACATGATAAATCTCATCCAACCCATCACCATCCAGCAAGCCTACGATGGAATTACTCACGCACGACGGTGAGCATCATGAAATTGGTGATGGACGATGGTTGATGATGACGATGGCGACGGATTCCCCTCTCCGGAGCCCCGAACGGACTCCAGAATAGCCCTTCCGAGAGGTTTTAGGGCTTGGCGGCGGCTCCGTATCGTAAAACACGATGAATCCTTCTCTCTGGTTTTTTCTCCCCGAAACACAATACATAGAGTTGGAGTTGGAGTCGGAGAGGCACCAGGGGCCCACGAGGTAGGGGGCGCGCCCTAGGGGGCCAGGTGCGCCCCCCACCCTCGTTGACAGGTGGTGGTCCCCCTGGCCTTCATCTTTTGCAGGTATTTTTTATATTTTCCAAAAAGTTGCTCCGGGAAGTTTCAGGTCATTCCAAGAACGTTTGTTTCTATACATAATAACACCATGGTAATTCTGCTGAAAACATCGTTAGTCCAGGTTAGTTCCATTCAAATCCTGCAAGTTATAGTCCAAAATAAGGGCAAAAGTGTTTGAAAAAGTAGATACGACGGAGACGTATCATTTGACAGTAGGTGTTCACTGACTTTGGGACCCACAGGACAAAGCGAGCATCAGCCACATGGCACATGACTTCTATTACTGGCATCTACTATCCATGGTGGAATACTTATAATTTGTTAGTTAGTGGTGTTGCCTGCCAAACGCCACATATGAGAGATATGCAAGCGGCGTTGGGTGTGGATGTTAGTACCAGCATACCACTGTTGTTACACTAGCGGCAACGGAATCTACTGCCACTAAATACATTTTTTGAACGCCGCTAGTAGGCATTTATGCAATTATATCTTACTAGTTTGCCTCGCATGCTACTAAGTTGCATAGTTTCTTGTTGAGTTATTCTTCCATTCGCCAATATCTTTTTGATTTTAACAATATATTCAATTCACATTCATCCCCTATGGTCGATATCTTTTTTTAGGACATTGCTCTGTTCGATATCTGATCCTACAAGTTTCTACCACTAAACATACTCACCGACTATAGAAATATATACTAGTTCCTTGTTTTCTGGGCCCATCAGAAACAGGACTGCCGGTATAGTTAGGTCGATTCATTCATGTCGTATAAGGTTGTTTTTTTAACTTATAAATCACGAGGCCATGCAAACCTAAAATTACCAGATCAATATCACACATGACAAAATCGAATAGAACACCTAAATTTGGCAATCGTTATGTATTCTTAGATGCATGTCACATGAAGATTTTATTATTGGATCACATCATTTGTCCATTTTTCGACATGATTGTTCAGTGCAACTCTACCAACATACACGACACCTACAATGCCAATAGTATGGGACAGGGTTGATACACCATGAGGCTGTGAGTTTCGCTCCAAACAAATCTTTGCACATCACTTGGCAATTTGACAGATCGCACTCACGGTTGATAGAAGCAATTAAATCCTTGCATGTTTTTCCTTGCGGGTGAACTAGATCCTTGCATTTACCTGTAAAGAAAAACACACACCATAAAAAGAAGTCTAAATTGGGAAAAATATGAAAATATTCATGTTGTTTAAGTGATAATATGATCCTACTTTGGTTGATAGGAGAATGGAAACATATATAGGCATGGGGAGATCAATTTCTTACCGATATGAATGGAATTTCCGAGGTGCACAAGCACCATAAGGCAAAGAAGAATAGCTTTCCCTTCCATAAGAGAAGACACAAACTTCTTACTCCTGACTCGGTTTGGGCCTCTAGAAGCATTGTATCTTTATATATAGACTAATGGCTAGAGAATATTTAGTCCCATCTCGCTCAAAATGAGATCACAAAGATTTGGCTGTCTCACTATACTTAATTTGTAAAATATGGTTCTATCTATAAGATGGTATCCATTGCATGGATGTTATGTTTCCATCTATGCAAATATAAATTTAGAAGATATTCTTAATTGTGTGCCATTAAATGCGATATCATCTCAAATATAGTATTAAATACCATATCACTTGAGTACTAGCACACTGGACAAGGTATAGAGTACAACTGACCATCACCTGTCAATTTTCACTTGTATGGGACGATGTTGCTACACCATCACCTGTCAATTCTGCACACACAAAAAACTAGCTCTCTACACAAATGATGTCACGGAAAACCTATAGGTATTAGTGTATCATGTTTACACTGGGAAATCATGCACTGAAGGAACGGATAGTTACAGGTGAAAGGAATATTTCATCCCAGTTTTTGGGTTGTAGTTTTGAAGACTTGCAGTCATGCGGTTAACATTGCAATTATGCACTGAAAGAACAAAAATCAAAGACCCTCCAGAGGAATCGGTCCAACTCAAGTGGTAGTCTATCCGAATTATTAAAGGATGGTTGGATATTCTGCCGAAATATGGAAAAAGTAATATAGAACAAAATTGACGCATGGTAGGAAGATCATTCATCGATCCATCTGTTCCCGTTGATTCCCTAGCCTTGTGTCAAATAGACTATGATCAGCCACCAACACTGAGGTTGCTTGGATGTCTTACGATTGTGCAGTTTCAGTTTAGTCTTTTTTCAGGGAGAGAGAAAGTTTCAGTTTAGTCATCTTCATAGGTAGAACAGAGCAGAGCTCTTGGGCTTGGTTGGATGTGGCACTCTTTGGCTTGGGCACAGTCTCATTGTCCCCTCTGATGAGCTCAATGCTGCCCTCCTGGGAGATGGAATAATGGCCTTGGTCACGAACGGCGATCCTGTAGAGGATGCCATTGTCTGCAGGAGGCTGTTAGCAACAACCGGTGGGAGCACCACGTCAAAGCCAGCCTATGATCCTAACCCCAGGTGATATGCGAAATCCATTTCTTTTGCTTGCATCTGTACTGTGTTTAAAAAATTCCTGAACGGGCTGGGTGCCTGACTCTATCAGGTCAGGTGGAAAATGGATGGCAGATAGGGTGTGCATAGTACTACACTTCAGGTTCTTCCTACCGGATTCAGTTCAGGGCCTATCAAGTAGATGAGGAAACAATCCATGAATGCAGAAATGTTGAGCGTGCCAACCAGAAAGCAGAGTGGACAGACAGACACATGGTCATCTCCAATATATAATACCTAAATAGAACATCTTCACTATGTTATTTCTCTTGACATGCAGCCTATCCATCTCAGCGGCCCTGCCACATCATTGTTCAGGTACCGGGTTACTAGAGAGCCCGACCACAAGTTGCCACATCAACCGTACTAGAGAAAAATTTCTTTAAAGGCCCGGTTCCCGCGTATATCCTTGATAACCCACTAATATAGGGGATCAATTGTAGCCTTTTTCGATAAGTAAGAGTGTCGAACCCAACGAGGAGCTAAAGGTAGAACAAATATTCCCTCAAGTTCTATCGACCACCAATACAACTCTACGCATGCTTAATGTTCCCTTTACCTAGAACAAGTATGAAACTAGAACTATTTTGTAGGTGTTGTTGGATAGGATTGCAAGATAATAAAGAGCGCGTAAATAAAAAGTAGGGGCTGTTTAGATGAAGACACAACTAAGTTAGTTTTAGTAGTGAGCTTTTCTATACCTACTAATAAAGCAATGTGTGTTTTGGTAATTTTTTTCATCCGTTCACCTATATTATAATTGATTTTATGATATTTTTATACTTTTCAAGCTGGTACTAATTTTTAAATTGAAAGAAAAACGATTCATTGTATGTCCTATGGGTTATTTCTCGTCCTGACTGCATGGGCTACCCTGTTGTTTTTCTGTTGGGCCGTCCATCCATCACCGTGTGTGCCGAAAAAAATATTAAAATTTTTGCTCTGGTGAGGGGTTGAACAAATGACTTCAACCTCCTATCCCGAGGACTGCAACCAACTGAGAACTCATAAGCTTCTGCTCCCAAAAAGGTTCGCTGCATATTGAAATAGTCTCACCTCACTTTTTTCACATCAACTTACAGCAGTTTATATACCCAGGAATTTGCTTGCAAATCAGCAAGCCAACTCAAGGATCAACAAACAGACCAAGGTAATTATGCTGGTGACTGCACTTTCTAATGAAAGAGAGACAACGATTCAACAGCGCCGGGCGGGCGACGATCAGCCCTGCCATGGAGGTGATGACAGTGGCGAAGCCAGCGTGTAGGCGTTGGGTTCACTTGAACCCAACGATCTTTGCTCGTCACGTCCATGTATATACGCATTCACTTGCTTGAACCCAATACAAATGCACGCTTGAACCCATCAAAGCTGCTAGTACGCACGAGCAAGAAGCCTCTTAGCCCATTGCAAATTTATTATAACATGATGAAAAGCTCAACAAAAAGCCTACAGGTATTTCTCAAAACAAAAGAGCCCAATACCATACGATACAATCCACGCAGCCGGCTCGACATTTGACCGCACGATTCCATACCATCCATGATGTACGCAACACACCGCCGCTTATCGTTTCCCCCCAGTTCGGTTCCCAGCCCGGCCCCTCGGTGTTTCATCTCCATGTTCCCCCCATCACGGCGCCAGATCGGCAGCCTCCGGCGGCAAGCCAAGAACAGTAAGTCGGCCGTCGGCGGTGGCTGGCAATTGAAGTCCAAACTGAACGTAATCAGATCACTCCGTCCCTGCTGTGTGGTATTACCTTTTACCCTAGTTTTCTGATTATTTTCCCCTGAACTTTGATTGGTCATACTATGGTATGCAATAATATTTCTCAAAAGGAAATTGATAACGATGCTGGCACTTCTAGGCCATCCGTTAGATGTAATTAAGCAGTACATCGAATGCCGCTACTGCAAATAATCTCTCAAAGTTTTCAATTGACAGATAAATTACTGCCATATGATGTGTTTGATCTTTGCATGATAATGAAAGATCGAAAAGCTACACACTAAAATGTGAGTGGCTTTACATGCTTCTTTCGCTTGATGGTACTTACTTTGAATTTGTCAAATTAACTTGTCATTTTTTCTCAATATTTTCAGCAAGATGAGAAGCTGACCATGAAGCTATGAAGCTATGAAGTTATTTTCTAAAAATAAGTGATTTTATAATTTCATCCAACTGGTATGTCTTGCAATCTTTAGCTTTAAATTTAATCTATACACTAGTAGAAAACAGGGCTATGGTCCAGGCCGGCTCAGCCCATTAGTCCCGGTTCAGTCTAGAACCGGGACCAATGTGAGCATTGGTCCCGGTTCGTGAGCCCAGGGGGCCGGCCGGGCCACGTGGGCCATTGGTCCCGGTTCGTCTGGACCTTTTGGTCCCGGTTGGTGGGACGAACCGGGACCAATGGGCCTGGCTCCTGGCCCACCACCATTGGTCCCGGTTGGTGGCTTGAACCGGGACCAAAGGCTCCCCTTTAGTCCCGGCTCATGTCACCAACCGGGACCAATGAGGTGCCTATATATACCCCCTCGCGCAAGAGCAGAGCACAGTGCTCTGTTTTTTCTGGCCGAGGGGGAGAGGGCTTTGTGGTGCTCTAGCTCACCTCCTATGCACATGAGGTGTTCGATGGAATGCCCGAGCCACGCTACTTAAGCTTTCTCCTCTCGAAGCTCGACCTCCAAACTCCATTTTCCTCGAGATTTGTCTAGATTTAGCGGTCCGTCACGCCCCGTCCCCGTCTTCAACGCCGTCGATCACCCACGCCGATCTCATCACCGACACCACCGTGGTGAGCCTTGAAGGAAATATGCCCTGGAGGCAATAATAAAAGTTATTATTTATTTCCTTATATCATGATAAATGTTTATTATTCATGCTAGAATTGTATTAACTGGAAACATAATATATGTGTGAATACATAGACAAACAGAGTGTCACTAGTATGCCTCTACTTGACTAGCTCGTTAATCAAAGATGGTTATGTTTCCTAACCATGAACAAAGAGTTGTTATTTGATTAATGAGGTCACATCATTAGTTGAATGATCTGATTGACATGACCCATTCCATTAGCTTAGCACCCGGTCGTTTAGTATGTTGCTATTGCTTTCTTCATGACTTATACATGTTCCTATGACTATGAGATTATGCAACTCCTGTTTGCCAGAGGAACACTTTGGGTGCTACCAAATGTCACAACATAACTGGGTGATTATAAAGGAGTACTACAGGTGTCTCCAAAGATAGATGTTGGGCTGGCGTATTTCGAGATTAGGATTTGTCACTCTGATTGTCGGAGAGGTATCTCTAGGCCCTCTCGGTAATGCACATCACATAAGCCTTGCAAGCACTACAACTAATATGTTAGTTGTGAGATGATGTATTACGGAACGAGTAAAGAGACTTGCCGGTAACGAGATTGAACTAGGTATTGGATACCGACGATCGAATCTCGGGCAAGTAACATACCGATGACAAAGGGAACAACGTATGTTGTTATGCGGTCTGACCGATAAAGATCTTCATAGAATATGTAGGAGCCAATATGGGCATCCAGGTCCCGCTATTAGTTATTGACCAGAGATGTGTCTCAGTCATGTCTGCATTATTTTCGAACCGTAGGGTCCGCACGCTTAACGTTACGATGACAGTTATTATGAGTTTATGCATTTTGATGTACCGAAGGTTGTTCGGAGTCCCGGATGTGATCACGGACATAACGAGGAGTCTCGAAATGGTCGAGACATAAAGATTGATATATTGGAAGCCTATGTTTGGATATCGGATATGTTCCGGGTGAAATCGGGATTTTACCGGAGTACCGGGAGGTTACCGGAACCCCCCGGGAACTATATGGGCCTTAGTGGGCTTTAGTGGAAAGGAGAAAGGGGCAGCCCAAGGTGGCCGCGTGCCTTCCCCCTCCCCTAGTCCTATTAGGACTAGGAGAGGTGGCCGGCCCCCCTCTCTCTCTTCCCCCCCTCGAGGAATCCTATTCCAACTAGGATTGGGGGGGGGGGAATCCTACTCCCAGAGGGAGTAGGACTCTCCTGGCGCGCCGTCCTTGGCCGGCCAGCCCCCCCCCTTGGATACTTTATATACGGGGGCAGGGGGGCACCCTAGAACACAAGTTGATCCTTGAGATCGTTCCTTAGCCGTGTGCGGTGCCACCTGCCACCATATTCCACATCGATCATATTGTAGCAGTGCTTAGGCGAAGCCCTGCGACGGTAGAACATCAAGATCGTCACCATGCCGTCATGCTGACGGAACTCCTCCCCGACGCTTTGCTGGATCGGAGCCCGGGGATTGTCATTGAGCTGTACGTGTGCTAAGAACTCGGAGGTGCCGGAGTAACGGTGCTTGGATCGGTCGGATCGGGAAGACGTACGACTACTTCCTCTACGTTGTGTGAACGCTTCCGTAGTCGGTCTGCGTGGGTACGTAGACAACACTCTCCCCTCTCGTTGCTGTGCATCACCATGATCTTGCGTGTGCGTAGGAAATTTTTTAAATTACTACGTTCCCCAACAGTGGCATCCGAGCCTAGGTTTTATGGTTTGATGTTATATGCACGAGTAGAACACAAGTGAGTTGTGGGCGATATAAGTCATACTGCCTTCCATCATGTCATACTTTGGTACGGCGGTATTGTTGGACGAGACGACCCAGACTAACATTACGCGTACGCTTACGCGAGACCGGTTCCCCCGACGTGCTTTGCACACAGGTGGCTTGCGGGCGACTGTCTCTCCAACTTTAGTTGAACCAAGTGTGGCTACGCCCGGTCCTTGCGAAGGTTAAAACGGAGTCTATTTGACAAACTATCGTTGTGGTTTTGATGCATAGGTGAGATTGGTTCTTGCTTAAGCCCGTAGCAGCCAAGTAAAACTTGCAACAACAAAGTAGAGGACGTCTAACTTGTTTTTGCAGGGCATGTTGTGATGTGATATGGTCAAGGCATGATGCTGAATTTTATTGTATGAGATGATCATGTTTTGTAACCAAGTTATCGGCAACTGGCAGGAGCCATATGGTTGTCGCTTTATTGTATGCAATGCAATCGCGATGTAATGCTTTACTTTATCACTAAGCGGTAGCGATAGTCGTGGAAGCATAAGATTGGCGAGACGACAACGATGCTACGATGGAGATCAAGGTGTCGCGCCGGTGACGATGGTGATCATGACGGTGCTTTGGAGATGGAGATCACAAGCACAAGATGATGATGGCCATATCATATCACTTATATTGATTGCATGTGATGTTTATCTTTTTATGCATCTTATCTTGCTTTGATTGACGGTAGCATTATAAGATGATCTCTCACTAAATTATCAAGAAGTGTTCTCCCTGAGTATGCACCGTTGCCAAAGTTCGTCGTGCCCAGACACCACGTGATGATCGGGTGTGATAAGCTCTACGTCGATCTACAACGGGTGCAAGCCAGTTTTGCACACGCAGAATACTCAGGTTAAACTTGACGAGCCTAGCATATGCAGATATGGCCTCGGAACACGGAGACCGAAAGGTCGAGCGTGAATCATATAGTAGATATGATCAACATAACGATGTTCACCATTGAAAACTACTCCATCTCACGTGATGATCGGTTATGGTTTAGTTGATTTGGATCACGTGATCACTTAGAGGATTAGAGGGATGTCTATCTAAGTGGGAG
The DNA here is from genome assembly GCF_003073215.2 of Triticum urartu. Taxonomy (NCBI): domain Eukaryota; kingdom Viridiplantae; phylum Streptophyta; class Magnoliopsida; order Poales; family Poaceae; genus Triticum; species Triticum urartu. The sequence continues at coordinate 731,980,443 of NC_053024.1, read as the reverse complement.
TTCTTAAGTAATTTGATTAATTGAACTTAAACTTATCATGAACTTAGTACCTGATAGTATCTTGCTTGTTTATGTTGATTGTAGATAGATGGCTCGTGCTGTTGTTCCGTTGAAAGATGATGGTAGTAATTACACGGACTGGGTCCGTAACTTGAGGATTATCCTCATTGCTGCTCAGAAGAATTACGTCCTGGAAGCACCGCTGGGTGCCAGGCCTGCTGCTGGAGCAACACCAGATGTTATGAACGTCTGGCAGAGCAAAGCTGATGACTACTCGATAGTTCAGTGTGCCATACTTTACGGCTTGGAATCGGGACTTCAACGACGTTTTGAACGTCATGGAGCATATGAGATGTTCCAGGAGTTGAAGTTAATATTTCAAGCAAATGCCCGGATTGAGAGATATGAAGTCTCCAATAAGTTCTATAGTAATCTTCCAGATGATTGCGTCATTGACAGAATTCTCCAATCACTGCCACCAAGCTACAAGAGCTTCGTGATGAACTATAATATGCAAGGGATGAACAAGACTATTCCTGAGCTCTTCGCAATGCTGAAAGCTGCGGAGGTAGAAATCAAGAAGGAGCATCAAGTGTTGATGGTTAACAAGACCACTAGTTTCAAGAAAAAGGGCAAAGGGAAGAAGAAGGGGAACTTCAAGAAGAACGGCAAGCAAGTTGCTGCTCAGGAGAAGAAACCCAAGTCTGAAACTGAGTGCTTCTACTGCAAGCAGACTGGTCACTGGAAGCGGAACTGCCCCAAGTATTTGGCGGATAAGAAGGATGGCAAGGTGAACAAAGGTATATGTGATATACATGTTATTGATGTGTACCTTACTAGAGCTCGCAGTAGCACCTGGGTATTTGATACTGGTTCTGTTGCTAATATTTGCAACTCGAAACAGGGACTACAGATTAAGCGAACACTGGCGAAGGACGAGGTGACGATGCGCGTGGGAAACGGTTCCAAAGTCGATGTGATCGCGGTCGGCACGCCACCTCTACATCTACCTTCGGGATTAATATTAGACCTAAATAATTGTTATTTGGTGCTAGCATTGAGCATGAACATTATATCTGGATCTTGTTTGATGCGAGACGGTTATTCATTTAAATCAGAGAATAATGGTTGTTCTATTTATGTGAGTAATATCTTTTATGGTCATGCACCTTTGAAGAGTGGTCTATTTTTGATGAATCTCGATAGTAGTAACACACATATTCATAACGTTGAAGCCAAAAGATGCAGAGTTATAATGATAGTGCAACTTATTTGTGGCACTGCCGTTTAGGTCATATCGGTATAAAGCGCATGAAGAAACTCCGTACTGATGGACTTTTGGAACCACTTGATTATGAATCACTTGGTACATGCGAACCGTGCCTCATGGGCAAGATGACTAAAACACCGTTCTCCGGTACTATGGAGAGAGCAACGGATTTATTGGAAATCATACATACCGATGTATGTGGTCCAATGAATATTGAGGCTCGTGGCGGATATCGTTATTTTCTCACCTTCACAGATGACTTAAGCAGATATGGGTATATCTACTTAATGAAACATAAGTCTGAAACATTTGAAAAGTTCAAAGAATTTCAGAGTGAAGTTGAAAATCATCGTAACAAGAAAATAAAGTTTCTACGATCTGATTGTGGAGGAGAATATTTGAGTTACGAGTTTGGTGTACATTTGAAAAATTGTGGAATAGTTTCGCAACTCACGCCACCCGGAACACCACAGCGTAATGGTGTGTCCGAACGTCTTAATCGTACTTTACTAGATATGGTGCGATCTATGATGTCTCTTACTGATTTACCGCTATCGTTTTGGGGTTATGCTTTAGAGACGGCCGCATTCACATTAAATAGGGCACCATCAAAATCCGTTGAGACGACACCTTATGAACTGTGGTTTGGCAAGAAACCAAAGTTGTCGTTTCTTAAAGTTTGGGGCTGCGATGCTTATGTGAAAAAGCTTCAATGTGTCTTCATAGGATACCCAAAGGAGACTGTTGGGTACACCTTCTATCACAGATCCGAAGGCAAGATATTTGTTGCTAAGAATGGATCCTTTCTAGAGAAGGAGTTTCTCTCGAAAGAAGTGAGTGGGAGGAAAGTAGAACTTGACGAGGTAACTGTACCTGCTCCCTTATTGGAAAGTAGTACATCACAGAAAACTGTTTCTGCGACACCTATACCAATTAGTGAGGAAGCTAATGATGATCATGATCATGAAACTTCAGGACAAGATACTACTGAACCTCGTAGATCAACCAGAGCGAGATCCGCACCAGAGTGGTACGGTAATACTGTTCTGGAAATCATGCTACTAGATCATGATGAACCAACGAACTATGAAGAAGCGATGGTGAGCCCAGATTCCGCAAAATGGCTTGAAGCCATGAAATCTGAGATGGGATCCATGCATGAGAACAAAGTATGGACTTTGGTTGACTTGCCCGATGATCGGCAAGCAATTGAAAATAAATGGATCTTCAAGAAGAAGACTGACGCTGATGGTAATGTTATTGTCTACAAAGCTCGACTTGTCGCAAAAGGTTTTCGACAAGTTCAAGTGGTTGACTACGATGAGACCTTCTCACCCGTAGCGATCCTCAAGTCTATCCGAATCATGTTAGCAATTGCCGCATTTTATGATTATGAAATTTGGTAGATGGATGTCAAAACTGCATTCCTGAATGGATTTCTGGAAGAAGAGTTGTATATGATGCAACCGGAAGGTTTTGTCGATCCAAAGGGAGCTAACAAAGTGTGCAAGCTCCAGCGATCCATTTATGGACTGGTGCAAGCCTCTCGGAGTTGGAATAAACGCTTTGATAGTGTGATCAAAGCATTTGGTTTTATACAGACTTTCGGAGAAGCCTGTATTTACAAGAAAGTGAGTGGGAGCTCTGTAGCATTTCTGATATTATATGTGGATGACATATTACTGATTGGAAATGATATAGAATTTCTGGATAGCATAAAGGGATACTTGAATAAGAGTTTTTCAATGAAAGACCTCGGTGAAGCTGCTTACATATTAGGCATAGAGATCTATAGAGATAGATCAAGACGCTTGATTGGACTTCCACAAAGCACATACCTTGACAAGATTTTGAAGAAGTTCAAAATGGATCAAGCAAAGAAAGGGTTCTTGCCTGTATTACAAGGTGTGAAGTTGAGTCAGACTCAATGCCCGACCACTGCAGAAGATAGAGAGAAAATGAAAGATGTTCCCTATGCTTCAGCCATAGGCTCTATCATGTATGCAATGCTGTGTACCAGACCTGATGTGTGCCTTGCTATAAGTTTAGCAGGGAGGTACCAAAGTAATCCAGGAGTGGATCACTGGACAGCGGTCAAGAACATCCTGAAATACCTGAAAAGGACTAAGGATATGTTTCTCGTATATGGAGGTGACAAAGAGCTCACCGTAAGAGGTTACGTTGATGCAAGCTTTGACACTGATCTGGACGATTCTAAATCGCAAACCGGATACGTGTTTACATTAAACGGTGGAGCTGTCAGTTGGTGCAGTTCTAAACAAAGCGTCGTAGCGGGATCTACATGTGAAGGAGAGTACATAGCTGCTTCTGAAGCAGCGAACGAAGGAGTCTGGATGAAGGAGTTCATATCCGATCTAGGTGTCATACCTAGTGCATCGGGTCCAATGAAAATCTTTTGTGACAATACTGGTGCAATTGCCTTGGCAAAGGAATCCAGATTTCACAAGAGGACCAAACACATCAAGAGACGCTTCAATTCCATCCGGGATCTAGTCCAGGTGGGAGACATAGAGATTTGCAAGATACATACGGATCTGAATATTGCAGACCCGTTGACTAAGCCTCTTCCACGAGCAAAACATGATCAGCACCAAGGCTCCATGGGTGTTAGAATCATTACTGTGTAATCTAGATTATTGACTCTAGTGCAAGTGGGAGACTGAAGGAAATATGCCCTAGAGGCAATAATAAAGTTATTATTTATTTCCTTATATCATGATAAATGTTTATTATTCATGCTAGAATTGTATTAACTGGAAACATAATACATGTGTGAATACATAGACAAACAGAGTGTCACTAATATGCCTCTACTTGACTAGCTCGTTAATCAAAGATGGTTATGTTTCCTAACCATGAACAAAGAGTTGTTATTTGATTAACGAGGTCACATCATTAGTTGAATGATCTGATTGACATGACCCATTCCATTAGCTTAGCACCCGATCATTTAGTATGTTGCTATTGCTTTCTTCATGACTTATACATGTTCCTATGACTATGAGATTATGCCCGTTTGCCAGAGGAACACTTTGGGTGCTACCAAACGTCACAACGTAACTGGGTGATTATAAAGGAGTACTACAGGTGTCTCCAAAGGTAGATGTTGGGTTGGCGTATTTCGAGATTAGGATTTGTCACTCCGATTGTCGGAGAGGTATCTCTGGGCCCTCTCGGTAATGCACATCACATAAGCCTTGCAAGCACTGCAACTAATATGTTAGTTGTGAGATGATGTATTACGGAACGAGTAAAGAGACTTGCCGGTAACGAGATTGAACTAGGTATTGGATACCCACGATGGAATCTCGGGCAAGTAACATACCGATGACAAAGGGAACAACGTATGTTGTTATGCGGTCAGAGGGATAAAGATCTTCGTAGAATATGTAGGAGCCAATATGGGCATCCAGGTCCCGCTATTAGTTATTGACCAGAGATGTGTCTCAGTCATGTCTGCATTGTTCTCGAACCGTAGGGTCCGCACGCTTAACGTTACGATGATAGTTATTATGAGTTTATGCATTTTGATGTACCGAAGGTTGTTCGGAGTCCCGGATGTGATCACGGACATGACGAGGAGTCTCGAAATGATTGAGACATAAATATTGATATATTGGAAGCCTATGTTTGGATATCGGAAGTGTTCCGGGTGAAATCGGGATTTTACCGGAGTACCGGGAGGTTACCGGAACCCCCCGGGAACTATATGGGCCTTAGTGGGCTTTAGTGGAAAGGAGAAAGGGGCAGCCCAAGGTGGCCGCGCGCCTTCCCCCTCCCCTAGTCCTATTAGGACTAGGAGAGGTGGCCGACCCCCCTCTCTCTCTTCCCCCCTCGAGGAATCCTATTCCAACTAGGATTGGGGGGGGGGAATCCTACTCCTGGAGGGAGTAGGACTCTCCTGGCGCGCCCTCCTTGGCCGGCCAGCCCCTCCCCCTTGGATCCTTTATAAACGGGGGCAGGGGGCACCCTAGAACACAAGTTGATCCTTGAGATCGTTCCTTAGCCGTGTGCGGTGCCCCCTGCCACCATATTCCACCTCGATCATATTGTAGCAGTGCTTAGGCAAAGCCCTGCGACGGTAGAACATCAAGATCGTCACCATGCCGTCGTGCTGACGGAACTCCTCCCCGACGCTTTGCTGGATCAGAGCCCGGGGATCGTCATCGAGCTGTACGTGTGCTAAGAACTCAGAGGTGCCGGAGTAACGGTGCTTGGATCGGTCGGATCGGGAAGACGTACGACTACTTCCTCTACGTTGTGTGAACGCTTCCGCAGTCAGTCTGCGTGGGTACATAGACAACACTCTCCCCTCTCGTTGTTGTGCATCACCATGATCTTGCGTGTGCGTAGGAAAATTTTTAAATTACTACGTTCCCCAACAAGCCTCTTGTTCTTATCTTTTTTCTGAAAGGAAAAATAATCTTACTTGTATGTTTAGATAGATACTTGTATCATTTTCTTACATTTATTATTGCATCTTATATAGTGCGATGGTTTTGGTATCCGCCCCCGTCGCCCCTCATCCTGTCTATGATTCGGATTTGGTATGTATATTATCTTTATAACTATTGGTTCATTTATTGTTTATGAAAATTATGCCGACCAACGTGACATAGATTTTATTTATCTAGGATGTATGTGAATCGGAAATGCCAACCGACCCTATTGTCGAGAGGTTAAATTTAGTTGAAGAAGAAAACAATTTGTTGAAGGAAAAAATAAAAAAATTGAGGAGGAGAAGATGATATTGGAGTTGCATGTTGCGGATGTCGTCGATGATCACAAGATCAAGATGGATGCACTGCGCTTGAAGATTACAAAGATTAGAAAATATGCCATTCATACCGAGGCTTGGTATCATTATGCCGTTGGATCAATTGTTACCTTGGTTGCGATTATGATCGCATTTGTTTTTGCATTGAAATGTTTTACATAGTTTCAATGTATGGTTTAATTAATTAGATGCTCTGGAGAGCTATATGTTGTTAGATGAGAACTATGTATGCACTTTGGTTTTAATGTGATGATGAACTTATATTAATTTGGACACTTAATTATATATAATGCACGCAGATGAACCGGCAATGGATGTACGGTGACAGACACACCCGCGAGTACATTAAGGGCGTGCATGAGTTTCTCGATGCGGCTGAGGCAAACAAGCAGAATGGTTTTATGTGTTGTCCTTGCACTGAATGTGGGAATACGAGGTCTTACTCTAACCGGAAAATCCTTCACTCCCACCTGCTTTACAAGGGTTTCATGCCACACTATAATGTTTGGACGAGGCACGGAGAAATAGGGGTTATGATGGAAGACGACGAAGAAGAAGAGTACGATGACAACTATGCGCCCCCTGAATACGGTGATGCTGCAACGGGGGGAGCTGGTGAAGATCAAGAGGAACCAGACGATGTGCCCAATGATGCTGCCACGGGTGAAGCTGCTGAAGATCAAGAGGAACCAGACGATGTGCCCGATGATGATGATCTCCGCTGGGTCATTGTCGATGCAAGGACGCAATGCATTAGTCAAAAGGAGAAGCTGAAGTTCGATCGCATGTTAGAGGATCACAAAAAAGGGTTATACCCCAATTGCGAAGATGGCAACACAAAGCTCGGTACCGTACTGGAATTGCTGCAGCGGAAGGCAGAGAATGCTGTGGCTGACAAAGGATTTGAGAAGCTACAGAAAATATTGAAGAAGAAGCTTCCAAAGGATAACGAATTGCCCGACAGTACATACGCAGCAAAGAAGGTCGTATGCCCTCTAGGATTGGAGGTGGAGAAGATACATGCATGCCCTAATGACTGCATCCTCTACCGCGGTGCATACAAGGATCTGAACGCATGCCCGGTATGCGGTGCGTTGCGGTATAAGATCAGACGAGATGACCCTGGTGATGTTGACGGCGAGCCCCTCAGGAAGAGGGTTCCTGCGAAGGTGATGTGGTATGCTCCTATAATACCACGGTTGAAACGTCTGTTCAGAAACGAAGAGCATGCCAAGTTGATGCGATGGCACAGTGAGAACCGAAAGAAAGATGGGAAGTTGAGAGCACCCGCTGACGGGTCGCAGTGGAGAAAAATCGAGAGAAAGTACTGGGATGAGTTTGCAAAGGACCCAAGGAATGTATGGTTTGCTTTAAGCCCGGATGGCATTAATCCTTTCGGGGAGCAGAGCAGCAATCACAGCACCTGGCCCGTGACTCTATGTGTGTATAACCTTCCTCCTTGGATGTGCATGAAGCGGAAGTTCATTATGATGCCAGTTCTCATCCATGGCCCTAAGCAACCCGGCAACGACATTGATGTGTACCTAAGGCCATTAGTTGAAGAACTTTTACAGCTGTGGAATGGAGACGGTGTACGTACGTGGGATGAGCACAGACAGGAGGAATTTAACCTTAAGGCGTTGCTGTTCGTGACCATCAACGATTGGCCCGCTCTCAGTAACCTTTCAGGACAGACAAACAAAGGATACCACGCATGCACGCACTGTTTAGATGACACTGAAAGTATATACCTGGACAAATGCAGGAAGAATGTGTACCTGGGCCATCGTCGATTTCTTCCGACAAACCATCAATGTCGAAAGAAAGGCAAGCATTTCAAAGGCGAGGCAGATCACCGGAAGAAGCCCGCCAGGCGCACCAGTGATCACGTGCTTGCTATGGTCAATGATTTACACTACGTAATCTTTGGAAAGGGTCCCGGTGGACTAGCTGTTCCGAATGACGCTGAGGGACACGCACCGGTGTGGAAGAAGAAATCTATATTTTGGGACCTACCCTACTGGAAAGACCTAGAGGTCCGCTCCTCAATCGACGTGATGCACGTGACGAAGAACCTTTGCGTTAACCTGCTAGGCTTCTTGGGCGTGTATGGGAAGACAAAAGATACACCTGAGGCACGGGAGGACCTGCAACATTTGCACGAAAAAGACGGCATGCCTCCGAAGCAGTATAAAGGTCCTGCCAGCTACGCTCTTACGAAAGAAGAGAAAGAAATCTTCTTTGAATGCCTGCTCAGTATGAAGGTCACGACTGGCTTCTCGTCGAATATAAAGGGAATAATAAATATGCCAGAGAAAAAGTTTCAGAACCTAAAGTCTCATGACTGCCACGTGATTATGACGCAACTGCTTCCGGTTGCATTGAGGGGGCTTCTACCGGAAAACGTCCGATTAGCCATTGTGAAGCTATGTGCATTCCTCAATGCAATCTCTCAGAAGGTGATCGATCCAGAAATCGTACCAAGGCTAAGGAGTGATGTGGCGCAATGTCTTGTCAGTTTCGAGCTGGTGTTCCCACCATCCTTCTTCAATATCATGACGCACGTCCTAGTTCATCTAGTCGACGAGATTGTCATCCTGGGGCCCGTATTTCTACACAATATGTTCCCCTTTGAGAGGTTCATGGGAGTCCTAAAGAAATATGTCCGTAACCGCGCTAGGCCAGAAGGAAGCATCTCCATGGGCCATCAAACAGAGGATGTTATCGGGTTTTGTGTTGACTTCATTCCTGGCCTTAACAAGATAGGTCTCCCTAAATGGTGGTATGAGGGGAGACTGACTGGAAAAGGCACTCTAGGAAGAGACTCAATAATATGCAGGGACGGATATTCTTGGTCTCAAGCACACTACACAGTTCTACAGAACTCTACCTTGGTGACCCCGTATGTCGATGAACACAAAAACAGTCTGCGCTCCAAACACCCGGAGCAATGCGACGACTGGATTACATGTGAACACATCAGGACTTTCAACAGTTGGTTGGAAACACGTCTCAGAGGTGACAACACTGTTTCTGATGAGTTGTACTTGTTGTCCAGGGTACCATCTTTGACTATATTGATTTACAAAGGATACGAGATAAATGGGAATACATTTTACATGATCGCCCAAGACCAAAAGAGCACCAACCAAAACAGCGGTGTCCGCTTTGATGCAGCAACCGAGAGCGGAAAGGACACATATTATGGTTACATAGTGGACATATGGGAACTTGACTACGGACCTGATTTTAAGGTCCCTTTGTTTAAGTTCAAATGGGTCAATCTGTTAGGCGGCGGGGTACAGGTAGACCCATAGTACGGAATGACAACAGTGGATCTGAAAAATCTTGGGTACACTAACGAACCGTTCGTCCTAGCCAATGATGTGGCACAGGTTATCTATGTGAAGGACATGTCTACCAAACCGAGAAAAAGAAAAGATAAGGAAGCGAATACATCATACGATGAGCCAAAGCACCACATAGTTCTTTCAGGAAAAAGGGACATCCTGGGAGTGGACGGCAAGACAGACATGTCTGAAGATTATGAAAAGTTTCATGAAATTCCTCCCTTCAATGTCAAGGCTGACCCAAGCATCTTGATAAACAATGAAGATTATCCATGGTTACGGCGCAATAAGCAAATGACACAAGCTAAGAAAAAGTGAAGACTTTCTCCCGCAACTATTATGATGATACCATGCCAAATTTGTAACAGACGAACATGCTACCATTGTCCGTTTTATACATGCACATGCTATGTGGGTGAAATTATGATACCATCCCAACTTTCAACTTTTTCAGAGTTCATTTGAAATGCTTTCATGTCTTATGGTTCGAAACTTTGATACTTCGAAAGTGATTGTCCATTTTGTACACGAAGTGCATCAAGTTTTTGTCGTAACCCTCTCTACTTTTTGGAACATGCTATGTGGGTGAAATGATGATACCATGCCAACTTTCAACCTTTTCAGAGTTCATTTTGAAATGCTTTCCAATTTCAGTCATTTAGCTCAAAAAATGAATTAATAGCAAACAGAATGAACTACAAAACATTTATGAAAATAAAAACAATCAATTAAAATATAATGTTATGATCAACTAAAATAAAACTATAATATTCTTCAATAGCAAAAAGAATATAATTTTTGTGACCTAAAATCAAACTATAAGTATTTAATTGTAAGTATAAATAAAAAATAAATAGCAAAGAAGAAAAAAATTCTATTTTTATAGTAAAGTTATTCATAAACTAGTGATTCACACAAATTTTATAAAATTCAAATTTAAACTATTCAAAATTTTAAAACTAATGGCACTAACAGAAAGTTTATAATTTTTGTGACCTAAAATCAAAAAGAAATCACTAAAAAACTATAAGTATTTAGCTGTAAGTATAAATAAAAAATAAATAGAAAAAAAAATCTATTTTTATAGTAAAGTTATTCATAAACTAGTGATTCACACAAATTTTTAAAAATTCAAATTTAAACTATTCAAAATTTTAAAACTAATGGCACTAACAGAAAGTTTATAATTTTTGTGACCTAAAATCAAAAAGAAATCACTAAAAAACTATAAGTATTTAGCTGTAAGTATAAATAAAAAATAAATAGAAAAAAAAATCTATTTTTATAGTAAAGTTATTCATAAACTAGTGATTCACACAAATTTTTAAAAATTCAAATTTAAACTATTCAAAATTTTAAAACTAATGGCACTAACAGAAAGTTTATAATTTTTGTGACCTAAAATCAAAAAGAAATCACTAAAAAACTATAAGTATTTAGTTGTAAGTATAAATAAAAAATAAATAGAAAAAAATCTATTTTTATAGTAAAGTTATTCATAAACTAGTGATTCACACAAATTCTTAAAAAATCAAATTTAAACTATTCAAAATTTAAAACTAATGGCACTAATAGAAAGTTTATAATTTTTGTGACCTAAAAGCAAAAAGGAATCACTAAAAAAATAAAAAACCAAAAAAATGTAGAAATAAATAAGAAAAAACCAAAAAAATGCCTCCTACTGGGCCTCCACGGCCTGAATACGACTAGAAACCCTACATGGGCCAGGATTCAGGCCCGCAGAAGGCCCAATAGGCCCACATGCAGTTGCAAGTTTAGGCCCGAAAGCCTGCATTAGAGAGGAGATCGAATGGGGAGGCACACCAGCGCTTATAAACCAGTGCCGGCGCCCTTCAGCTAGCGATGTGGGACTAAACTTTTGGGCGCGGGGCAGCACAAGGCCATTGGTCCCGGTCGGTGGCACCAACCGGGACTAAAGGGGGCATTGGTCACGGTTCGTGGCACAAACCGTGACCAATGCCCCCCTTTAGCCCACCTTTGGTCCCGGTTGCTGCCACGAACCGGGACTAAAGGCTCTGCTATATAAGCCCACACTTTGGAAATTTTCGCCAACTGCTCCATTCCCCATCGCCGACGCCGCCAGGCTGCTCGTCCTCCTCGTCGCCGTCGCCGCGCCCTGCCCCGTCGCCGTCGCTGCGCCCTGCCCCATCGCCATCGCCGCGCCCTGTCGCTGTCGTCGTCGTCGCGCCCTCCTGCCCGTCGCCGGCCGCCCTGCCCCGAGCTCGCTGCCGTCCGCCCTGCCCCGAGCCCCGCCTCCTCGTCCCCGTCGCCGTGTGCCGCCCCGAGCCCGCGGCCGTCCCCGTCGTCGTGTGCCACCCCTAGCCCGTCGTCCTCGTCACCATGTGCCGCCCCGCGCACGCCGTCCCCGTCGCCGGCATCCCCGAGCCCGCCGTCCTCCTTCCCGTCGCTGGCCTCCTCCCCCCGTCGCCGCCCACCCCCAGTGAGCTCCCCCCTTTCCCATCCCAGTCGCCGACGATGCCACCCATTGCCACCGCTGCTCTCTGTTCATATATGCAAAAGTTACATTTTTCGGAAATCATCTATATATGTTCAGAAAAGTTCTATATGAATGTGGCTATATATATATGTTCAGAAAAGTTCTATATGTATGTGGCTATGTATGTGTATGTGGCTATGTGAATATGCAAAGAAGAGGAGATGAAGAAGATGATATATTTTCTTATTCGTGGGTGTGTCGAGAGGGTCATCGATAACTTTAGTGAATTTTAGGTTATTTTCATTTTAGGTCATTTTAGGTCGTGGGTGTGTCGAGAGGGCGGCCAAGGGGTCGAGGGTCGTCGAACATGAGAGGGGGGATGATAGATGGTGATGAGGGGGGGAGGGGGGACGTCGGACATTCATGAGAGAGGCGGGGAAGAAGGGGAAGAAGAGGGAGAAGAAGAGGGGGTCGAGAGGGGGTCTAGGGTCGCCGAGGGGTCGAGGGTCGTCGAACATGAGAGGAGGAAGAGGATAAAAAAAGAAGAGGAATAAGAAAAGAAAAAAGAGGAGAAGAAAGAATAGAGGAGAAGATCTCCTCTATTATTTCTTCTCCTCTTTTTTTCTTCTTCTTCCTCTTTTTTTTATAGGGAACGAGGGTAGTCCAGGGTCGCCAAGCGGTAGAGGAAGAAGAGGATAAAAAAGAAGAGGAAGAAAAAAAGAGAGGGGTCGACGGCCGCCTAGGGGTCGAGGGTCTAGAGGGGGTCTAGGGTCGCCGAGAGGGGAGAGGAAGACGAGGAGAAATAAATAAGAAGAAGAAAAAAGAAGAAAAAGAAGAGGAGAAGAAGAAAGGAATAGAGGAGAAGAAGAGAAAAATAGAATATATATTCTATTTTCTCTTTTCTCCTCTATTCCTTTCTTCTTCTCCTATTTTTTTTCTTATTTTTTTCTTCGACACATGGGGGGGGGGTCGAGAACGTCGGACATTCATGAGAGAGGCGAGGAAGAATGGGAAGAAGAGGGAGAAGAAGAGGAGAGGAAGAAGAGGAAGTCTTCTCCTCTATTCTTTCTTCTCTTCTTTCTTCTTCTTCTTCTTCCTCTTTATTTTATTGGGAACGAGGGTCGTCGAGGGTCGCCGAGCGGTAGAGGAGAAACCCTAAATAGAAAGTATCTTCGGTGTGAGATACATGTACCGTCGGTGTCGGACACTACATCCACATCCCACAAGTGGCGCGGGCTTCGACGCCCACGTCACTTGTGGGACGTGGATGTAGTGTCCGACACCGACGGCCACATGTATCTCACACCCACGATACTTGCTATTTAGGGTTTCCTCTACCGTCGGTGTCTAGGGGTCGAGGGTTCCAGGGTCGTCGAGGGTTCGAGGGGTCGAGGATCGCCGAGGGTTCGAGGGGTCGAGGATCACCGAGGGGTCGAGAGAGGTTTCCTAGTGTCAAAGTATTGAAGAAATCCATGCCTTCATCATGAGCCGGAAGTAACCAGGGCATGTTGGTACGAAGTTCTGCAAAGTTGTTCTGGAATGGAGTCCCGGATAGAATAATCCGCCTTTTGGTACGAATTCAGCAAAGGCCTTCCAAATAGCGATATTCGGAAGGCTCTTGCTGAACTTTGTACCAAAAAGCAAATTATCCTATCTGGGACTCCGTTCCAGAACAACTTTGAAGAGCTTCGTACCATCATGCACATGTTACTTTCGCCTAATGATGAAGACATGGTTTTTTTGAATCCTTTGACACTACGCAACCTCCCGACCCCTTGGCGATCCTCTCGAACATGAGAGGAAGAAGAGGATAAAAAAAGAAGAGGAAGAAGAAAAAAAAAGAGGAGAAGAATGAATAGAGGAGTTCTTCTCCTCTATTCTTTCTTCTCCTCTTTTTTTTTCTTCTTCTTCCTCTTTTTTTTATCAGGAATGAGGGTCGTCAAGGGACATAGATGTAGTGTCGTCGTTGTCGATATATACCCCCTCCCGGTAGCTTCCTATGATTAGGTAGCTAGTTGTACATTTGGCACTAATATATCCATCTGTCATGTTTGAATAATAATTGCCATGTTGTAAATATTTGTAGAAACTATGGACACCGCCCGAGACGAAGCAAAAGAAGCGTTGTTGAGGGAGATAATCGCAGAAGGAAGTGATGTCATCTCGTTGTTTCTCAACGACACCGATGGTCTGGAAGGAGAGGGTGAACAAGCTGGCTACGGTGACATAATGCCGGTGCAAGAAGAACATGAGGACGGCTCTGGTGACCCAATGCCGGTGCAAGAAGGAGACCGTGATGACGGCTCCGGTGACCGAATCGAGTCCGGCCAGGTATATATATTAGTTAAGCCTATGCTGACTAGCTGATTGATGCATTCATTGTTTTGGTATGTACACATATTAATTAAGTCTTTGTTATTTTTTCTAGCCCTCCGGATCGAGCACAACTTCGGTAAAGAGACGAGGCCCGAAGAAAAAGTTGAGCTCGGATGAAAAGTTTGAGATCACAGCAATCGTGCCCGACGGCCAACCTATTGAACCCCTCCGGACAAAGAGCGCATTTGTTGCTCAGTGCGGGGTTCTGGTTAGGGACAAGATCCCGATAAGCATCCAGCAATGGTTTAAGCCGGCTACAGAAGACCCTGAGGTGTCTTATGTCAATGATATGCAGAAAAATGATCTTTGGACTGAGCTGAAGTCAAATTTCACACTACCGCTAGAGGATAATCCAGAGAACCCAGTTAAAGAGAAATTAATCAAGTCTTTTGCTCTGAAGAGGATGGCAGAACTATTTAGGAGGTGGAAGAAAGAGCTGAATAAGTTTGTCGAAAATAATGAGACACCAGAATTCAAGGGCAGATATGAGAAGATCAGAGATCACTGGCCCGCATTTGTGGCCCACAAGACATCGGAAAAGAGTAAGAAGATGTCGGCGACAAACAAGCAAAATGCTGCGAAGAAGAAGCTTCACCATCGCACGGGGTCAGGTGGCTACCTCGTAGCCCGGCCTAAGTGGTCCAAGATTGAGAATGATCTGGTTCATAAAGGGATCGAACCAGAGATAAATAACTGGCCAGACCATTGCCGGACTTGGTTCTTCGGCGCTGGCGGAACCTTGGACCCTGAAACAGGGAAGTGCATTTGGACGAATGATCAAATGGACATACCAGTCAGTAAGCTTAAGCAGTATATCGAAGCAGCGCAAGAAGGGACGTTCTTTCCAGACAGAGAGAACGACGAGCTCACAATGGCCCTCGGGAATCCTGAGCACCCTGGACGGACACGAGGCACGCCAGGCTCCATTCCGTGGAAGGTTGGGTTTCCGGACGCAGGCGGTTACAAATCCCATGAGAGGAGGAAAAAAGTGCAGCAGACCGAAATGCAGGCGCTGCAAGCAAGGGTAGACGCGATAGAGGAACGAGAAGCAAATCGCAGCAAACGTACTGCCGAAGCCTCCCCCGAAGCTACCCCGCCATCTCAGCGCAGAAGCAGCGTGGCTTCCACCGAGCTGCTTCAGCCGGAGCATGCCTTGACGGCTCCTGCCAGCTATCCTGTGGATGCTATAGCGGAGTCTCAAAATTGCCACCTTATGACGCAATGGATGAATTTGAAGGTCAAGGCGGCTGTTGGCTCTGTTTATCCTACTGAACCCGGCGCAACTTTTCACTGTCGGCCGATTCCAGAAGGATATGCTAGGGTGATGGTGGATGAGATAACAGAGGGATTTGAGGACCTCCAGCTTGACCACCCTACCGGTGAAGGGGAGACGCGGCTGGGGTCTACTCTGAAGACTCCATGCCTATGGCGGAAGGAGCTCATCAACCTTCCGAACTGGACGCCTCCGCCTCCTCCTCCTCCTCCGGCAAGTCAGGGCACTCCGCCTCCACCGCCTCCTCCTCCAGCGAGTGACGATCAGGGCCCTCGGCCGGCTCCTTCTCCGGCGCGTGGCGGCGCTCCGCCTCCTTCTCCGCTGCGCCGACGCGCCCGAGCAGCCAGCCTCCTCCTTCTCCGCCTCGTCAGCAAGGGCGGAAGAGACCTGCCGCCGCTCCAGCTGCTCCGGCGCATCGTAGTCCTTCTCCTCCGCCTCTTAAGCAAGTAAATAAGACAACCGATCCGTCTGCTCGGTCGGCGTCTAGCAGTACAACCAGAGGCGGGAGGACATACAGATTCGGTCCTTCTCTGAAGACTCCAGAGAAGTTACCATACGAGAGGACCCCGGAGGAGAACGCCGAGATCGCGCGAGAAGAAGTGAGGAACTTCTTTGAACGGGTGAAAGCAAAGAAACGTCCACCTCCGGAGGAGAAGGTAGATCGGGTGAAAGTGAAGCGCACTCTGGCTGCCCTGACAAAACCACCGAAGTCTCCGCCGAAAGGAAACTATGACCGCATTATTGGAAAGGAATTTGCCGAAGCGGAGCGGTCGGGAAGTACTGTCAGTGATCAAAGGCTGAAAGAACGACGAGCTGGGAAACAAATTGCCCAGCTCGGCGAACAAGCGAAGCAATCATGCCCCCCGCTCAAGGTGCCTAGCCACAACGTCGCTAATGATCCGAGGATGGTGCCCGGTTATAGCAATCTTGCAGATTACCTGCCCAACAAAGTACATTATGAACCCATGGACATGCAGATACAAAGATACGAGTACGGGAAGCCTCTCGTCAAAGATGAAAGATCTCTATCAACAATGATGCGAAGATTGCATGATTGGTACTTGAAAATCTGCAGAGACTCTGGGGGGAGGAGTACTTTGTATGTGAAAGTTAAAAAGGAGCATGACCTCGTTGGAATTGATCTGTTGCCTATTCCATTTGAGGAGTTCTATCGGTTTTTCAATCAATTGGCCCTCGATAAAACAACGGTCACCTGCTACTGTCTGTAAGTAGTACTACTTCTGTCATTAAGTTTCTCTATATAGCTTAGCTCTTTCATTGCATGTATTTATAATCATCCTCACTATATTATGCAGATTGAAGATCGCCGAATTGAAGAAAAGACAAGTCGGTGATATTGGGTTCATTAACACATATCTCATAGATGCAACTGAGGTTAAACTTCATGCCGCAGCTACCAAGGCCAACGTGCCACGATCGTTCGTAATAAATGAAAACAAAGATATACTACTCTTTCCTTACAACTTCAAGTGAGTGTTACTGTCTTGTGCGTATTCGGTTTCCCTTATATATTAGTCAAGGTTATAGTAATGTAATTGATGAGTTATGCATGCGTGTGCAGTTTCCACTATATTCTCCTAGAGATTAAGCTTGAGCAGGGACTAGTAACCGTCTTAGACTCAAGACGAAAACATCCCCAGGACTATGCAGACATGACTCAAATACTCGAGAAGTAAGTTAAATCGATCATTATCCACCATATCAGCAACTTTGTTCATTTCCTGATATATCAAGTAATTGTTTTCTTTGTCCGGCAGGGTTTTGAGAAAGTTCACCAGAAAAGCTCCGGGACTGCCGAAGGAGCTGCAATTTAGACACCCGAAAGTAAGTACTATAGTAGCATTTTAAGCGCATCTACTAGTCATTCAAGCGCTAGTTTCATCAATACCATTAACCTCTATTTCTTGTGAAGTGGTTGTGGCAGGAACAAGGGAATGATTTCTGTGGATACTATGTTTGCGAGTCCATCCACCACACGACCTGTGAGCGGGGCTACACTGAAGAACAATATGAAGTACGTAAATAACAACATTCACAATTTTATTTTATTACCATCATTTGTGTTGAGTTTCATTCATTCATATATATATGTATTGACCCCCTTCTTTAAATTAGATGTTTCGGAAGCGGGATGAACTCCTAGCACCAGCTCGCATGCGAGCAATTCAAGAGGAATTGGCGGCATTCTTTCTTGACCACGTGATCCCTGAAAACGGAGAATTCTATGTGGATCCTGAGTCTGTATGATTATATTTGTAAGAGATAATTATTGTATATATGTAGCCGGTAGTGTCAGATAGATATACGAGAACTTGTTGTTCGACCAATCTCTCGGAGAAGGAGAGGTGGTCGATATCACTTCTCTCTGTATGCATATATGTTCATGACGATCTTCTGTTTCCTTCGTTTGCTTACTAGCTAGCCAGCATGTCTAGTCCTCTCTATACGTATGTATAGTACGTAGCGTCGACCAAGCACGGACATAAGAGAGGACACTTCTCTCTATTAATTATAGCTAGCTAACACAATATATGAAACACCTAAATTAACCCCCCAAAACGCCCAAACCCCCCCCCCCCCTTCAAAAAAACTAAAACCCCAGCCACAGAAATGCTGACGCGTGGATACCTATTGGTCCCGGTTGGTGCCACCAACCGGGACCAAAGGGTCTCCTGCCTGGGCTCTGCGCACTGCCCACGTGGAGGCCCATCAGTCCCGGTTCTGGATTGAACCGGGACTAAAGGGTCGGGGCATTAGTACCGACACTTTAGTCCCGGTTCAGGAACCGGGACTAAAGGCCCTTACGAACCGGGACTATACGCCCTTTTTCTACCAGTGATATATGATAATCAACATCATATTCTGTTTGTTAGACTCTTTTTGTAAGAATTTGTCAAAAAGACTATTGTTCTGATATAGTTCAAAATTAAACTTTACACTTAATTAATTCATACCAAATTAATTCTCAGAGTGAGATAATCAGTGAACGGCCAAATTTTCTGGCTCCGCCCCTGGGTGATGATGATGGCGGACAGGGGCGTGTGTGTAGTGGAAGAGCGGGAGCGGGCTCTCGGCGGCCGCGTCATTGTCAAGCAGGACAGCGTAAGTACGGACATGCAGAAGTCCAGCCAGCTTGTCTACCTTTCACAGCATGGCGGCGCCGGCGCCGCGGACGACGACTGGTAGCATTGGAAGATCTACACTAAAAAAACATTGCTTAGGTGGGCCAGCTAGGCTGTTCCTGCTGTCTTGCCTCTACTTGTAGAAACCAAATTAGCTATAGGCCACATGATTCTCAAAAAAACAAGATATAGGCCACACGCTCCTTGAATAGAAATAGAGAGGAAAGGACCAAGTGTCCATGATTTATACTTAGCCCCGGAGAGGAAGTTTCACACAAATTGGATAAGTTAAATTCAAACTCATTTGCATTTATTTGAAATGGGTTTGAATTAGATCTAGGCTTTCGGAGTGTTTTTGGTGTAGCTTGAGAAAGTGATAAGATAATTTTGGACAAAGGTTTTGGTGCAAACTTGAAGTAGAAGAGGCAAGGGAATTCGGAGAAGGTTGAAATGGAAATTGGAAAAGCAATTAAATAAAATACAACAAGGCTCAAATGATTTTATGGAATGTTCATAGATTTAATTTGGGGTGAAATATTTAATGGCATGATGAAGTGCAAATACAGAAATAAAATCAGAAACATTATAATAATGATTAAGGAGAGACCAGACAAAAAGTTTCACACAAATTGAATAAGTTAAATTCAAACTCATTTTGATTTACTTAACATGCTTTTAAATTTGGTGTGAAATATTTAATGGCATAATGAAACACAAATCCAAAACATAAATAAACAAACATTAATTATATAGTGATTAAAGACAGAATCGGACTCGAGATGTTATAAGTACAGAGGAGGGATGCCCACGAGATCCTATGGTCATGGTGCTCGGATGTGGCCGGACCACGTGGTGATGACGGGAGGAGGTGAACGACGACGTGTGTTGCTCTGCCCACTAGAGAGCACACGTGGCTGGAAGGAGTGGAGCTGGAGTGTGCGGCTCGCTCCCAATCTAGATCTCTGAGTGGAACATGATAGGGATGGGAGGAGAGAGATATGAGGAGGGGGAGGGCCCACGAGGCTTACAGAGGCTCAATCATGAACCTAACTTTGCATGTATATCTTTAGAAATAAAATTTTGCATGTACATGTCAAATGAAATCCTACTTGGTGGACTAAATTTTTGCACGACGATTCCTTCCACATGGACCTATGCGAACAAGTCAAGAGTGTAAGTGTGCCCGGAGGAAAAAATAAATCTTTCGCATGTGTGCATATATACGCACATTTTTGTTTGCGAAATGCATATATATGTACATAACCAAACATATGTACTCATACATCGTCTATGTATGTTGTAAAGCTTGTAAACTAACGAAGTCGCAACTGATGCCTCATTGTTCGATGGATACGTTGTCTTTACTGAATATCAGATAGGCCAAAATTCGTTTGTAAGCTAAAATATCGACGCCGTTGTCGTAGCACGTCGAGGCTATGATGATGTTAAGATGAATTAGACGTTTCGTTTCACTATAGAAACCATTTTAATAGGAAAACATGCAAACAAATATAACAACTCTATGGTATAAATTCTGAATAAGATCGAAAGAAAACTACTATCCATAAGAAAACATTTTCTCGCAGCTAAATTTTATAACAAAACTTTACTTAATATATACAATTTAGAACAATAAGTTAGAGCATCGATTTTTCATAATAAGTTAGTACGTAGCTCAGAAAAAATGCACATATATAAAAAAGGGTAGTAGAATTATATACACTTTTTGACCTAATGTTGGTAATTAGCATAACACTAAACCCGATTATGTAATATTTTCTCTATTTGCACTTATGAACAAAATCATAAATAAGGATCTGGTAGGGGAAGAAATGGGGAATGTTGTTTGATGTTTTGTTTTTTCCCGTTGCACCGCACGGGCCATGTCCTAGTTACCACAAGAATTAATTAGCAGCGGACATGTGTCCTTGACGCCGGCCTCGCATCTTGCTCCCTTTACCACTAGCTCTCTACACAAATGATGTCACGGAAAACCTATAGGTATTAGTGTATCATGTTCACACTGGGAAATCATGCACTGAAGGAACGGATAGTTATACGTGAAAGGAATATTTCATCACAGTTTTTGGGTTGTAGTTTTGAAGACTTGCAGTCATGCGGTTAACCTTGCAATTATGCACCGAAAGAACAAAAATCAAAGACCCTCCAGAGGAATCGGTCCAACTCAAGTGGTAGTCTATCCGAATTCTTAAAGGATGGTTGGATATTCTGCCGAAATATGGCAAAAGAAATATAGAACGAAATTGACGCATGGTAGGCATATCATTCATTGATCCATCTGTTGCCGTTGATTCCCTACCCTTGTGTCAAATAGACTAGGATCAGCCACAGACACTGAGGTTGTTTGGATGTCTTACGATTGTGCAGTTTCAGTTTAGTCTCTTTTCAGGGAGATAGAAAGTTTCAGTTTAGTCATCTTCATAGGTAGAACAGAGCAGAGCTCTTGTGCTTGGTTGGATGTGGCACTCTTTGGCTTGGGCACAGTCTCATTGTCCCCTCCGATGAGCTCAATGCTGCCCTCCCGGGAGATGGAATAATGGCCTTGGTCACGAACGGCGATCCTGTAGAGGATGCCTTTGTCTGCAGGAGGCTGTTAGCAACAACCGGTGGGAGCACCACGTCAAAGCCAGCGCATGATCCCAACCCCAGGTGATATGCGAAATCCATTTTTTTTTGCTTGCATCTGTAGTGTGTTTAAAAAAAATTCCTGAACGGGCTCGGTGCCTGACTCTATCAGGTCAGGTGGAAAATGGACGGCAGATAGGGTGTGCATAGTACTACACTGCAGGTTCTTCCTACCGGATTCAGTTCAGGGCATATCAAGAAGATGAGGAAACAATCCATGAATGCAGAAATGTTGAGCGTGGCAACCAGAAAGCATAGTGGACAGACAGACACATGGTCATGTCCAATATGTAATACCTAAATAGAACATCTTCACTATGTTATTTCTCTTGACATGCAACCTAGCCAACTCAGCGGCCCTGCCACATCATTGTTTAGTTACCGGGTTACTAGAGAGCTCGACCACAAGTTGCCACATCAACCGTACTAGAGAAAAAATTCTTTAAAGGCCCGGTTTGCGCGTATGTCCTTGATAACCCACAAGTATAGGGGACCAATTGTAGCCTCTTTCGATAAGTAAGAGTGTCGAATCCAACGAGGAGCTACAGGTAGAACAAATATTCCCTCAAGTTCTATCGACCACTAATACAACTCTACGCATGCTTAATGTTCCCTTTACTTAGAACAAGTATGAAACTAGAAGTACTTTGTAGGTGTTGTTGGATAGGATTGCAAGATAATAAAAAGCGCGTAAATAAAAAGTAGGGGCTGTTTAGATGAGGACACAACTAAGTTAGTTTTAGTAGAGAGCTTTTTGTCACACAAGAAAGTTTTTTGTCCCTAGGAAATCGATAACTAGACCGGTAATCACTATTGCAATTTTATTTGAGGGAGAGGCATAAGCTAACATACTTTCTCTTCTTGGATCATATGCACTTATGATTGGAACTCTAGCAAGCATCCGCAACTATTAAAGATCATTAAGGTAAAACCCAACCATAGCATTATAAGGCATCAAGTCCTCTTTACTCCCATACGCAAACAACCTACTTACTCGGGTCTGGGCTTCTGTCACTCACGCCACCCATCATAAGCAAATTATGAACATATTGCAAACCCTATAACGGAGATCCTTCACGCTTGCGCGACACGGATAGCATCATAGGAAAGCACCAATAATAAAACATGCAACTCAAATAAATCACGATCATCAATGAACCCATAGGACAAAATAGATCTACTAAAACATCATAGGATAGCCATACATCATTGGGAAATAATATAGAGCGTTGAGCACCATGTTTAAGTAGAGACTAGGACATGGCCCGTGCGTTGCAACGGGAGAAAACAAAACATCAAACAACATTCCCCATTCCTTCCCCTACCAGATCCTTATTTATGATTTTGTTCATAAGTGCAAATAGAGAAAATATTACATAATCGGGTTTAGTGTTATGCTAATTACCAACATTAGTTCAAAAAGTGTATATAATTCTACCACCCTTTTTTTATATATGTGCATTTTTTCTTAGCTACATACTAACTTATTATGAAAAATCGATGCTCTAACTTATTGTTCTAAATTGTATATATTAAGTAAAGTTTTGTTATCAAATTTAGCTGCGAGAACATGTTTTCTTATGTATAGTAGTTTTCTTTCGATCTTATTCAGAATTTATACCATAGAGTTGTTATATTTGTTTGCATGTTTGCCTATTAAAATGGTTTCTATAGTGAAACGAAACTCTAATTCATCTTAACATCATCATAGCCTCGACGTGCTACGACAACCGCGTCGATATTTTAGCTTACAAACGAATTTTGGCGTATCTGATATTCAGTAAAGACAACGTATCCATCGAACAATGAGGCATCAGTTGTGACTTCGTTAGTTTACAAGCTTTACAACATACATAGACGATGTATGAGTACATATGTTTGGTTATGTACACATATATGCATTTCGCAAAGAAAAATGTAAGTATATATGCATACATGTGAAAGATTTATTTTTTCCTCCAGGCACACTTACACTCTTGACTTGTTCGCATAGGTCCATGTGGAAGGAATCATCGTGCAAAAATTTAGTCGCCAAGTAGGCTTTCATTTGACATGTACATGCAAAATTTTATTTTTAAAGATGTACATGCAAAGTTAGGTTCAGGATTGAGCCTCCGTAAGCCTCGTGGGCCCTCCCCCTCCTCATATTTCTCTCCTCCCATCCCTATCATGTTCCACTCAGAGATCTAGATTGGTAGCGAGCCGCGCACTCCAGCTCCACTCCTTCTAGCCACGTGTGCTCTCCAGTGAGCAGAGCAACACATGTTGTCGTTCACCTCCTCCCGTCATCGCCGCGTGGTCCGGTCACATCCGAGCACCATGACCATAGGATCTCGTGGGCATCCCTCCTCTATCTTTATAATGTTTGTTTATTTATTTTTTGGAATTGTGTTTCATTATGCCATTAAATATTTCACACCAAATTTAAAAGCATGTTAAGTAAATCAAAATGAGTTTGAATTTAACTTATTCAATTTGTGTGAAACTTTTTGTCTGGTCTCTCCTTAATCATTATTATAATGTTTTTGATTTTATTTCTGTATTTGCACTTCATCATGCCATTAAATATTTCACACCAAATTAAATCTATGAACATTCCATAAAATCATTTGAGCCTTGTTGTATTTTATTTAATTGCTTTTCCAATTTCCATTTCAACCTTCTCCGAATTCCCTTGCCTCTTCTACTTCAAGTTTGCACCAAAACCTTTGTCCAAAATTATCTTATCACTTTCTCAAGCTACACCAAAAACACTCCTAAAGCCTAGATCTAATTCAAACCCATTTGAAATAAATGCAAATGAGTTTGAATTTAACTTATCCAATTTGTGTGAAACTTCCTCTCCGGGGCTAAGTATAAATCATGGACACTTGGTCCTTTGCTCTCTATTTCTATTCAAGGAGCGTGTGGCCTATATCTTCTTTTTTTGAGAATCATGTGGCCTATAGCTAATTTGGTTTCTACGAGTAGAGGCAAGACAGCAGGAACGGCCAAGCTGGCCCACCTAAGCAATGCTTTTTTAGTATAGATCTTCCAATGCTACCAGTCGTCGTCCGCAGCGCCGCCAGGCTGTGAAAGGTAGACAAGCTGGCTGGACTTCTGCATGTCCGTACTTACGCTGGCCTGCTTGACAATGACACGGCCGCCGAGAGCCCGCTCCCGCTCTTCCACTACACACACGCCCCTGTCCGCCATCATCATCACCTCCATGGCAGGGCTGATCGTCGCCCGCCCGGCGCTGTTGAATCGTTGTCTCTCTTTCATTAGAAAGTGCAGTCACCAGCATAATTACTTTGGTCTGTTTGTTGATCCTTGAGTTGGCTTGCTGATTTGCAAGCAAATTGCTGGGTATGTAAACTGCTGTAAGTTGATGTGAAAAAAGCGACGTGAGACTATTTCAATAGGCAGTGAACCTTTTTGGGCGCAGAAGCTTATGAGTCCGCAGTTGGTTGCAGTCCTCGGGATAGGAGGTTGAAGTCATCTGTTCAACCCCTCACCAGAGCAAAAATTTTAATATTTTTTTCGGGACACGCGGTGATGGATGGACGGCCCAATAGAGAAACATCAGGGTAGCCCATGCAGTCAGGACGAGAAATAACCCATAGGACATACAATGAATCGTTTTTCTCTCAATTTAAAAATTAGCACCACCTTGAAAAATATAAAAATATCATAAAATCAATTATAATATAGGTGAACGGATGAAAAAAATTAGCGAAACACATCTTGCTTTATTAGTAGGTATAGATTACAGAGGGTAATAGAGGGATACCGCTACATAGAGTGGGGAAGAGTTGGTGAGAACGGCGGTGAAGTTGTTGGTGTAGATCGTTGTCGCAATGATGGCCCCGTCGGTGTTCCGGCGCCACCGGGAGAGAGCGGGAGAGAGCCCCCCTTATTCTTCTTCTTCCTTGACCTTCCCCCTAGATGGGAGAAAGGTTTACCCTCTGGTCCTTGGCTTCCATGGCGGCGGAGGGGTGGGAGCCCCTCTGATATTGGATCTCTCTCTATGTTTCCTACTGTTTCTGTGCTCCCTGATTCTGCCCTTTCACCGTCTCTTAAGTTCCCAGAGATCCGTAACTCTGATTGGGCTGAAATTTGGACACGATTTTCATCCCGATAATGGCTTTCTTGCAGCAGAAGAAGGGTGCCAACCTCCTTACGGAGTGGCCACGAGGGTCCAGGGCGCGCCCTACCCCCGGGGAGCGCCCCTCACCCTCGTGGGCTCCTCGGGCATCGTATAGCGTTGCTTCTTGACCACCCCTGCCGAGTGATGCACTGACCTCATCGATGGTACCTTGTGTCGCATCCGGTTCTACCCCAGGGAATCGACCGACAATCTCGACTACGCCGCCCTTAACCCATCGACAGTATCACGCGTCCCCATCAATTCCGCCACATGTGACCTTGGCGAGCCACTCCGCCGCCCACTGCATGAGATGACCTCAGGCGACCCCTAGTGCTAATTGTGCATTCGCTCTTCCGCCGACCAATGTAGCCTTTCAGCTAAAGGCCTCTCTGTGGGCTTTCTGGCGAATGGTAGAGGTCTCTCCAGACCAGATCTGCTAACAACCCAATGCATGGAAAAGAGTATTTCTGTTTTCAATCCTGTCTATCCAACCCTTGTGGATGGGTACCTGGGAAAGGAGGTGGAATGGAGGTTTTGAGGCTATCCATATAGACGAGCTCGGGCTCTCGCGACTCTTCCTTCCCACGAAACCCTCGCCGCCGCCACCTCCCTAGCCCGTCTCCGGCGGCCCTCGCCGGCTTGCGGATCGGATCAGGGCCACACTTCCCCTGCCCTTCCTTCCCCTTCTCTCTTTCTGTCCTCGCACTGCCTCTCCGACAGGCGGCCGTGGTCGCTCCCTCGCCTCCGCCCTCAGCCTCTCTTCCCTCCTCCTCTCCCTTGCTGTCGCCGTGGCAGGATGTCCACTTCCCGCGTGCGTCCTCCCACCCCGGGGCGGGGGGCGGTGGCGGTGTCGCCCGTCAAGGCAGCGGTCCGATGACCCGGCGGGGTGGCTGGTGGCGTATGTGGTGGCGGTGCTACTCCTTGGTGGCACGGCGACACAGAGAGCACCATAGGACAACACCAATAATAAAACATGCAACTCAAACCAATCACGATCATCAATGAACCCATAGGACAAAACAGATCTACTCAAACATCATAGGATAGCCATACATCATTGAGCACCATGTTTATGTAGAGATTACAAAGGGTAAAAGAGGGATACCGCTACATAGAGGGGGGAAGAGTTGGTGAAAATGGTGGTGAAGTTGTTGGTGTAGATCGTTGTCGCGATGATGGCCCCAGCGGCGTTCCGGTGCCACCAGGAGAGAGGGGGAGAGAGCCCCCCCTTCTTCTTCTTCTTCTTCTTCTTCCTTGACATTTCCCCTAGATGGGAGAAGGGTTTCCCCTTTGGTCCTTCGCTTGGCGGCGGAGGGGTGGGAGCCCCACCGATATTGGATCTCTCTCTCTCTCTCTGTTTCCTTATGTTTCTGCGCTCCCTGATTTTGCCCTTTCACCATTTCTTAAATTCCAGGAGATCCGTAACTCCGATTGGGCTGAAATTTGGACACGATTTTTATCCGGATATTAACTTTCTTGCGGCGAAAGAATGGACCAACCGCCTTACGGAGTGGCCACGATGGCCAAGGGCGCGCCCTACCCCCTAGGGCGCGCCCCTCACCCTCGTGGGCCCCTCGGGCATCGTATCGCGGTGATTATTTTTCCCCAAAAACACATATGTTCCAAAAAAAACTCCGGAAGTTTTTATCGCGTTTGGACTCCGTTTGATATGGATTTTCTGCGAAACAAAAAAACATGCAACAAACAGGAACTGGGCACTGGATCAATATGTTAGTCCCAAAAATAGTATAAAAAGTTGCCAAAAGTATGTAGCAGTTGTAGAATATTGGCATGGAACAATCAAAAATTATAGATACGACGGAGACGTATCAGCATCCCCAGGCTTAATTCCTGCTCGTCCTCGAGTAGGTAAATGATAAGAAAGATAATTTTTGATGTGGAATGATACCTAGCATAATCTTGATGATGTAATCTAATCATGGCATGAATATTAAGACACGAGTGATTCAAAGCATACTAATAAAGCAATCATGTCTTTTCAAAATAACATGACCAAAGAAAGTTATCCCTATAAAATCATATAGTCTGGCTATGCTCCATCTTCACCACACAAAATATTTAAATCATCCACAACCCTGATGACAAGCCAAGCAATTGTTTCATACTTTTGATGTTCTCAAACCTTTTCAACTTTCATACAATACATGAGCGTGAGCCATGGATATAGCACTATAGGTGGAATAGAATATGATGGCGGAGGTTGTATGGAGAAGACCAAAAGGGAGAAAGTCTCACATCAACTAGGCAAATTAATGGGTTATGGAGATGCCCATCAATCGATATGGATGCAAGTGAGTAGGGATTGCCATGCAACGGATGCACTAGAGCTAAAAGTATATGAAAGCTCAAACTAAAAACTATGTGGGTGTGCATCCAACTTGCTTGCTCATGAGGACCTCGGGCATTTGAGGAAGCCCATCATCGGAATATACAAGCCAAGTTCTATAATGAAAATTCCCACTAGTATATGAAAGTGATAACTCAAAAGACTATATGAAGAACATGGTGCTACTCTGAAGCACAAGTGTGGTAAAAGGATAGTAGCATTGCCCCTTCTCTCTTTTCTCTCATTTTTGTTTCTTTTTTTCTTTTTCTTTTTTGTTTTGGTGGGCTTCTTTGGCCTCTTTTTTTAGTGAGCTTCTTTGGCCTCCTTTTTTTTAGGTCCGGAGTCTCACCCCGACTTTTGGGGGAATCATAGTCTCCATCATCCTTTCCTCACTGGGGCAATGCTCTAATAATGATGATCATCACACTTTTATATACATACAACTCAATATTACAACTCAATACTAGAACAAAGATATGACTCTATATGAATGTCTCCGGCAGTGTACCGAGATGTGCAATGATCTAGTGTGGCAAAGATATCAAAAACGGACAAGCCATGAAAATATCATGCTAGCTATCTTACGATCATGCAAAGCAATATGAAATTGAATGCTCAAGTCATGTATATGATGATGATGGAAGTTGCATGGCAATATATCTCGGAATGGCTATGGAAATGCCATGATAGGTAGGTATGGTGGCTGTTTTGAGGAAGATATAAGGAGGCTTATGTGTGACAGAGTGTATCATATCACGGGGTTTGGATTCACCGGCGAAGTTTGCACCGACTCTCGAGGTGAGAAAGGGCAATGCACGGTATCGAAGAGGCTAGCAATGATTCACTAGGCAGGCTACATGCTCGTCCGTGTGGTGTACGTGGTGTGTTGGTTCCTGGAGAATGAAAAATGAGCGTTCCAAAACTAGGCCTATATTTTCTTTCTTCTTCCTCAGAAACATAACAGTTCGACAGAAACAGATCTCATCGTGAATCGCGCTGCTCCCCTTTGACTAAAACAGAAGGGCTGAACTGGGGTACCCTTCTCCGCACCAGGAGAGCCGAGGCGGCCGCCCCTGTTCGCCTCAATGGTAGGTCTGCCACTAGGTGGAGGGATAAACCCTAGATCTTTGTTTGCCCACGAGTTAGTGGGCCAACATTGATTAATCACCTGACAACCGATTAATTGATCTAACAGACCATTTAATCGGTCAGACAGACCATTTAATCGGCCTGGCAAGTTAACGTGATGAATAAGTGTTATTCGATTTGGCTACCCGATGAGTAGCAATTAACTGACTAATCAGATGAATTTTTGAACAGTGGTTAAAACAGAGATTTTAACCGCAAGCCCTTTTTCACCGTGTTTGAACTAGTTGAAGCCGACGACAGGATGACAAATTCCATGTGCAAGTGGGTGGAGGCCACGAGCTTAGGCGGCTATTCCTTGTTACTGGGGGCGACGTGCACCATGGTTGTGCACGTGGTGGCGGGCGGGTGTGGCGGCGTGAGGAGAAACCACATCTACTATTTCCACAACAAGGCAAACGTGCACCAGACGAACTCACGCTCGTTCAACCATGAGTGCACAAGGAAGAAGACAACGTATGGGGCAATGTCAACGGGATCACGTCGGTGGGGTACCACGTGAATGGTGACGAACCTCCTGTGTGGCTCCTCCCTTCAGATATGTGGCATGTCAGTATTGGTAGCTTCAATGCATTATGGATGTACACCGTTCATTCTGCATTTTGATTGTTTTGAGTAGATTTTTGATCAACGATCAGTTCAACAACTCACTGTTATGTGACAAAAATTGCTGATTGCATTCATGCTCGCTTTGTTTTCCATTATGATTTTGTAACTCTAGAAACCTGTGTCCGTTCACTCAGGCAGACAAAATATGTTTTTTTCCTCAGACAGATAAAAACTCATGACATATTGAGGATGATTATTTCGTCCCTATGTGTTATTATTCATTACTAGCAAACAGGCCCGTGCGTTGCACCGGGAGAAAAGAAATACACTCTCTAACCCAATGTGTCACGACTATATTCACCGCATCACTGAGATATACTGACTTCCCCTCTCTATCAACGAGACATTCCTCATAGCTTCAGTCATGTAATGTATGAACTGCTGCACTTAAATCATAAAAGCGTGGAACAACTGAACTTGATGCATTAGATTTGTGTTGGTGTCCATTGCAATCTCTTTTTTTTACATAGACATGTGCATCCCCTCAGACATAGACCAACGAAAGAAAAAGAAAAAAGAGTCATAATTACATATCATTGCTTATAAATGACATGTTAATTGTCATTGTAAAGAGTTAGTTAACTTAAATATATAAATTACCTTCCGAACTAATTCATCAAGTGTAATGAGCCATTAACTTCATCATTTGATATATTATTAAGAGCCTAATATCATGAAGATCATACATCTATGTACACAAACTAAACAAATTGACGAAAAAGTCCAGGTTTAATTGACAAATTTTCTCCTGACCTTGCTTGGACGCTAGACCTATACATAAGTTTAGAGCAACTCCAATGTCTCGTCTATCTATAAAATAACCACAGTTTACGAGAAGTTGGGCCAAAAAGCCCGTCTAGCAGTTCTTGTAAAGTGTCCATAACTTTAGAGGATCCAGTAAAAGTGGTCTTTTCTTTCCATGGGTTTACAGAAAGATCATCTTCCGGTATCTTTTTGGCGGGCTTAGTAACCGCATGAAACTTCATCGCGCGCCTCACCGGAAACTCGTTGGAATGTTGCCACGCCTGCCGGAATGCCGCTCGCCGCCGCACCTGCGCAACCGTTGTCCGTTCCGCCTGCTTCCACACCGTAGCGTGGCCGTCCCACCACCCGCCGCCACGCCACCTCGCGTCGGCGGCCAGCGCACCGCCCGCCCTAACTTGTGTCACTGACTGGCGGGTCCTAGGAAGTTATCTATTTTCTGTTTAATAGGAAATAAAATGGATTTAAGGGAAGAAGTTTAGGGGAACTGACAAAAGTTGCTCCGAGATCACTTTCCCAAACTTTTACGCCAAGCCCAAAAAAATCACTTTACTTGAAGATTTGTAAGGGAGCTGTTGGAGTTGATTTTAAAGTAGAAATCAATTTTCTTTGATACAGAAGGAAACTTTTTTTATACAGAAGTAGACATAATTAGCGGATTTGCATGTACCTAAAAAACAACCATGCAAAATAAATGTACCTCGAAAACAATTTTTATCTGACTATGAAAAGAAGATTACCTTTCTTATATCAGGTCAATTGAATTTCTAACCTTAATGAGATAGCAGCGTTTCATCTTTTGATGGTAATTTACTTTGCAACTTTGTCCTTCGAAGCTGGATTTAAAACACATGCATTACACACTTTCTTTTTCGCAATTGCACCATCTGCAGGACGTGTAAGACCGCATACAGAAAGCTTACAAGCCGTAAGCTATATGTCACTGCGATAAGAAAGCACCGTCATGTGAGTGAATAGCAAGCTCTAAAAATGATTCATCTTTTCACATCAAAGCTGCGCAAGGGTAGCTATGCAAAAATAATACTGAATTTGATGGGGATGAGGTGAGCGTGTTGCTTAACTGAGAACAGACATGACAAGAGTGTATCGGCTCTCCGTATAGGTGTCCGGCAAGAGTTGTTGCGGATGCTTATGCACACTTGCCGGGCGCTTCAGCAAATTGATGTCTTCGCCTTGTGCTCATTTACCGCTGGTCAACCCAAGATAGCTTGACAGGCCAGCTTCCTACTACACTGAGCAGTTAACTCTTAAAAAGAATATTGTTCTGTGAAACGAGCCACCGAGCTGGACCGAGCGGAAATAGGCTCGGCTCGTTCACGAAACAGGACAATATTTCCAGCCCGGCTCGGCCTATTACCTCGTCAGGCCAAGCCAGAGTGAGTTTCGGGCCCAGCCAGAAAGCCCATTCGAACATCCAACCCTAGCCCCCATTTCGTCCTTCCATCGCGGGTTAGCCTTCCAGTACCATCCTCTATCCTGGCCATTGGCCACTTCGAAATCCGGTTGAAAATTGAAAGCCCAGGTCCCTCCCACCTGAGCAGTGCTAGTTACCAACTCGGACGGAGTCAATGACAGAACAAGGGAACCAGAGTCAGAATATCATCAAGCAGTTGGGCAGTAGCTCGGAAGGAAAATCGGCGGACTCCCGCGAGGAGTACCGCCGGGCCCAATGAGTATCCTAAGTTGGAACTGCCGCGGTGTGGGCAAAGCCGCGACAGTTCGAGAACTTCGCGAACTAGCGAAGAAATTTGTCGAAACTCAACTTGATAGAGTACGGGTAGAAAAGTTAGCAAGCACTTTGGGCTTTGATAATTCTTTTGCTGTTAGTAGTATTGGCCGGAGTGGCGGCCTCGGTATCTTTTGGAACAATCCAATAAAAGTTGAAATTTTGGGTTACTCAGTGTATCATATAGATTGCTCTGTCGATGAACCGGGTCATGATAAATGGCGAGCATCTTGTTTCTATGGGGAGGCCAGAACACACTTGAGACATCAAACGTGGGACACCATGAAGGGAATAGCAAGTTCAAGTGATCTTCCATGGGTATGCATAGGCGACTTCAATGAAGTGCTACGTTCGGAAGAACACGAGGGAGTAGGAGAATGCAGCAATGCGCAGATCCAAGGGTTTCGAGATGCTGTTGATGTTTGCATGCTTATGGATGTAGGCTACGAAGGTAATTTTTGGACTTCCGAAAAAAGAGTAGCCGGTGGCACTTATACTAGGTGCAGGTTGGATCGGGCCCTAATATCGGCTGAGCTGAGTGCTCAGTATCCGGAGGCCAACCTGAAACATGAAACAGCAGCTGGCTCCGATCACTGCCCTATTTTATTCAGCCTGAGAGGTGACTTGGGGCGTCCGCAGGCGAAACCCCCTTTCAGATATGAGGTAATGTGGGAGGCGCATGAGCACTGGCGTGACACTATTACCGAGCAATGGAGCAATGACCAGAGGCCGGTAACCATGGAAGGGCTTAGGGAAAAACTTGTGGGACTATCAAACAATCTGGGAAGGTGGAACAGGGAGACCTTTGGGTCAGTCAGGAAGGAGATCCAGCACTTAAACGCGGAGCTACATCGACTTCAAGGTGCGCCAGCTAGGGTGGGGCCGACGCATGCAGAACTCAAGATCAACGAGCGACTCGTTGAGCTATACCATCAGGAGGAGATGATGTGGCGTCAGCGGTCACGCATAGAATGGCTAGCTGCGGGCGACAAGAACACGAGGTTTTTTTCATATGAGAGCTAGCCAGAGGAGGAAGAAAAATATGATCAAAGCATTATCCAACTCCCTGGGCGTCTTGGTTGATGACAAAGCAGCACTTAAGGGCATGGTGTTTGATTTCTATAGAGATCTGTACTCATCGGAAGGGGTCAATGGAAAAAATCAAGTGTTGCAACATGTGCCAGTCAAAGTAACAGCAGCAATGAATGAACAACTATTGGCACCTTACACAAATGAGGAAGTGAAAGTAGCGCTCTTTCAGATGTTTCCCACAAAATCCCCGGGGCCGGATGGCTTTCCTGCTCACTTTTATCAGCGGCATTGGGATTTATGTGGGGAGGAGGTTACAAGGGCGGTTTTGAGAATAGTCCGAGGGGAGGAGAGCGCTGAATGTGTGAATGACACGGTCTTGGTGCTTATACCCAAGGTGATAAATCCAACCCTGCTAACTCAATTCCGTCCTATAAGCTTATGTAATGTCATCTACAAAATAGCATCAAAGGTTGTTGCGAACAGACTGAAATTGGTACTACCAGATATCATTTCTGAAGAGCAGTCAGCCTTCGTCCCAGGTAGACTGATAACTGACAATATCATATGCGCATATGAGTGTTTACACTTTATGAAACGCAGCAAGGCGAAGTCCAACAGCTTTTGCGCGTTGAAACTGGATATGATGAAAGCTTACGACAGGTTGGAGTGGTCTTATCTTCAAGCAATTATGATCAAGCTGGGTTTCAACCAACACTGGGTGAATATAGTCATGGGGATGATAAGTTCAGTATCGTTCTCGGTTCAGTTTAATGGAGAAAGACTTGAGAGTTTTTTGCCTTCACGTGGCATCCGTCAGGGAGACCCGATCTCCCCCTACCTCTTCTTGATCGCAGCAGAGGGCCTTTCGTGCCTCTTAAAAACCAGTTCTCAATCATCAGCACTCAGTGGGATAAAGGTGGCACCCACAGCTCCGGCTATCAACCACCTTCTCTTCGCCGATGATAGGCTGTTGCTGTTCAAGTCAAGTGAGCAGGGGGCGACAGAGGTGTCAAAACTGTTGGATATATATTGTAATGCTTCCGGACAGAGGGTTAACCACAGTAAGTCATCTATTTTCTTCAGTAAGGGGACCCCCCAACTTGTCAGGGACAGCATCAAAAACACGCTCAACGTCCAAAATGAATCTCTGAGTGATCGATATTTGCGTATGCCAACTGAAGTGGGCCAGTCAAAGATGGGAACTTTCAGATACCTACGAGATAGGGTTTGGGAGAAGATGACAGGATGGATGGTGAAAATCCTATTGACAGCAGGCAAGGAGGTACTTATTAAGGCGGTGGCCCAAGCTCTGCCGGTCTACTCTATGGCTTGCTTCAGACTCCCCCGTGGCCTATGTGACAACATTACGAAAATCATACGCCAGTTCTGGTGGGGTAGTAAGGCAGGTAGAAGAAAACCCAACTGGGTGGCGTGGGATGTCATGACAAGGCCAAAACACTTGGGCGGTCTAGGCTTTCGTGATATGGAAATCTTTAACCTTGCGCTGCTTGCGAGGCAAGCCTGGAGAGTACTTACAGAACCGGACTCCCTAAGCGCCAGAATTTTGAAGGCTACATACTTTCCTGAGACCACTTTGCTCGATGCTCAACTTGGTAGCAGCCCATCTCAGATTTGGAGGGCGGTCTTGGATGGACGTGACATGCTTAAGCTCGGGATCATACGTCGCATTGGGAATGGACAAACCACGCGTATTTGGAGTCACAACTGGCTTCCAAGACATTGCATGATGAGGCCGATCACATCCAGGATCCCAACACCTCCGATGAAGGTCTCGGAGCTGATCACAGTTGCTACTGCCACTTGGAACGAAGCACTAGTCCGGGAGGTATTTTTGCCAATTGATGCTGAGGCAATACTGGGCATACCACTTTGCACGAGAAACAGTCCTGACTTCTGGGCTTGGAGTGAGGAGAAGAAGGGTGGTTTCTCAGTCCGATCGGCCTACAGATTGATCATACAGACAAAGATTGCCAGGGAGGCGTGGATAGATGAGCAGGAGGGAACCTCGGCTACTGGTCATGAGAGTAGCTCGTGGTCGTCGTTTTGGGCAGCCCATCTACCCCCAAAGATCAAACAGTTTCTGTGGAGACTAGCAAGAAATTCCATCCCGACCGCAGATGTTCTGGCTCACAGAAACATGAGTGACTCTGAAGCTTGCAGGCTGTGTGGCACACGGGACTCTTGGCGCCATAGAATGTTAGACTGCACAAACGCAAGATGCATCTGGGCACTTTCTGATGGAGATTTACTTGATAAGCTGAGCCAGTACAGCGATGAGGACCCGAGGCAATGGCTGTTTGCCCTGAATGAGGCACTAGATGAGCAACAGTTTATGCTCTTGGCATGCACACTATGGGCAATCTGGAGTGCGAAAAGAAAAGCTGTCTATAAGGATATACATCAATCTCCAATGTGTACACACATGTTCATCCAACGATATATTTCAGAGTTTCAGACTCAGAAAAGGACTCCTATAGCGAGAACGCCCGTCTAGGGGAATCAAAGACCCAAGCAATGGCTTAAGCCACCATGTAATATGTCAAAGATTAATGTGGATGCAGCAGTTGCCGAAAGGCGTGGCGTGGGAACCATTGCAGCTATAACAAGAGACGAGCATGGCTCGTTCTTGGGGGCGTCTACACTGGGCTTCACGTCGATCATCAACCCGACCATCCTGGAAGCTTTGGCAGTAAGGGAAGCACTAGCATTGGCGGAAGATCTGAATTTGCAGTCAATACATGTTGCTTCCGATTGCAAGGAGGTGATAGAGAGCATCAAGGAGAAGAACAGGGCGGAATATGGAGCGATTGTGCATGAAATCATATCCCACTCTAGTAGTTTTGCTTCCTGTAATTTTGTTCATGAGTTTAGAAACTTCAATACAGAGGCTCACAATCTAGCAAAGCATGCTCTGAAACTCGGGGTCGGCCGCCGTGTGTGAGTAGGTCACCCTGGAAACCTCTCTTTCGTCCCGGCTCAACTGGTGACGACGTAATAAAGCTTTGCGGATTGTCTCAAAAAAAAAGTTACCAACTCGGAGGAGCGGGGATTGTCTCGCCAGCATCTCTCCCACCCCGACGCCCTCCACCCGTCCGAACAGCCGGACGACCTTCATGGCATGTCGTGGACCCGAACATCCTCTTTTAACTTTAGGCTCGATGTAGGTCGCACGTAGCTTATAGACGAGTACTTTCCGTCGGAGTCACGGGCGTACGTACCAAGCTGGCTTTACTACTCACCATGTGGTATCTGGCTAGACACGAAAGCAGCCACCGTGATGGATTGATCCTAACTTGGAGTTGCACGTAGGAGGTTAGCTTTCACAATGACCAGCCGGCCGAACAAGTTCGTACTCGCATACGTATGAAACTCGCCGGTTCTGACGCACACATGCGAAGATATTGCAACGGGAACGTGTCGTTCCTGTAACTTTATTGCTTTTTTTAATCAGGATACAAATTACTGGGAATTACATCTGTATTTAAAGAAGACAAATCTAGCTACTGCAACTCCTATTCGGTGATTGCACCTAGTCCGAGCCAGCTAGGAATCACAAACGTGATTAGCTCTGACATCCTCCACCTTCGCCAGTTGGCCTTTATTTGGCCAGTCACTACTACTTTAAAATCTACTTCCTTTCGTTATGTATAGGAGATCTGCTTTTAAATCTCAGCCATCAATTTTTATGGTTACCATAAAATCAACGAATATAAAGGGATGATGTATGAAGAACTATGAAAGCCTCGGTCCTTCATTATTAGGTAAAGATACAGCTCAAACTTCCAGATACATAGGCATTCGGCTCAAGTTCCCATGTTGCTCGGGAGAAAAATATAAAAGATCCACATTGCATTTCCTCTGGCCTAGAGGTACCCAAGGAGACTTTCCGCCATATCCCACCCTTCCCTTTGGCGATAATGGTGGGGTCACATCATAGTTTTAAATAGAAACGTGGGCATCTCCAATAGATCATAGGAGCATCTCTAATAGATGACGCAAATTTCAAGATGTAAAACTAGGTGTTGTATAATTTACATCACCAAAAAAAATGCTTTTTACATCTAAAAAAAGCCAACTCTAACAGATGATGTATATTTGTGATGTAAAACTCCAACTCCAATAGATGGTGTATTTTAAAATTTAAAACTAGTGTACTGTTAGGCATAAGCCATGTGAGCGTGCACGGCCGTGGCGCGTCTGTGCGCGTGTGTGTAACGTGCGTGAGTGGCGCAAGTCCATGACCAGGTTGTTAACTATCTTAGTGAAGTTTGTTAGCAAGCCCATCCATGCCCATGTGTTGGCCGGGTCATGTGTGAATGGCTGGTGTGGCGTGCGTGCATGTAGGTAGTGGGTTAGTGGCTGCATGCGTGTGTTAGTGGCCGGTATGGCCGTGGATGTGTGCGTGCGGAAGGCTAATTATAGCCTGCGTGTGTGTAGAGAAAGTGGAACCAAGTGTAAGCCATGTAGCCACTGTAAAGAAGAAAAGATTGGGGCGTTTGAGCGCCCATGGCGGCGTTCGTGCGTCGGTCGGAAAATCTTGTGTCCACTATTCTTTTTCTTCCATCTCCGTTCGAGTGAGAGGAGACATAGCTAGAGGGCTTCGGTTGCAACAATTGGTATTCAGAGCCAAATTCGAGGAGCGGCCGTGGTGCGCGGCGGCGTCTGCGGAGCGCGCATCGGACATGGAGGTTGCGGCGCGCGGAGAGCGCAGTGGCACGAGGGACGGAGACGCGGCACGGC
Organism: Triticum urartu; assembly: GCF_003073215.2. Lineage (NCBI taxonomy): Eukaryota > Viridiplantae > Streptophyta > Magnoliopsida > Poales > Poaceae > Triticum > Triticum urartu. Next base: position 731,942,596 of record NC_053024.1, on the reverse strand, counting down.
GGTGCACGGAGCTGCGGATTTCGGCAGCGGCAGCTAGTGGCGCTCAACGGGGCGCAACATGGCGGTAGCTGCATCGGCGGCGGTGCGCGACAGCGGCTGGCGAGGTGGCCGCGTTGCACGGCACCTGCGGCAGCTCGTGCGGGAAGCACACGGTGGCGTCGGGCGGCAGCAACCATGGCGACGAGCTTGTCGCGTCGGGCGCGTGTTTGGGCGCGCGCCGGGCGCGTCAGGTCCACGGCGGGTCGTGTGTGTGCGTGCGTGTGGTGTGCACGGGCGTGTCCGTGCACAAGTGCAGCGTGTGTGCGTCCTGTTGGCGAGATCGGGGGGAGCGTGGAGTTGGTCCTAGGCGGGCTCGCTTGACCCGAACATGTGCGTGCATGTCGCGGGAGTGGGCAGAGCGGGCCGGATCAGGCACTTGGCGTGGACTGGGGCGTGGGGTATGTGCCCTGGCGTGCCCCAGGGTATAAGAACCCCCGTATGCGTTGTAATAGGTGTGGCTCGAGTTCGTGCTTGAGGAAATCGGCCGTAGTTACGGCCAGCGATGTTACTGCGTCAGGAAGAGAAGTGGCGGTGTGTGTTGCCGGAGATGAAGAAGGGCGTTCCCCGCGTCGACGAGGAGCGGTGTCTTGTACGTCAGGATCGGCGGCACAGTCATGGCTTAGGGGGGAGAATGTTAGCCATAAGCCATGTACGTGCACGGCCGTGGCGCGTCTGTGCGCGTGTGTGTGACGTGCGTCAGTGGCGCAAGTCCATGACCAGGTTGTTAACTAGCTTAATGGATGGCTGGTGTGGTGTGCGTGCATGTAGGTAGTGGGTTAGTGGCTCCATGCGTGTGTTAGTGGCCGGTATGGCGGTGGATGTGTGCGTGCGGAAGGCTATAAAGTGGCTGCATGCGTGTGTTAGTGGCCGGTATGGCCGTGGATGTGTGCGTGCGGAAGGCTATTTATAGCCTGCCTGTGTGTAGATAAAGTGGAACCAAGTGTAAGCCATGTAGCTACTGTAAAGAAGAAAAGATTTGGGCGTTTGAGCGCCCGTGACGGCGTTCGTGCGTCGGCCGAAAAATCTTCTGTCCACTGTTCTTCTTTTTCCACCTCCGTTCGAGTGAGAGGAGAGATAGCTAGAGGGCTTCGGTTCCAACATGTACTGGTGAACCTACTGTTGAAACCGACAACAACAAGTTCAGAGATTTGGGTTGCGGCGGGGCAGGGCAGTGCGGTGCGGCGGCGGGGCGTGGCGGGGTTGTATGCCATTTGGGTGGCGGGTCGGTGCGTGGTATACGGCGGGGCTGCAGGGCGGTGCGGGGCTGGGCGGTGCGGCTCGGGGCGGGGCAGTGCGGCCTGCTGCGGCGATGGGGTGGGGCGGGGTGGCGGGTGTGCGGGGCGGGGCGGGCCAAATCGGGTGGCGAAGAGCGCGAATCGGCGGTGCAAAGGACGAATCGGCGACAGGGAGAAGAGGAGGAAAACTCCAACGATTCACGGCGTTGGGCGGCGGCCGACGGCGGAGGAACGTAAGAACCGATAGCGGGCGCGATAGCCAGTCTAGATCTGACACGTAGGCGGGCGGGCGGCCGGCAACGACGGTGTGGTGGGAGGTGAGAGGAGGAAGGGAGGAAAGTGAAAGGAAACGACGGTTGGCGGTTGGCGCGCGGCTGGCAAATATACATCTCCTAGCGTGAACTGGTATAGCTTACAACTGCGGGAGGCGGAGATGTATTTTTTTACATCTTCTCCCTCCGTGCAGAAATATTTGTCACAAAAATGGACAAAAGGGAATGTACCTAGATGTATTTTAGTTATATATACATCTTTTTTTATCTATTTTGATGACAAGTATTTTGGGACGGAGGGAGTACATCCACTAGTAGAACAGGGGGCTTTGGTCCAGGCCGGGTAATCCCATTAGTCCCGGTTCAGTCTAGAACCGGGACCAATGGGTGCATTTATCCCGGTTCGTGCGGCTAAGGCATTAGTCCCGGTTCACCTGGGCCCTTTAGTCCCGGTTCATGCCACGAACCGGGACTAAAAGGTGCAATGCCCATTAGTCCCGGTTGGTGCCACCTTTAGTACCGGTTGATGCCACCAACCGGGACTAATGGGCTTTGAGGCATTAGTACCGATTCATGGCACGAACCGGTACTAAAGGTCCCATTTTCAAACTCCCCCCCCCCCGTGGATCGCCTTTTCAGTTTTAGAAAAAACAAAAGAAAATGATGGAAATGTCAAAAAAATAAAATAAAATAAGTTATGCTCAAATTTCAGTTTTTTTAAATTTTCATTAAATCTGGTCAAACTACTTATTCAAGAAGTATTAGTGTTACTAAATAATTATTCAAGAATATTAGTGTTATTAAATAATTATTTCAGTTTTTTTGAATTTTGGTCAAATCTGGTCAAACTATGGTCAAACTGTGGTCAAACAATGGTCAAACTACTTATTCAAGAAATATTAGTGTTACTAAAAAATTATTGTTTTTTAGAACAATAGTTTCAAACTCAAACAGTGAAATGTGTGACTTCATGCTCAAGCTAAACTCCTGAGGGTTAATAGGATTGACATCTTACTATTGTCAGGAAAACAACGAGTGCAGACTTGGAAACGAGGGAGAATAGAACCCGGAAGTTAAGCGTACTTAGGCTGGGGGAGTGGGAGGATGGGTGACCGTCCGAGAAGTTAGATGATTTGGAATGATGAGGGGTGATTAGACATTAAATTGAGCAGTGATAGGGGTGATTAGAGATTAGAGGTTAAAATAATTCAGAAATTTGAAAATAAAAAAAAATTCAAAAAAAATCAGAAAATTTCCTTTAGTACCGGTTGGTGTTACCAACCGGGACTAAAGGTGGACCGGCCACGTGGAGGGCCTTTAGTCCCGGTTCTGGTTTGAACCGGGACTAAAGGGTCAGGGCATTAGTACCGACCCTTTAGTCCCGGTTCAAGAACCGGGACTAAAGGCCCTTACGAACTGGGACAACAGGCCCTTTTTCTACCAGTGAAGGTGGAGGTGTTGTTGATGAAGCGGGCTTGTCATCCATCTTCCAAGGCATAGGTTCACCATCATAGAAGGATGATCGAGTCTCCGGAATCCTCGAATATGCAGCCAAACTCATTCTTTTGAATCTATATTCATACTCACAGTTTTGGTTTTGCAGGTCATTGATTTGGGCTTGGAGGTGCTCGATCTTCTCATATAGGTTGAAGATGGCCTCCTCGGTGTTCTTGGCATCCGACTTGTAGTTGTTAGTGAACTCCGCGAGCATCTTGTGGTTAGTGTTGATTCCACGCTCCACCATCCCCTGGCACTTGAAAACTTGTTGCTCCATTGCTTCGAGCCTCGTCTCCACGCTTCCGGTTCCCTTTGGTCCCTCAACATCGCGGATGTGCAACAACCCATCACGCATCTCAATGGTTTGAGGGTGTCGCAGCACCTCCGCGAGGTAAGGGTTGATGACCTTCTCGAAGAACTTTCCCTTGGAACCACTTGGGGACGTCATGATAATCTAGATCTGTGAGAAAAACAGCTCGAAACAAAGACAGGAGATTTTTGCATGATATGGGAGTCAAAACCCCTGGGAGATTATATAATTAATTTTTACCGACCAAAATACGTAACGTGCAAGAAAACGGAGTCCGGAGGGCACACGAGGTGCTCACGAGGTAGGGGGCGTGCCCACCACCCTCGTGGGGCCCTCGTGTCCTTCCCGGACTGCTACTTATTTTTCTATTTTTCTAAATATTCCAAAATGGAGAAATATTGCCTTAAAAATTGTTTTGGAGTCGGTTTACTTACAGTACCACATACCTATTCCTTTTCGGAGTCTGAAACGTTCCGGAAAGTGTCCCTTATGTATTCCTCTGGGGTTACGGTTTCAATAATATTGGTTTCAACATTTATGGGATTACCTGAGATATAATGTTTGATTCTTTGACCGTTTACCACCTTCGGATTTGTGCCCTCGAAGTTGTTGATCTTTATGGCACCGGAACGATAGACCTCTTCTATAATGTAGGGGCCTTCCCATTTAGAGAGAAGTTTTCCTGCAAAAAATCTTAAACGAGAGGTGTATAGCAATACATAATCACCTACATTAAACTCACGCTTTTGTATCCTTTTGTCATGCCATCTTACAACTTTTTCTTTAAACAACTTGTCATTTTCATAAGCTTGGGTTCTCCATTCATCAAGTGAGCTAATATCAAATAACCTCTTCTCACCGGCAAGTTTAAAATCATAGTTGAGCTCTTTAATAGCCCAATACGCCTTATGTTGTAGTTCGAGAGGTAAGTGACATGCTTTTCCATAAACCATTTTATACGGAGACATACCCATAGGATTTTTGTATGCAGTTCTATAAGCCCATAATGCATCATCAAGTTTCTTGGACCAATTCTTTCTAGACCTATTAACAATCTTTTGCAAAATTAATTTGAGCTCTCTATTGCTCAACTCTACTTGGCCACTAGATTGTGGGTGATAAGGAGATGCAATTCTATGATTAACGTCATACTTAGCAAGCATTTTACAGAAAGCACCATGAATAAAGTGTGAACCACCATCAGTCATTAAATATCTAGGGACTCCAAACCTCGGAAAAATAACTTCCTTAAGCATTTTAATAGAAGTGTTATGATCAGCACTACTAGTTGGAATAGCTTCTACCCACTTAGTAACGTAATCAACAACAACTAAAATATGTGTGTATCCATTAGAGGCAGGAAAAGGTCCCATATAATCAAAGCCCCAAACATCAAACTGTTCAATAACAAGAGAATAATTCATAGGCATTTCTTGACGTCTACTAATATTACCAATTCTTTGACATTCATCACAAGACAAGACAAACTTACGGGCATCCTTGAAGAGAGTAGGCCAATAAAAACCAGATTGCAATACCTTATGTGCAGTTTATCTCTAGCGTGGTGTCCTCCATAAGCCTCGGAATGACACTCGCGTAGGATCTGTTCCTGTTCATGCTCAGGTACACAACGTCTAATAACACCATCTACTCCTTCTTTATAAAGATGTGGGTCATCCCAAAAGTAATGTCTCAAGTCATAGAAAAACTTTTTCTTTTGCTGGTATGTGAAGCTAGGTGGTATAAACTTAGCAACAATATAATTAGCATAATCAGCATACTATGGAGTACTACGAGAAGTACTTATAACATTTAATTGTTCATCTGGAAAGCTATCATTAATAGGTAGTGGGTCATCAAGAATATTTTCTAACCTAGACAAGTTGTCTGCAACGGGGTTCTCAGCTCCCTTTCTATCAACAATATGCAAATCAAATTCTTGTAGCAAGAGAACCCATCTAATAAGTCTAGGTTTAGCATCTTTCTTTTCCATAAGATATTTAATAGCAGCATGATCAGTTTGAATAGTTACTTTAGAATCAACAATATAAGATCTGAACTTATCACAAGCAAATACAACTACTAAAAGCTCTTTTTCAGTAGTAGCATAATTTCTTTGAGCATTGTCTAGAATCTTACTAGCATAATGATTAACATTTAATTTCTTATCAACTCTTTGCCCTAGAACAGCACCTACAGCATAATCACTAGCATCACACATAAATTCAAAGGGTATGTTCCAATTAGGTGGCTGAACAACAGGTGCAGAGACTAATGCTTTCTTAAGTATTTCAAATGCTTCTACACAATCATCATCAAAGACAAATGGTATATCTTTTTGCAATAAATTAGTCAGAGGCTGAGAAATTTTTGAGAAGTCCTTAATAAACCTCCTGTAAAATCCGGCGTGACCAAGGAAACTTCTTATACCTTTGATGTCCTTGGGACATGGCATCTTTTCAATAGCATCAACCTTGGCTTTATCAACTTCAATACCTCTTTCAGAAACTTTGTGCCCCAAGACAATACCTTCATTAACCATAAAGTGGCACTTTTCCCAATTCAAGACAAGATTAGTTTCTTCACATCTCTGCAAAACTCGATCAAGATTGCTCAAGCAATCATCAAAAGAGGAACCATAGCCATCACAAATCTTTTCACAAAAGTCAGAGAATATAGCCATCATGCATCTTTGAAATGTAGCAGGTGCATTACATAAACCAAAAGGCATATGTCTATAAGCAAAATTACCAAAAGGGCATGTAAAAGTAGTCTTTGATTGATCTCTAGCCGACACAGGTATTTGAGAGAAACTAGAATAACCATCTAGAAAGCAATATTGTGTATGTTTGCATAATCTTTCTAGCATTTGATCAATAAAAGGTAAGGGGTAATGATCTTTCTTAGTAGCTTTATTTAATTTGTGGAAATCAATTACCATCCTATAACCTATGATAATTCTTTGTGGCATCAATTCATCTTTATCATTAGGAACAACAGTAATACCTCCCTTCTTAGGGACACAATGGACAGGACTTACCCACTCACTATTAGCATCGAGATAGATTATACCTGCCTCTAGAAGCTTTAGTATTTCTTTTCTTACCACTTCTTTCATTTTAGGATTCAGATGTCGTTGAGGATCACGAACTGGTTTGGCATCTGCTTCCAAATTTATTTTATGTTGACATAGAGTGGGACTAACGCCCTTAAGATCATCAAGAATATATCCAATAGCAGCACGGTGCTTCTTCAAAGTTTTCAATAATCTTTCTTCTTCATGCTCTGAAAGGTTAGCACTAATAATAACATGATATATCTTCTTTTCATCAAGATAAGCATATTTAAGATTATCAGGCAAAGGTTTAAGCTCAAACACGGGATCACCCTTGGGTGGAGGAGGATCCCCTAAAATTTCAACAGGCAAATTGTGATGCAGAATAGGTTCCTGGTTAAAGAATACTTCATCTATTTCCCTTCTTTCATTCATGAACATATCATTTTCATGGTCTAGCAAATAGTGTTCTAAAGGATCACTAGGAGGTACGGCAATAGAGGCAAGACCAATCATTTCATCCTTACTAGGTAATTCTTCCTCACGACTTTGTTTACTAAATTTAGAGAAATTAAACTCATGAACCATATCATCCAAGCCAACAGTAACAACATTCTTTGTGCAATCTATGGTAGCACTGACAGTATTTAAGAAGGGTCTACCAAATATAATGGGGAAAACGCTATCTTGTGGGGAACCAAGAACAAGAAAATCAGCAGGATATTTAGTTTTCCCACACAAGACTTCAACATCTCTAACAATTCCAATTGGTGAAATAGTATCTCTATTGGCAAGTTTAATTGTGACATCAATACCTTCTAACTCAGCAGGTGCAATTTCATTCTTAATTTCTTCGTATAAGTCAATAGGTATTACACTAGCACTAGCACCCATATCACATAAGCCATGATAACAATGATCTCCTATTTTAACAGAACTAACAGGCACGCCTACCACAGGTCTATGTTTATCTTTATCACAGGGTTTAGCAATTCTAGCAGTTTCACCTTCGAACTGAATAACATGCCCATCAATATTATCAGACAAGAGATCTTTAACAATAGCAATATTAGGTTCTACTTTAACTTCCTCAGGAGGTGTATAAGTTCTAATATTGCTTTTACGAACAATAGTTGAAGCTTTAGCATGATCCTTTATTCTAACAGGGAAAGGTTGTTTCTCAATATAAGAAGTAGGAACGATAGGATCATTATAAGTGACAGTCTTTTCTTCAAATTTAATAGGTGCAGCTACTTTTACTTCTATGGGAGGATGATATTTAAACCACTTCTCCTTAGGGAGATCAACATAAGTAGCAAAGGATTCACAAAAAGAAGCTACTATCTCAGAGTCAAGTCCATATTTAGTGCTAAACATACGGAAAAGAACGGTGTCCATAAATGATATAACACAATCAAACATAGGTGTCATACCTGACTCCTTACCTTCGTCGAGGTCCCAATCTTCAGAGTTGTGTTTAATTCTATCCAATAAATTCCATCTGAATTCAATAGTCTTCATCATAAAAGAGCCAGCACAAGAAATATCGAGCATGGTGCGATTGTTATCAAAAAGCCGAGCATATAAATTTTGAATAATCATTTCTCTTGAGAGCTCATGATTGGGGCATGAATATAACATTGATTTAAGCCTCCCCCAATCTTGAGCGATGCTTTCTCCTTCGTGAGGCCAGAAATTATATATATAATTGCGATCATGATGAACAAGATGCATAGGTTAATACTTCTGATGAAATTCCAACTTCAATCTTTTATAGTCCCATGATCTCATATCATCACATAGCCTATACCATATCAATGCGTCTCCCTTCAAAGATAAAGGGAAAACCTTCTTCTTAGCAACATCATCGGGTATACCTGCAAGCTTAAATAATCCACAAACTTCATCCACATATATTAAGTGCTCATCGGGATGCTTTGTTCCATCTCCTTTAAAAGGGTTAGCTAGCAGTTTTTCCATCATACCCGAAGGAAATTCAAAAGGAGTTTCATTTTCAATAGGTTCAGTAGGTTGAGGAGCAACTCTTTGCTCTACTGGACAGGGTGAAGATACCCCGAACAAGCCCCTCGGAGAATTACTTTCCATAGTAACAAGTGATAGTAAATTTGAGCACACTATATAAATTTTTCCTTACAAAATTCCACCTACCAAAGGCGCTACACTCCCTGGCAATGGCGCCAGAAAAGAGTCTTGATGACCCACAAGTATAGGGGATCTATCATAGTCCTTTCGATAAGTAAGAGTGTCGAACCCAACGAGGAGCTGAAGGAAATGATAAGCGGTTTTCAGCAAGATGTTCTCTGCAAGTACTGAAATAAGTGGTAACAGATAGTTTTGTGACGGGATAAATTGTAATGAGCAACAAGTAACAAAGGTAAATAAGGTGCAGCAAGGTGGCCCAATCCTTTTTGTAAAAAAGGACAAGCCAGAACAAACTCTTATAATAGGAAAAGCGCTCCCGAGCACACATGGTAATATCGTCAAGCTAGTTTTCACCACTTTCATATGATTCGCATTCGATACTTTGATAATTTGATATGTGGGTGGACCGGTGCTTGGGTGCTGTTCTTACTTGAACAAGCATCCCACTTATGATTAACCTCTATTGCAAGCATCCGCAACTACAACAAAAGTATTAAGGTAAACCTAACCATAGCATGAAACATGTGGATCCAAATCAGCCCCTTACGAAGCAACGCATAAACTAGGGTTTAAGCTTCTATCACTCTAGCAACCCATCATCTACTTATTACTTCCCAATGCCTTCCTCTAGGCCCAAATAATGGTGAAGTGTTATGTAGTCGATGTTCACATAACACCACTAGAGGCTGGACAACATACATCTTATCAAAATATCAAACGAATACCAAATTCACATGACTACTAATAGCAAGACTTCTCCCTTGTCCTCAGGAACAGACGTAATTACTCACAAAGCATATTCATGTTCATAATCAGAGGGGTAATAATATGCATATAGGATCTGAACATATGATCTTCCACCAAATAAACCAACTAGCATCAACTACAAGGAGTAATCAACACTACTAGCAACCTACTAGCACCAATCCCGGAATTTGAGACAAGAATTGGATACAAGAGATGAACTAGGGTTTGGAGATGAGATGGTGCTGGTGAAGATGTTGATGGAGATTGCCCTCTCACGATGAGAGGAGCATTGGTGATGACGATGGTGATGATTTACCCCTCCCGAAGGGAAGTATCCCCGGCAGAACAGCTCTGCCGGAGCTCTAGATTGGATCCGCCAAGGTTCTGCCTCGTGGCTGCGGAGTCTCATCCCGAGAAGTTCCTTCTTTTTTTTCTCATCGAAAGACTTCATATAGGAGAAGATGGACGTCGGAGAGCCACCAGGGGGCCCACGAGGTAGGGGGCACGCCCTAGGGGGGGGCGCCCCCCACCCTCGTGAGTAGGGTGTGGGCCCCCTGGCCTTCATCTTTGGTGAGGATTTTTCTTTATTTATTTTAAGATGTTTCGTGGAGTTTCAGGACTTTTGGAGTTGCGCAGAATAGGTCTCTAATATTTACTCCTTTTCTAGCCCAGAATTCCAGCTGCCGGCATTCTCCCTCCTTATGTAAACCTTGTAAAATAAGAGAGAATAGCCATAAGTATTGCGACATAAAGTGAAATAACAGTCCATAATGCGATAAATATCGATATAGAAGCATGATGCAAAATGAACGTATCAGACTCCTTGAACTAGTGCAAGATATGGAAGTTGTTTGCACTTGTCCTTGCCAAAATGATATGAGTGAAGTATGTTGTCGGAGTCACCCTCAAGAACTCTCTAGTTCTTCTTCTTCGGGATCCACACCATCTTGATGGGAATCCTTGGAGTTGTAGTCGTACTTGATGAAGTAGAACTTGATGTAGTCTTGGGAACCCACTTGACCAATGCCTTAGGGGCTTCTTCAAATGCATCAATCTCCTCTTGAAGCTTGTCCTTGCCCTTTAGCTTGTGGTCTTGTGGTGGAAGATCATCTTGAGCTTGTGTTCCTTGGAAGGAAGTAGGATCATACTTCTCTTGTTGGGGAACAAACTTTGTCTTGGGGTATTGATCTTCTTCCCACTCAACTCCATTGGCATTGAACTTTAGTTCAAAACCAACACCTTGATTCTTCAGGTGTCTTCCTTGCTTGCATAGAATTTCCTCAAATTGCTTTCTTCTGGCAAGACTCTGGTAAACACCTTTCTCTATAATTCCCTTCAGTAAGCTATTTTCTTGCTCAAGTGTAACTTGGCTAAGAGAATCATTAGTGGAATCAAGAGAACTACTAGAAGCAACAACATTGGTTTTAGCATGATTATTGTTACTACTAGAAGAAGAATCTTTCTTGTTCTTGTTGCTAGATTTAACTTGTGGCATGTAAGTAGACAAGAGTTAATGCTTGGAAATGTAAGAAGAACTTTTCTTGCAAATATCATCATTGATTGCCTTTAAGAACTCATGCTCTTGCTCAAGGTTGAGCTTTTCAAAGCGTAGATTCTCATGAGTCTTTAAAAGTTCTCGATGATTTTCCAAGGTAGTTTCCTGAGCTAACTTAAGAGTGTTTAGTTCTTTAGTTGGACGCTCAATCTCCTTCTTATCATTGTCATTCATTTTATCTTGATTAGCATGATTAATAGCAAGTTCATCATAGTTTTCATAACTATAGCTGTCCACAAGTAAAGCATCATTACCTAGCAAATCATCTTCATCACTATTGAAATCAACATACTCGGGGTGTGATACCTTTGGGCCTTAGGTGTGAAGCATCTTCCAATTCCTTCATTTGGTGACTCAAATATGTCGTAGGAGTTGGTTGACACCAGTGCTAGACCGGCAACACCTTCATCTTGAGTATATTCGGAGTCGGAGTGATAACTTCTCTCGGACTGATTGCGGAGTCAGAGCCGGATACCCATTCACCATCATGAGTTTGATGTCTTTGTTTTGTGTAGCTCCTTGATGACTTGTCTCTCCTTGATGAATCCTTGCTTCTCCGTGATGTTCTTCGTTCATAATGGTCATCTCTACTCCTTCTCTCTCTTGGTGGTTATTCTTATCTCCTACTTCTTCTTTTGGGAGAATGTTCTCTTCTTTTGTAGGGAGCCATACACTCATTGGAGTAGTGTACGGGTCTTCTACAATTGTAGAAATTACGTTCACGACTTTAAGATCTTTTTTCATTGTAGGACCTTGACTTGGAACTTCTTTCCTTGCTTCTACTCTTATAAAACTTGTTGAAGTTCTTCACCATTAAGCTCAATTCTTCATTGAAGGTTTGTTTCTCACTTGATGATGTGGGAGCATCACATGAGGCTTTGTAAGCATCACTTGAATTGTTGTGGAGCTCTTCCTTATCCTTAAGTGACATCTCATGAGCAAAAATTCTTCCAATGACTTCCGTTGGCTTGAGATCTTTGTAATTGGGCATCATTTGGATCAATGTGCACACGGTATCACATTTTTCCATCCAAGGCTCTTAGGATCTTCTTGATGATGAATCTGTCGGTCATCTCTTCACTTCCTAAGCTGGCAATATCATTTGTGATGAGAGCAATCCTAGAGTACATTTCAGCGACACCTTCACCATCCTTCATTTTGAACTTGTCAAGTTGACTTTGAAGCACATCCAATTTGGATTCCTTGACATAGTTGGTACCTTCGTGCACATCAATCAAAGTATCCCAAATTTCTTTGCATTCTCAAGACGGTTGATTTTGTTGAATTCTCCGGGGCACAATCCTTTGAAGAGAATATCACAAGCTTGAGCATTGTATTGCAACATCTTCAACTCTTCCGCGGTAGCTTCACGGTTCGGTTCTCTCCCATCAAAGAATTCACCTTGCAAGCCAATACACGCAATAGCCCAAACGGCGGGGTTATGTCCAAGAATATGCATTTTCATCTTATGCTTCCAACTAGCAAAATTAGTACCATCAAAGTAAGGACCTCTACGGTGGTAATTTCCCTCGCTAGACGCCATACTCTCATAGGTTGTGATACCAAGGCTATGATCACCAAAAGCTATGGAAATCTAAGCAAATGGACACCAAAGCTCTGATAACACTTGTAGGATCGAAAGTATGTCTAGAGGGGGGTAATTGGACTACTTGAACAAATAAAAATCTATCCTTTTCCCAATTTGAAGTCTTGGCAGATTGTAACAACTTAGCACAGGTCAAGTAATCAACCTACACATGCAATTCTAAGAGTATAGCAGCGGAATGTAAAACAATTGCATATGAAGGTAAAGGGAGGAGTTTGGAGGAGCAAACGCAATGTAGACACGGAGATTTTTGGCGTGGTTCCGATAGGTGGTGCTATCGTACATCCACGTTGATAGAGACTTCAACCCACGAAGGGTAATGGTTGCGCGAGTCCACGGAGGGCTCCACCCACGAAGGGTCCATGAAGAAGCAACCTTGTCTATCCCACCATGGCCATCGCCCACGAAGGACTTGCCTCACTATGGTAGATCTTCACGAAGTAGGAGATATCCTTTCCCATACAAACTCCTTGGTTCAAATCCACAATCTTGACGGAGGCTCCCAAGTGACACCTAACCAATCTAGGAGACACCACTCTCCGAAAGGTAATAGATGGTGTGTTGATGATGAACTCCTTGCTCTTGTGCTTCAAATGATAGTCTCCCCAACACTCAGATATCTCTCATAGGATTGGATTTGGTGGAAAGAGGGTTTGAGTGGAAAGCAACTTGGGAAGGCTAGGGATCAAGATTTATGTGGTTGGAATGGGATATCTTGACCTCAACACAAGGGTAGGTGGTTCTCTCTCAGAAAATGTATGTTGGAAGTGTAGGCATCTTCTGATGGCTCTCTCCATGAATGAAGAGTGGGTGGAGGGGTATATATAGACTCAAAACAAAATTTAACTGTTACACACAAATCACCAAACTCGGTGGGACCGAATCATGAAACTCGGTCAGACTGATTTAGTTCAAAATGTGAACGTTAGGATTTTCGGTGGGACCGACAAGTCGACTCGGTGGGACCGATTCCATTAGGGTTAGGGCATAACGTAATCTCGATGAGACCGATTACACAAACTCGGTGGGACCGATTTTGGTAATAGGCAAACAGAGAGTTGGCCAGGCAAACTCGGTGGGACCAATTCGCTCATCTCGGTTAGATCGAAACGTTACGAAGGGGATACAGAGAGTTTGCATTGCGAACTCGGTTGGACCGATCGCTCATCTTGGTTAGACCGAAACATTACGAAGGGAAACAGAGAGTTTGCAATCCCATCTCGGTGAGACCGAGATCCCTACCAGTGAGACCGAAATGACTAGGGTTTGTGGCAGTGGCTATGCGAAGTGAACTTGGTGGCGCCGGGTAGGAAATTTCGGTGGGGCTGAGTTTGACTTTTGGTTTGGGACATATGTGGATATGAGAAAGTAGTTGAGGGTTTTGGAGCATATCACTAAGCATTTTGAGAAAGTAACTCATTAAGCAACACCTCATCCCCTTTTAATAGTATTGGCTTTTCCTATGGACTCAATGTGATCTCGGATCACTAAAAGTAAAATGTAGAGTCCTGAGCTTGAGCCAACATGTGTTCTTAGTATTTTGAGGGGTCCACTTTCTGATCCATGCCATGCCAAACATTGAGCTTTCCTGAAATATTTATCTTGAAATAGCATTAGCTCAATGGGCTATATGTTGTTAGGAATTACCAAAACCACCCATGGATAGTTGTACTTTTAGACCATAATTGACATTTGAACTACATGTACATGCAATAGCTAACCATAACGGTTTGAAAATTCATATTTCGTGTACTTGTGTGTGATTTAATTCCATATGTAGTAAATTGGAAGGAATTTTAAAACATATTGGTCTAACGGCTATGACACGATTAAGCATGGTGTGACACGTCATTTTAATTCTAAAAAAAATAGATCAGAAAAACATGAAACCTTGGCTGATGTAATGTCATGCCATGAAGATGATGTGGTAAAGAAATTGGCCTGTTTGACGAAAGTTTGGACACACACCATCACAAACCGGAGCAACTCACTAGAAGGCTCGTGGTTCCGAGAGGGAACAATGCATGTTTGATGACTAACAGGAGATAGCTTCCTCTTACGGCCTTCAATTTTTTTTCTACATCTAACGTGCACTACTACAACTGTAATGTGAAATTTTTGAAAATTTTAGGGCTCATTTGACCTTTTAAAGACATTTAAGTGATTTTCTAGCCATTTAATGACCGTAATTCAAATTGGAACTACATCTACATGCAACGCCTAACCGAAACGGTTTGAAAAATCATATCCGTGTACTTGTGTGCGAGGTAATTCCATCTGCAGTAAATTAGAAAGAATTTTCAAACATATTGGTCTCACGACATGGACACATGCATACGTATGCATGGAGTGACATGGCATTTTAATTCCAAAAAATAAAAAAGTGATCAGAAAGACATGAAACCTTGGTTGATGTGATGTCATGCCACCAAGATGATATGGTAAGGTAATTGGCCCATTTGACGAAAGTGCGGATACACACCCCTCACAAACAGGAGCAACTCACTAGAAGGTTCGTGGTCCCGAGAGAGAACAATGCATGTTTGATGACGAACGGGAGATAGCTTCCTCTTATGGCCTTCAGTTTTTTTCTACGTCTAACGTGCACTACTACAACTGTAATGTAAATTTTTTGAAAATTATAGGGGTCATTTGACCTTTTAAATAAATTTAAGTGATTTTCTAGGCATTTAATGACCGTAATTCAAATTTGAACTATATCTACAAGCAACGCCTAGCTAAAACGGTTTGAAAAATCATATTTGTGTACTTGTGTGCGGATTAATTCCATGTGCAGTAAATTAGAAGCAATTTTCAAACAAATTGGTCTCACGACATGGACACAGGCATACGTATGCATGGAGTGACATGGCATTTTAATTCCAAAAAATAAAAAAATGATCAGAAAAAACATGAAACCTTGGTTGATGTAATGTCATGCACCAAGATGATGTGGTAAGAAATTGGCATGTTTGAGGAAAGTTTCGACATACTCCCCTCACAAAACAGAGCAACTCACTAGAAGGTTCGTGGTTCCAAGAGAGAACAATGCATGTTTGATGACGAATGGGAGATAGCTTCCTCTTACGGCCTTCAATTTTTTTCTACGTCTAACGTGCACTTCTACAACTATAATGTGAAATTTTAGAAAATTCTAGGGGTCATTTGACCTTTTAAAGACATTTAAGTAATTTTCTAGCCATTTAATGACCGTATTTCAAATTTGAACTACATCTACATGCAATGCCTGACCAAAACGGTTTGAAAAATCATATGTGTGTACTAGTGTGCGAGTTAATTCCATGTGCAGTAAATTAGAAGGAATTTTCAAACATATTGGTCTCACAACATGGACACATGCATACATATGCATGGAGTGACATGTCATTTTCATTCCTAAAAATAAAAAAATGATCAGAAAAACATGAAACCTTGGTTGATATAATGTCATGGCACCAAGATGATGTGATAAAGAAATTGGCATGTTTGACGAAAGTTTGGATACACACCCCTCAAAAATTGGATCAAATCAGTAGAAGGTTTGTGGTTCCGAGAGGGAACAATGCATGTTTGATGATGAATGGGAGATAGCTTCCTCTTACGACCTTCAAATTTTTTTCTACGTCTAACGTGCACTAATACAACTGTCATGTGAAAATTTGAAAATTTTTAGGGATCATTTGACCTTTTAAAGACATTTAATGACCGTAATTCAAATTTGAACTACATATACATGCAACGCCTAACCAAAACGGTTTGAAAAATCATATTTTTTTGTACTTGTGTGCGAGTTAATTCCATGTGCAGTAAATTAGAAGGAGTTTTCAAACATATTGGTCTCACAACATGGACACATGCATAAGTATGCATGGAGTGCCATGGCATTTTAATTCCAAAAAATTAAAAAATGATCAGAAAAACATGAAACCTTGGCTGATTTAATGTATTGCCACCAAGATGATGTGGTAATAAAATTGGGTTGTTTGATGAAAGTTTGGACACACACCCCTCAGAAACCGGAGCAAGTCACTAGAAGGTTCGTGGTTCCGAGAGGGAACAATGCATGTTTGATGCAGAATGGGAGATAGCTTCCTCTTACGGCCTTCAAATTTTTTTCTACGTTTAACTTGCACTAATACAACTGTCATGTGAAAATTTAGAAAATTTCAGGGGTCATTTGAGCTTTTAAAGACATTTAAGTGATTTTCTAACCATTTAATGACCATAATTCAAATTTGAACTACATCTACATGCAACACCTAACCATAACGGTTTGAAAAATAATATTTTTGTGTACTTGTGTGCGAGTTAAAAAATCATCAGATGATGTAACTATCTGTTGTTCAAAAAAGAACATGTAAAGATCTGGCAAGACAACCGACCCCCACACGATTGACACTCTATCTCGCGGCTCGAGGTTTGGTACGTGAGTTGCGGGGATCATTAATCACACACGGGTCTGCATTGGAAACCATCAGCTATTATGTTCACGCACGGATTTTGGCTATTATGATCACACACGGATTTTGCTACGGGAATCGTGAGTAATTCAAACTACAGTACTCGTAAATTCCGGTAACCGGCGTGTGTACTGTCCATGTCAATATAGATTCAGACCGACAATAAATACTACCTTGCTCACGCCGTCCCGCCTGCATTCTCATCTACATCCTCCCCTGGCTCGCCCTCTCTCTCTCAAATTTTTGACATGGCGCCACCGGTCTGCCAACGCGCCGATGACGAGTCGCCGCCCCCCGGGGATGCTCACTCGATTAGCAGCGATGAGGACCCCTACGCGCCACCTGACGAGGTTGCGTCGGACCCCTCAACTTTTGATTAGTTTTGGGGCCAGTACAATCTTTGTCTGTGGAAGTCGCTGCCGCCGGCTGAGAAAGTAGAAGGAGATGGCGGAGGAGGAAGCCAGGTACCAGGCGGCCTGTGAAGCCCGTGATGCTGCCTAGAAAAGGAGGCGGCGGAGCTTTAGGGGCGGGCGCGTCGTCGTGCCGAGGAGGTGTACGAAGACGGGTACTTTGCGAGGAAGGTCATTGGTGTTGGGAGCCTCGTCGCTGCGTGGAGGTGGGACGATAAGCTCCAGTGTGCCACCGACGAGGAGCTCGAGTGGGCGCCCAACAAAATGGCAAGATCGGCCGCGCGCGTCCGCCAGCAAGATGTAGATCGGTACATCAAGCGCTGCGAGGCGGAGGAGGCATAGTACTGCCTCCACACTGGGAAGACGATGCGCACCAGGGAGCTACTGGTGAGGGGTTGCCGGAATACTGGCCCAGGAGGGATTATTAGTTTTAGTATTGTCCGTTTTCAATTTTATGCATTGTACCTAGTAGTTAAGTATCATCACGTATATGTGATGATATATATATATATATATAGAGAGAGAGAGTAGCACTATTCTAATCCTGAAATTAGAATAACTATTTGGATCACGTCAGGCCTATATAGGGCGTTTGGAGGTCCTCCTGAATTCCCGAACTCATAGAGAAAAAAAGGGCCACGCCCTTGCCCACCACCTCTTCCCCGATCCCCAATCTCCCCGATCCAGCGTCGTGGACCTCTCGCCTCCCTGCCACAACCGCCGCCACACCTGGCTCCGGCGCGCCTCCCGCCGCCGGCCACCCTGGCCCCGTCCCTACCTTTCGACCCCGACGCGCCTCCCATGCTCTCCCAGATCAGTCCGCCGCACCTCCACCATCCCCCAGATCTGGTCACCGCGTCGCCACCGGCGTCGGATCCGGCCGCTACACCGCCCCAACGCGGGATCCGGCCGCCGCGACGGCCGTGTCAATCCTGCATCGCCCAGTGGTGCAGTGCCCATTGCACGGAGGCGAACTTCCCTGCCACCTCGCTGTGGACCTGTCCCTGCTGGTAACCTGCTCCGGTGACCTTCGCCAGCCTACTTCACCGCCTCCCTTGCTGTGCTTATCGGCTGCAGCGTCCCGCCCCTCTTCCGCCACTCGTCCTCCTCGGGCGCAGCGCCCCTGGCCCACAAGGCCACCGCGGCCAAGGCCGTCGAGCAAGAGCCCGACCATGACGATGGCCGCCAGCAGGTAGCCCTCTTCTTCGGCACGCAGACCGGCACCAGCGAGGGGTTCGCCAAGGTACGCACGCACGCTACTCGTTCCCCCTGCGCCGCTGCCACCATGCCTGCTGGGTGTGTGCGTGCTCTCTAGGAAGTTCGTCCTAGCCAGCTTCTTCAGTTCAATATGTGTGCTAACTGTGTGGTTCTCACCATCTCTAGATCCTGCCAAGCTGCACAACACTTTGTTGTTTCCTCCCCCGGCTCCTATCAGACTTGATGTGTTGTGGGCTATGGACAAGATGAAGGCATGTAACATCCCAAATTTTCAATTTGGAATGTTATACAATAGATCATCATAGCATATCATATTTTATTGCATTTTGGTTGATCCTAGAAATTTCACGCAACTCAAGGACCCTTGGAGAGAGTTGGGGATTTAATTATTTTCATATTTGGGTTTTCTCAAATTTTCAAAATAGGATCATCTGATTTTATTTATTTTATCTACAATTATTTCTATTATAAAAATATGAGAGAGGGAATAAAATGACTTTCCCAAAGTAAAGAGATATTGAGGATTTAATAATAAAATCGAATAAGATTTTATTTTGGTTTTATTTGCTATTTTATTTGAATTTAGGAAAAATGCGTGTTTTTAAAAATTGCATTTAGGCCCCAAATAAATGTTCATCCCGTGCGGCTTGATTTTAGAAGCCGGGGAAATTTTATTTCGGGAGTTTTGGAGTCCGTTTAATTTCCCTTTTGTTTTTTTCTGAGCGTAATTATTTAAAAAAACGCCCGAACCGACCTACGGGGCGTATCCGGCCCGGACTCTTCTAGGGGGGGGGGCTTTATATACCGCGACCCCGGGCCGAGGCAGCCCAGAGCCGCGCCGAGCTGCCCCAAACCCTAAGCGTCGCCGCCGCCGGAGTTCGCCGCCGACGAGGTTGGCCGCCGCCGCCGTTTTTTTTCAGAAAAACCGTTCTGTTTTTCCGTCGGTTTTTTTGGATCTGTTTTTTTGATAGATCGGTTTTTTTCCGGTTTAGTTAATTAGCGAGCGTTCGCTTGTTCGTTCGTTTTAACGAACGCGTTCTTCGTTTAGATCCAGATAACGAACGTTCGTTCGTTAATCTATTCGTCGATTTTCTTTTTCTTGGATTAAATACGTGATTTTTCTTATCGCGATTTCTGATCCTATGTTCGTTCTAGTACAACTTTTCGCTCGTTTATCGGAATCAGGCGATTCAAGCGCCTGGAGTTTCTTCTCGAAACCCTCTTTCCGTTTAACCAACTCAAACAAGTTTTTGCCTATGTAAAATTTGACCTAGATCCAGAATAGTAAACGAAGCTTGTTTCTTTTGTCGTTTGTCTTTCGTTGCTTCATTCGATTTGATTCTTTTTGCCAACCGGAGTTCTTAAGTTGAACTTTCTGGTTAGATCTCTTATTTGGGTTTTACCTGTGCATTAGTTGAGTACTTATTGTATGCTTGTTTGTTTGCGATAGAGTACCCGGAGTGCGCCGCTTGCTACTTCGAATCGCTAGGTTTCGCGGATCATCAGCAAGGCAAATAACACTTTGATCATACCTCCTACTACCCAGTTTTTATTGCATTAGATCCATCCTCACACATTGCATGATTAGGATCTAATTAAATTGTGGGTTTGGGAAGTAGATGAGGTAGTACCTATTACCTGTTTATTATCAAACCTTTGGGAGTTACTTCTACGTTTGCTTATTATGCCATGCTATGCTAGTAGACGTGGATTGGGTGAGTGAAATCCATGACAAATGTGAGTTTGTTAAGTTAATGGTTTATCTAAGGTGGCAACTTAAATACACATCTGGGTGGATTGAGGCACCTGGGTATTCCAGCGATTGCATGTTTTTCTTTTGGATCGCCACCCAGGCTCAAAGGGATCATGAGATTATTTCATACTAGAAACTTCCGTGTGCAGCCACAAGCTACTATGGGCTCTAGCATAGTTGACTAAGTTGTCTGAACTCTTACAGTGGTAGACTAGCAGATGTAGGGAAAAGTAGGTGTAACGGTCTACCCGTTCGTAAGGTGTGAGCGCTTCTGAAAGACTATGTCTCGGTCATCCGTTTCTCAAACACCCCGTAGTGCGAGAATCCCAACGGAGGAGATCGAGTCTTGTGGGGAAAAGTGCGCAAACCTTTGTAGAGTGTATAAACTAATCATGATTAGCCGTGTCCCCAGTTATGGACATCTTGAGTATCTAGTAATTGGATTATCATGTGAATCTCATCATGTTACTCTAATTAATTTTGTTGGGTTTTAATGATGATGTTTAATTGGGATTGGGAGGGTGTCTACACTCTCAATGTTTAACAACCACCATGATAGTTAAATAAAATGTATTCCTTTGCAGTAGGGAAAAATTGGCTTTACGCAAAACTGTAACCATAGAGCTTTCCACCAGCCAAATATGCATATAGTATAGTCTTATTCATTTCATTGCTCTCTATGTGTTACGTTGCCAGCATATTCCATGTGCTGGCCCGTTTCGGGCTGCAACGTTCATGTTGTAGACTTTTCACACGACGAGTAAGGTGTTTTTAGGTTGTGGTTCTATACTCAGTGATGCCGTTGGAGTTGATGGACTCACTTATCTTCCAAGCCTTCCGCTGTTATCGTTATTAGATGGCCTTAAGCAATATTTATTGTAATAAGTCTCCTTTGAGACATTCGATGTAATAAGTGTGTCATTGCCACTCTGTTATAAATCCTTTAAGTACTGTGTGGTGTCAGCATTACTGATCCAGGGATGACACCGGAGCACAGAGATTGGACCGTTTGAGGTCTGGTGGCTACAAGATGGTATCAGAGCACACGCTGACTGTAGGACACGACCACTAAGCTAAAGCCCTAGATCACTACTCACTCTTCTCATTCTGACTCCTCATCTTTTCTACTCTTTTAGGATGGCGGATGCAAGGAACAAGTTCACGCAACCGGATGAAGATACACTCTTTGGATGTCCCTTGAAGGAAGCCACTAGATATCTGAACATAGGAGTACCAAGCTTCACCGGAACCTACAACGCCACTTTACCTAAAGAGGAGCGCCGGATGATTCAAGTTCAAGTTCCAGGAAGGACGTTCATGCCAGTCACTGAGCCCATAGAGTTTTCCTTTGATGCACCAACTGGGAGTCTAGGAAAGAGCATGGTAGCTGACATCGCCATGGGACGCATTGGAGAAGTTTACCGCAATGATCTCATCGATACAATCTACCAGATTTGTGGGCGCCGAGATGAGCACTGGGAGATGATCAGCACCAGGATGGATAGATCAAGTGCAGCTTTTATCCAGGAGTTAAACCAGCACATTCGACGTCAGGAGAAACAGATGTGCGCCGACATGATAGATCTGTAGAAGGTAAGGACAAGAATCATGGAACTGGAGGAAGAACTCAAGGCTACATGTGAAGATTGTGAAGAGGAAATAGAAGTACTAGTGGAGAAGAATGACGACCTGATCAAGAAGATCAGAATATTCATGGGAGGCCCTACATCAGTAGAAGAAGAAGAACCCAAGAAGATTCGCCCGGAAGACTACATCATCATCGACGACACCGACTCGGATCCAGATGAGAGCGATGATGACTATGTTGATGAAGCTGGAGCAGATATCATGGAGTCTGCAACCGAAGAATATTTCTAGTAGACCACCCCAACAGTAGTAGTAGTCCACCATATAAATATAGTAGTCCGAGCACTTTTGCGATAGTTAGATCGATTGTATGCCCTTGTTTGATTGAATGAAGTGAATTGTTTGCTTTTGCCTCATGTGCATATGGGTAGTGTTTTCTCTCTATGCCCCTCTCTATTCTTAAATCTCATCTTTTCTAAACCCTCAGATGCCTCCGAGACGTGACCCCAGATTTACCTTCCCGCCGGAGCTCACCCAGTTGATCCAGCAGCAGAACACATTGATGCAGTTGCTAGTCCAGAATCAGAATTAGGGGAACAACAACAACAACCCACCACCACAACCACCACCTGTTGATCACTTAGCCCGTTTTCTTAGGCTGAATCCGCCGGTGTTTTCCAGTAGCATCGAGCTGATAGTAGCAGATGATTGGCTTCGCAAGACAGTAAGGGAGTTGACCACGGCAGGATGAACAGATGCGGAAAAGGTGAAGTTTGCCGCACATCAGCTTGAAGGACCCGCAGCATCATGGTGGGAGAATTTCACCGCCACTTTCCCTATCAATATTATCACATGGGACCAGTTCCAGCAGGCTTCCCGTACCGCCCATGTTTCAGCAGGAGCTATGGCCATGAAGAAGCGTGAGTTTCGCAACTTGCGCCAAGGAGGACGGACAGTTGGCCAGTATGTTGTGGACTTTAGTAAGCTAGCACGTTATGCCCCAGATTATGTTGCTACGGATGCAGGTAAGTAGGAGAAGTTTCTGGAAGGACTGAATGATGAGTTGAGCATGCAGTTGATGGTAGCAACCTTGAACAACTACCAAGAGTTGGTAGATCGTGCTCTTATGATTGAAGGGAAGCAGCAACAGATTGAGAATCACAAGAGGAAGTATGGACAAGGAAAGTAAAATTTAGGAGCTCAGCAGAAGCCATGTTTTACCCCTAGACCAGGAGGACAGTTTCAACATACCCATGGAGGAGGTAGCTCGCACAACCACAATGGAACCAAGAATGGTAATGGGAATGGAGGAAGCAACAGCCAGAACCGTACCAACCAATCAACCCCAGCCAAGAGAGACCTGAGCCAAGTCACTTGCTTTAAGTGCCAGAAGACCGTTCATTATGCCAATGAATGTCCTGAATCCCAGCATGGAAATGGCAATGGAAACTCTAGGAAGAAGCCGAATCCTTTCAACAGGGGACAGGTGAACCACGTTAACGTGGAGGAGGTTGAAGAGCAGCCGGATGCAGTAATCGGTAAGTTTTTGGTTAAGTCATTTACTGCACTCGTTCTTTTCGATACTGGTGCATCGCATTCATACATATCAAGGGGATTTGTGGATTAGTATAACCTGCCCACCAAAGTTCTTAGAACACCTATGCTAGTAAGCTCACCAGGAGCGGAGTATATGGCTAGTAAGGGATGTTTTCAAGTGCCATGGAGTATAGGTAGGCATGTGTTTCCTTCGGATTTAATCATTTTGTATCACAAGGTTTGGATGTAATTCTGGGTATGGATTGGCTGTCGATGTATGGGGGAAACATCGATTGCGCCAGTAAGTCAATTTTGCTTACCACCCCAGAAGGAAGAAGGATCAAGTATGTATCCCGGCATGTGCCGAAGAGGACTCAAGTGAATTCGTTTACAGGAGTTGTGCAGGAGGAAGTACCAGTAGTGAATAATTTCCCTGATGTATTTCCAGAAGAGTTGCCAGGCATGCCACCGGATAGAGATATTGAGTTTTTGATTGAGCTTTTGCCAGGCACAGGGCCAATATCTAAGAGACCATACAGGATGCCCGCAAAGGATTTGGAAGAGAATAAGAAGCACATTAAGGAGTTACTGGATAAAGGTTATATCCGCCCAAGTTCTTCGCCTTGGGGATCACCAGTACTTCTAGTGGAGAAGAAGGATGGATCGTTAAGGATGGTTGTTGATTATCGAGGATTGAATGAAGTAACCATCAAGAACAAGTACCCACTACCGATGATCAATGAACTATTTGATCCATTACAAGGAGCTAAGGTATTTTCCAAGATCGATCTGCGATCAGGATACCATCAGTTGAAGATTCGATAATAGGATATACCTAAGACAACTTTTACCACCAGGTATGGGCTATACGAGTATACCGTTATGTCATTTGGTCTGACTAACGCACCTGCGTATTTTATGAACATGATGAACAAGGTGTTTATGGAGTTTTTGGATAAGTTCGTCGTAGTGTTCATCGATGATATCCTGGTTTACTCAAAGAATGAAGCGGAGCATAAGGAGCATTTGCGTTTGGTACTTGGTAAGCTCAGAGAACATCAGTTATACGCCAAATTTAGCAAATGTGAGTTTTGGTTGAAGGAAGTTGGATTTCTCGGACACGTTATATCTGGAGAAGGTATAACAGTAGATCCCACCAAGGTTGACACGGTGACAAGTTGGGAAGCGCCAACCACAGTTGGAGAGATCCGGAGTTTTCTTGGACTTGCAGGATACTACCGGAGATTCCTTGAAAATTTCTCGAAGATTGCAAAGCCTATGACGGAGTTGTTGAAAAAGGATACCAAGTTCAAATGGGCTGAAGAGTGTGAGGCCAGTTTCCAGGAGTTGAAGAAACGTTTGGTTACATCACAAGTGCTGATTTTTCCAGATCAGGCCAAGGATTATGAGGTGTATTGTGACGCTTCACGTCGAGGAATTGGAGCAGTGCTTATGCAGGAAGGAAGAGTTGTTTCCTATCCCTCACAACAGCTTAAGCCTCATGAGTTAAATTATGCTACACATGATTTGGAGTTAGCAGCCGTAGTGCATGCCTTGAAGACTTGTAGACACTTTCTCATTGGAAACCATTGTGAGGTTTACACGGATCACAAGAGTTTGAAGTATATTTTCACGTAGAAGGAGTTGAATCTCAGGCAAAGGAGATGGCTGGAGCTCATCAAGGATTACGATATGAGATTGCATTACCATCCCGGAAAGGCTAACGTAGTAGCTGACGCGTTGAGCCGTAAAAGTCATGTCAACACCTTAATGACGGGAGATTTACCAAGGGAGTTAGCCAAGAATCTTCGTGAGCTATGTTTGGAGATAGTTCCTAGATGCTATGTAGCAGCATTGGAGATTCAGTCTACTTTGATGGATAAGATTAGAGGAGCTCAAAAAGACTGACAAGGAGATCGCTTCTATTAAGGAGAAAATGAGCAAAGGAAAAGCTAAAGGATTTCATGAGGATGAGCACGATACCTTATGGTTTGAAGACCGTGTTTATGTGCCCAATGATTTGGAGATCAGGAAGTTGATTCTGCAAGAGGCCCATGATTCACCATATTCGATTCACCCAGGAAATACCAAGATGTATTTGGATTTGAAGGATACTTTCTGGTGGACCGGAATGAAGAAGGATATTGCGGAGTATGTAGCAGTTTGTGATGTATGTCAAAGAGTAAAGGAAGAGCATCAGAAGCCAGCAGGATTCCTACAGCCATTGCCAATACCCGAATGGAAGTGGGATAAGTTAGGCATGGATTTTATTACAGGATTTCCCAGAACTCGTTCAGGCAATGACTCGATTTGGGTCGTAGTCGATCATTTGACAAAGGTAGCTCGTTTCATTCCAGTGAAGACTACCTATACTATTGCCAAGTTGGCAAAGATATACATGAATAGTATCGTATGTCTGCATGGTGTTCCAAGGAGCATTGTATCAGATAGAGGAACCCAGTTTACCTCAAAGTTCTGGAATCAGTTGCATGAAACTTTGGGTACCAGGCTACAGTTTAGTACAGCTTTCCATCCGCAGACAGATGGACAGACCGAAAGAGTCAATCAGATTCTGGAGGATATGCTGAGAGCTTGTGCACTAGATTACGGATCTAGTTGGTATGAGAATTTTCCATATGTAGAGTTCTCTTATAACAACAGTTATCAATCCATTTTGAAGATGGCCCCTTTCGAAGCCTTGTACGGAAGGAGGTGCAGGACCCCATTGTCGTGGGACGAAGTTGGAGACCGCCAGTTGTTTGTATCGGATCTGATTAAGGAGTCTGAACAGAAGGTGAAATTGATTCGCGATAGGCTCAAGGTAGCCCAGTCCAGGCAGAAGAGCTATGCGGATTCCAAACGCAAGGAGACAGTTTACGAATCGGAGACCGAGTTTATCTTCGAGTATCTCCACTTCGAGGAGTTAAGCGTTTTGGAGTTAAGGGAAAGTTAGCACCACGTTTTGTAGAACCATACAAAGTTTTGGAGCGTATGGGAGAAGTAGCCTACAAGTTGGAATTTCCCGAAGGATTGTCAGGAGTTCACGACGTGTTCCACGTTTCCCAGTTGAAGAAGTGCCACGCGGAGATGGCTGATATACCGCTGAGAGACACAGTACCGCTGGAAGCGATTCAGTTGGACAGTGATTTGACCTATGAGGAGAAACCAGTCGAGATTCTCAAGTATGCCAGCCGAGTCACCCGTAGAAGGTTATCAAGTTTTGCAAAGTTCAGTGGAGCCACCACACGGAGGATGAAGCCACCTGGGAACGAGAGGAAGATCTGTTGAAAGACCACCCTAACCTATTTTCTAGCCAACCCGAATCTCGAGGGCGAGATTCATCTTAAGGGGGGTAGGTTTGTAACATCCCAAATTTTCAATTTGGAATGTTATACAATAGAGCATCATAGCATATCATATTTTATTGCATTTTGGTTGATCCTAGAAATTTCACGCAACTCAAGGACCCTCGGAGAGAGTTGCGGATTTCGTTATTTTCATATTTGGGTTTTCTCAAATTTTGAAAATAGGATCATTTGATTTTATTTATTTTATCTTCAATTATTTCTATTATAAAAATCTGAGAGAGGGAATAAAATGACTTTCCCAAAATAAAGAAATATTGATGATTTAAAAATAAAATCAAATAAGATTTTATTTTGGTTTTATTTGCTATTTTATTTGAATTTAGGAAACATGTGTGTTTTTCAAAATTACATTTAGGCCCCAAATAAATGTTCATCCTGTGCGGCTTGATTTTATAAGTTGGGGAAATTTATTTTGGGATTTTTAGAGTCCATTTAGTTTTCCTTTTGTTTTTCTTTCTGAGCATAATTATTTAAAAAAATGCCCGAACCGACCTACGGGCCGTATCCGGCCCGGACTCCTCCAGGGGGGGGCTTTATATACCGCGACCCCGGGCCGAGGCAGCCCAGAGCCGCGCCGAGCCGCCCCAAACCCTAAGCGCCGCCGCCGCCGCCGACGACGTTGGCAGTCGCCGCCGTTTTTTTAGAAAAACTGTTCGGTTTTTTCTGTCGGTTTATTTAGATCCGTTTTTCCGATAGATCGGTTTTTTTCCGGTTTAATTAATTAGCGAGCGTTCTCTCATTCGTTCATTTTAACGAACGCGTTCTTCGTTTAGATCCAGATAATGAACATTCATTCGTTAATCTATTCATCGATTTTCCTTTCTTGGATTAAATACGCGATTTTTCTGATCGCGATTTCTGATCCTATGTTCGTTCTGGTATAACTTTTCGCTTGTTTATCGGAATCAAGCGATTCAAGCGCCCGGAGTTTCGTCTCGAAACCCTCTTTCCGTTTAACCAACTCAAACAAGTTTTTTCCTATGTAAAATTTGACCTAGATCCAGAATAGTAAAAAAAGCTTGTTTCTTTTGTCGTTTGTCTTTCATTGCTTTGTTCGATTTGATTCTTTTTGCCAACCGGAGTTCTTAAGTTGAACTTTCTGGTTAGATCTATTATTTGGGTTTTACCTGTGTATTAGTTGAGTACTTACTGTATGCTTCTTTGTTTGCGATAGAGTACCCGGAGTGCGCCGCTTGCTACTTCGAATCGCTAGGTTTCGCGGATCATCAGCAAGGCAAGTAACACTTTGATCATACCTCCTACTACCCAGTTTTTATTGTATTAGATCCATCCTCACACATTGCATGATTAGGATCTAATTAAATTGTGGGTTTTGGGAAGTAGATGAGGTAGTACTTATTACCTGTTTATTATCAAACCTTTGGGAGTTACTTCTACGTTTGCTTATTATGCCATGCTATGCTAGTAGACGCAGACTTTTCAGACGACGAGTAAGGTGTTTTTAGCTCGTGGTTCTATACTCAGTGATGTCGTTGGAGTTGATGGACTCACTTATCTTTCAAGCCTTCCACTGTTATCGTTATTAGATGGCCTTAAGCCATATTTATTGTAATAAGTCTCCTTTGAGACACTCGATGTAATAAGTGTGTGAGTGCCACTTTGTTATAAATCCTTCAAGTACTGTGTGGTTTCAGCATTACTGATCCAGGGATGACACCGGAGCACAGAGATTGGACCGTTTGAGTTCTGGTCGCTACAAGGCATGGACATGGTGATTGGGTACGATAAGCGAGCTGCTACTGCACTTGGTCTTCTCGACAGCTGCTGTTGTGGCTGTACTTCGACGGCCACAGATTGTGCAACTGAACGTCTGTGTGTGTTTTTGGGAGCCCATTTTTAGAGTTGGTTCTCATGAAAATTCGTGCAAGTTCTTCTGTACTTTTGCTATTTGCTGGAAAAAATCATTGATTTTCAGTTGGCCGTTGCTTGTACTAGAACATCACGTGCTTGTGCTAAATGTCCGTGAGACAAAACCTATGATACCATATGCGGAGTCATACTAAATGATGAGAACAGTAATTGTGATTTAAGTGGGCTTATTCTCACTAGTGTTGTTTCAAGTAGATCATTATCTAAAAGGTTCATGCAAAAAGAGATCCTGGAGGAGGTTCAAGTTAATGATTAAAATCACGGGAAAGTCGTGGAAAAAAATTGCACTCTATCGAATTTGTTCTGTAGTTTTTCTTACCTAACAAAAAAACTTGATGAAGTTCATGTAGTACTGTTGCTGAAAATATACGAAAAAAGACAGAGGAGTTCCAAAAAAATCGGGGGCATTTGTCCAAAACCACAAGTTTGTGAAAGAAACCTAGGGGGATATTAGAAATATCTTAGTTGGTCACGGATTAGCTCTAAAACTTGCATCTCTCAACTCTGTTGTTCATAACAAAAATAAAGCTAATAGGAGCCTAGTAGAAAAAATAGCAGAAGTTCAATTTATTCATTTTAGGAAGACATAGAGAAAACAAAAGTCCACTTTGCATAGTGAAGACCTAAAGTTGAAATATTAAATGCGAGGCAGAAAGTAAAAAAGATCTAGTGGTCAAAATAAAACCCACGAACAAAAAATAAGATTAAAAAAACAAAAGTTCAATCTAAAAAAAGCAAACATTTTGATGTTAAAAATGTAAAGCAACTAAACCCCTTAGGGTTCACACAAAACACGGAGTCCTAATTCAATCAAAGACAAAAATCAAAACTGATTTTACCCATTTCTAAAAGGAACGTGGAAGTCCAAAATCTAAAAGATGGAGCAGTTAAAAATTTATATACAAAGAAGAAAACAAGCCTCGCCCAAAAAAATGTTAACTATGTAAATTTAAGTAATTAGATAGTTCGAAGAAAATATTACACGTGTATATAATTTTCACCATGGATTTCCTTTTTTCAAAAAAATCCAAAAAAGATAATACATGCATTTGATGTTTGTAAAAAAAATATTTTCTCCATTTCGAAAAACACAAAGGAGGTCAAATTAAAACAAAATGAATAATTCAAAAAAAGTTCAAAAAAATTAACCGTGCGTGATGGTCATGTTTCAGAAATTCCGAAGTTCACGTGTACCACATATAGAATGAAAATCATCAAATGAAAAAAGGGACCGCCTAGGCCATTTCACCGAAAAGCAAAAAAATGCCAAAAATGTCGTGACAAAATTCTATAAGAAGTTCAAATTTAGAACCGAAAACAGGTCAACATTAAAACAAATGAAGTTCCTAATATCGAAAAGAAAATTTTGGAAGTTCAAAAAAATTGAGCAAGAAGGTCAAAAAAAGTAGTTCAAAAATCTTTATAATGTATTTTTCCTCTTTGTAAAAAAATCAGAGAAGTTCAAATTAAAAAGAGGAGCATTTTAAAAGATTATAAAGTGATTTCCCCCATTCTATAATAATTTGAAGTTCAAATTAAAATAATGACGCGGTATCATTGTTTATATAATAAAACATTTTCCCCGTTACAAACCAATAAAACTGTGAAGTACAAATTTAAAATGGTGAAGTTAGATGTCTATAAAAAATCAGATCTTTCACATTATTAAAAAATAAAACCAAGAATTTCAAAAAACTTGATTTTCCTTGTTACTAAAGAATAAAACTAAGAAGTTCAAATTAAAATAGTGGAGAAGTTCAATGTTTATAAAAACCTCAGATTCTCGTTCTAAAGAATGACTAATAAGTTGAAGTTAAAATAAGGGAACAACAAAAAAAAGTTATAAAAACGATTTTCCCCGTTTTAAAAAAAAATCAGGAAGTTCAATTTTAAAAAATAGAGTAATTCAATGTACATTGAAAACATAGTTTTTCTCGTTACTAAAGAATAAAACCAAGAAGTTCAATTTAAAAACAGGGAGAAGTTTGATGTTTAATTAAGGAATAAAAAAGATGGAGAAAAATAAAACCAGGAAATCCATATTAAAAAGACGGAGAAGTTCGATAATTATAGAAAACTTAGATTTTCCTCATTATTAAAGAATGGAAACAAGAAGTTCAAAAATAAGAAACAAGAAGTTCAATTTTTAAAAATATAACGCTTCAAAATTTCATAAAAAAGATTAAGAAATAAAACTAGGAAGGCCATATTAAAAAGGTGGAGAAATTCGATGATTATTGAAAACTCAGCTTTTCCTTGTTATTAAAGAATGGAAACAAGAAGTTCAAAAATAAAATAACAAGAAGTTCAACTATTAAAAATAGAGCGCTTGAAAATTCATAAAATAAGGATTGAGAAAAAATCAGATAAAAAATTCATAAAAAACCCCAAATATTTTCATGTAACTGAGAGAGGTTCAGGTTGATAACTGCGAGAAGTTCATGTACTACACGGTGTGCATTTTGTATTAAAAGGGAATAAAAAGCAAAGGCTAAAAGTTTTGTTGTTACAAGTTCAAGTCATTTGTCGGAGAATGTTAAAAAAATTATTGTGAGAGAGATTTGTACAAAAGGAATATCATTTGTGTAACAGTGACGATGGATGAGAAAATTAGAAACGAAAATACGCCACAGAAGTTCAACTGAAAACAGTAGGAAGTTCAACTACTACTGTGAATAAATTTCAGATGATTTCTTTTTAAATCGTCGCGAGTATGAAAAAACGATCAACACGGGAAAGTTGTGTGTTTACATCAGCTTTCCACTGGTATATTACTTGCTCAATTCCGGTGAGTGGATTGAGAGCTATGATAAAAAAAGCATGTGAAAAAACAGAGTGAAGTTCAAACGCCATATATTGTAGAAATTAGTATACTATAAGGAATTGGGAGAAACAATATATAGCAAAAAGTTTCGCATTTCCTCAAGCTTTCCAATGCCATATCATTTGCTGCATTCGATGAAACTTGTACCATTTTCTAAATTACTTTTAAACCGTTCAAAATTAGAAAAAAACTTTTAACATGAAAAATTAGCGCATTTTCAAAAGCTTTCCAACACCATATCACTTGCCTCAATTGGATTAGCCGTTTAGAAATGACATCGAAAATACGAACTCGGCTATTCGGTTTACGAAATGTTACAATTTTCCAAATTAGTCTTTAACCGTAGGGAATTAGGGAAAACTTTCAACATGTGGAAGGAGCGGTTTTGCAGCAGCTTTCCAACGCCATATTATTTTCCTTATTCTGATAAACGGTTTAGAAATGCAATCGAAAATACGATTCACGTTTTTTGTATGAAAAGACGGTTTTCAAAACTGCTCTTAAACCGCTTACATTTTGCCAAAAATTTGACTTGGGTCATGATACTGCTGTACATAGCATTCCAACGGTATATTGCTAACCCCGTTTGGGCAATGTTGGCAGAAGTTCAACCTCGCACTGGGAGAAGTTTAGGTCGATAAACTCAGGCAGTAAAATTGCAAAAAACACAATTTCATCAAGACCCGAGAGCAAAATCCGCCAATGAGCGAGATTACTATTTAAAACCAGTATTTAGTTGCTAAAAACGTTTCTAGATTACACTAACATCATATAAAACACGACTAACAAGAATAATTCACGGAGGAAGCCACGGTTGTGAAGATAGCACGAAAGTCGGGCTCGTACAAAGGGACGTTCAGGCGCGTTACTCAGGCAGTTCAGTTCTGATTAGAATATTATTCTGATCCCGTGATCAGAATAGTGTTTATGTATGTGTATATATATTATGAATTCCATTTTCGATTTGTTTTTGTATACTAATTTGAATCTAGCTGTTATCATCCACATATACAGAATGGAAAGCGTATATACACACATGGAAATAGAACATATAAGAATGGAAAACAGAGTACACACATTGAAACAGAGTAATAAACAGAGCAATACTATGGTTGCTGTGAGTACATAGCTATCCACGTCGAAACGATTTTTAAAAATAAAATGCGTCCATGAGACCATGACGAGCAGCCCCTGCCTACAGTAGCTCTTGGCTCTGGCTGAACTCATGCAAGCGTTCGTCCAAGCGGTCGACATGCTCGCGGTACATCTGGAGCGTGATCTCAAGCTCCAAGTTAGCTATTTCATCGGAGATCACCAGCTCGAGGATGCGACGGCCATGTTCCTCTACTGCGCCCAGGTGGACACCTAGGCCAAGGAGGCGGTCAAGCCTACAGACCAGCGCATTGGCATCCAACGGTCCGCAGACAAGGCGAACGGTGGCACCCAGGCGAACGGCGCGACGGGCGTCCGGTGCAAGTATGGTGCGGCCGGCCTCTGGTGCAAGTACGATGCTGAGGGCCTCTGCCCACTCCCGACGAGGAATTGGGGTACACGGGACGTGCACCCAACAGCGACGTCGTGTCGACAGCAAGCAAGCGTTGATTGATCCACTCTTGCTGTGCGGCGTGCCGCGCCTCTCGCTCTGCGGCACTCGAACTGTCTCGCCGTGCGACGAGCCGCAGCCTATCGGCACGGACACGCCTAGCTTACTCTGCGGCGCGCCATCGATCATGTTGTGTGGCGAGCTACAGCTTGTCGGTGCTGACATGCCTATCTTGATCCGTGGCGCTCAAGCGCCATGCGCCAAAGGTCTGCTCAACCCTGGCGATGATGCGCATCACGGCGTCGTGCATCGCGTTACCAGGGAGCACCTCGACCTTGAGGGGCTGTGGCACCTGCTCGTTTTCCTTGTCGACGAGGTTGATGGCAGAGGTGGCGCCTGTTGCCTTCGTGCGTCGTGTGCCGCCTATGCACAATATCGCTGGGTGACGGGAAACAGGTGAGGAAATGGCGGGAAACGGTGGCGTGTTCATAAAATGCCGTCAATTAATTAAAACTTAGCATAGAAGGAACATCGAGCTAGCACACGAAGTATATGATGATCGGATGAACACGGGGCACACTAGGGAACCCGTCGGTGATG